>NC_137688.1:76186528-76209028 GCF_963989245.1 Nansenia antarctica | reverse complement strand
CAGGGTCAGAGTAGGACTCCATTAACATTAACGTACCGTTTTATCAACTGAGGTGATGAGGTAGAGGTGAAGGAGGCCCGGCTGGAGCCTTGACCTGACAGCGCATGTAGACAGAGTGTCCACGTTCCGTGTCTTTGTCAATCGATCAGATGGATGGTCTTGGTCACATGTTAGCCTTGGTATTGACTTATTTCTTAGTTGCTGTATCAAGTAAACAAGGTTTATTTATATCTCGTATATAGATTATAGAAAAATCGTCTTGGTTGTAGACAGTGTAATGTATTCAGTTCATTTTTATGTTTCAGGTGGAAACGGACTCTAAAAGAGACCTTGGAGGACTGAGGGAAATTGATAATGATGGAGACTAAATTATAGATTTGTATTAATTATTGACACGATCGTTTATCAGGAACAGTTTGTTGTTCCTCAGAGCTCTCTTCCTAGATTATTCCCAGGAATGATTAAGTAATGTCGAATAGATTTCTGGCAAAAAAAAAGAAAGAAAAAGAAGATAATTATAATGAAGCTGGCAACCCATTTCATCTTTGGCAATCTTGACTTGTTTTTCCACTACCAACCTTCCTCTCTACACCAGTGGAGGCTAACGGAGATAGACATCGTAGGGAGGCTGTGCTCATTGTTATGCATGGAATGGTATGAAACCTGTTACGATTGTGTTACGTTTTAAGGATGTTAAATGTGTGCGGGTGCCATGCCATGTGTGCGGGTGCCATGTGTGCGGGTGCCAGGGTTCCTACAAGTTTCAACAAGTCAAATTTCAGACCTTTTTAGACCTTTTTTAGACCTCTTTGAATAGAATTTTAAACCTATTCGCGGCACCATATGAGAGCTTTTTGGCATCCTTGAGGTGATGAAATTAGGGATTTCACTGCCATACAGACCAAAAAGTCTGAAGGATAATTAATATAAAATAAATAAGTCCCATAATTACTTACGCCGTAGCCTACGCAAGGGCTCTCCCAGTTTATAGTTCTGCGTTGGTCGGTCCGCGTCGTGTTGGTCGGTGAACTCATAGCAGCATAATAGCAATCAAAAAACGTATTTTTGTTATGCTTGTTGTAAAGAAAATGTCTATAATGCATTTAAATGACAGAAATGACAGTAAACTAAGATCATAAGATGGTTATCATAATTTTTCAAATCTTTATTAATAAGTAATTACAGAAAAAGTAAATGACATTTCTGTCATGACTTCCGCATTTACGAGAGAGTCGGAATGTGACGCTACCAAGCGGACCAATCACAGTTCTTATAGATAACTTTACATTAAATATGTCTATCATAAATATCATTTAAACACAACGAACAGCCATGGGGCTCCCTGTAACTAATAATTTATTTCTAAATAAACAGGATTGTACATCTCATAAATGTGAATCGCGCTCCTTATAGGAAGGCTGTGCCTGACGCTTCCATAGGGCGCTCCGTTGGAACGGTGTACTCATAGCGGCATAATAGCGATTTTCTTTTTGTTATGCTTGTTGTAAATAAAAGTTCTATGACGCATTGAAATGACATTAAACTAAGATAATACGATGGTTATAATAATTTTTCAAATCTTTATTAATAAGTAATTACAGAAAAAGTAAATGACATTTCTGTCATGGCTTCCGCCTTTTGGCCTACGAGAGAGTCGGAATCATGTGCTACCAAGCAGTCCAATCACAGTGCTTATGGTTGCGTAGGCTCTGCTGCGTAGTTACATTTTTGGAGAGGTGCGCGTCAACCTACGCCGTAGCCTACGGCGTAGGCTGCAGGCCTACGCAAGCTACGGCGTATGCTACGCCGTCGATTTTACGCAGAAGTATAAATTGGGCTTAACAGAAACATGTGTGTTTGATACCATTCCTCAGTCCATTTCATGCATTACAATGAGACGTCCTCCGATTTCTGCCTCCACCAGCCTCCCTCCCTCTACCTCTCACTCTCTCTCACACACACACACACACACACACACACTCACACACAGACACACACACAGACACCTCTCCCTCTACCTCTCTCTCACACACACACACACACACACACACACACACACACACAGACACCTCTCCCTCTACCTCTCACTGTCACACACACACACACACACACACACACACACACAAACTGCTCTTTTCCTCCCCCCTCCACTAATCCTCCCGTTCCTGACGTCTCCACTGCCACATTGGCTTTGTCTCTTTGTGTTCACCTCTTATTCCATATGTAAATCTCTCCCTTCTCCCTCCCCTGTACATTAACAGTCTTAAAGGGACAGTTCACTGTTTTACACCTGACAGTCAGACGGTTCCTTACCCTGAAAGCAGTACTCAAGTTGTAAAAGAAAATCAGGGGGATGGTGGATTTTATCATATAGGGACAATTTTAGCATCCCCACAGCGTCAGTGTCTTCAGCGTCAGTGACTTCAGTGTCAATGACTTGGTAAAAATGTCATTGCATGTGTGCGTGCCCCCACGCCCACAGTATTTTACTTAATATGCGCAAAACTAAATGTTGAAATAGCAGTAATACCACGTTCATTGATAAAATGACATAAGGGATGGAAAGGGGGGATGGCAGTTTTAGAAGGGGGATGATCTTGACTGTTTCAGGGGGGATGAAAATATCCCATCCCCCCTCATCCCCCCTCAACTTGAGTGCTGCCTGAAAGTAGTCCATGGGCCAGGGGAAACTGCCATCCATGGTTCAGAGCTGTTTAAATACCCACTACTAATATAGAACAGCCATGCCTTTTTTACCTACTATAAGAGCCGCCTCGGGGGTCAAAACTATTTTTACAATGAACTTTACAATGCTCAAGCTGCTCGTTACACGCAACAACCACTAGTTGGCCGCTTGTAAATTAGCCTGCTTCCTACACAGAAAAACTGCAAAATAGCTTTATACTAGTGTAACCAGGGAGTAGCTAAAAGGACTGTAGAATTTAGGAAGGGCTGGTTATCTAACTAACTCTGAGCTAAATAGGCAGTGTAGGAGGATACAGGCAGGGGGCGCCAGCAACCCTTTAGACTAGCAGTACTATCGTTAGCATTAGCATTAGCATTAGCATTAGCATTAGCATTAGCATTAGCATTAGCATTAGCTACCAGACAACGAAACACACAGCAACGGTATCCAATATGAACAAACACATTTATTATACAAATTATATATATATATCTCCCAAATATACTCCCTCCCCGCCGGCCACACACACACTCACTCACTCACTCACAGTACCTGGCCTGGAAAAGGCTTAAAGTCCCGGACTGAGAATGAGCTCGTTGAGGCCTGGTTGGAGCTCGCATGTGCTTTGAGTAAGGCAGCAGACGAAGGGGGGGGGTGACGTAGCAACTCGAAGGGAAAGGGGCTTCTTCGAAGTCCACGACGAGGTGTGAAGGGCTCAGGTCCGGGGGTCCAGGGGAAGCTCCGGTGGAGTCAGCGGTCGGTCGCAATCCACTCGTGGAGGCGACGGCTCTGTCCACGCTTGGGTCTCGCTTGGTCCGACGTTAGCAGCCGGCTGCTGGCAAGGCTGGCTAACGGGAACACAGCTAAACGGGCTATCACAGTTGTGAACTCGATAATCACTCTTGGCGTCTTCAGCTTCAGCACGGTGTGCGTGTTACTGACTCCGCCATCTTAGATCGACTTCTCCGTTCTCTCTGCTTCTTCTCACTCTCGTTGCTCTCATCACTCTGATTCTCGTCACACTGACTCACAGAGCACTTCCGTCCCTATATATACACCACCGAACCTAGCATCCGGGTCACGGACACACCCCGGATATACCACGTCATTAAACATATACATAAACATTACAATAACAATACATACACCTTCATGAAACGTACAGGAATAGTATAGAAAATAATAAAGGAAATAACAGGGGCTGATTCGGGGAAACTAAACTGGCTCTAAATTGTGGGCCTTCATAACAGCCGCCCCATGAAACCCTCGGTTTCATTTAACTAGGGAAGGCACACTGGCTAGGCTGCTCTAGCAGCGTGAGGTAGGAGGTGATAGTGTCCTTCGTAATTTGAGGGAGCTCAATCAGGCGTGCCACAGGTCGGGTGTAAGTGCGACCACCAACGTCCACGATGGCCGTCCGCACCCTTCCATCCGGACCCGGCAGGACCTTGGTCACTCTGCCTGTCTGCCAGGCGGCGCGTGGAAGGGACTGGTCGATCACCAGTACCACGGCACCTTCGGACAAGTTGTCTCTCTCCCTCGTCCACTTCTGCCTGACTTGCAGGGTCGGCAGGTAGTGCAGTATGAACTGCCTCCAGAACTGGTCCGCGAGCACCTGGCTGTGCCTCCACCATCTCCTTCCGGTGAGCTCTGCAGGGTCGTAGACTACCTGAGGCAGTGCAGAGTCTCGCCGCCCCATCAGCAAGAAGTTGGGCGTAATGGGATCCAGATCTGCTACATCACTGGAGGTATAGCCTAGGGGCCGGGAGTTCAAGATGCCCTCAATCTCTGCTAGTACAGTCCCGAGCACCTCATCGGTAGGCACCTTCTGTCCGAGAATGGTACGTAGGACGTTCTTTACTGAGCGAATCTCCCGCTCCCAGGCTCCCCCGAAGTGTGGAGCATTTGGGGGGTTGAACTCAAACTTCACTTGCTGGGAGGCGAGTCTGTCACGGGCCTCCTCAGTCATCGCAGCGTAGCTCGCCCTCAGCTCGGCCTCACCACCGACGAAGTTGGTGCCTCTGTCCGACCGGAGGGTCTTAGGGGTCCCTCGCCTGGAGGTGAACCTCTTGAAGGACATGAGGAAGCTGTCGCTTGTGAGCTGGTGCAGAACTTCAAGGTGCATTGCTCTCGTCGTCAGGCACGTGTAGATGATGCCCCACCGCTTTTCGGAGGCTCGCCGGTTTCGGACTAGGAGTGGCCCGAAACAGTCGACCCCAGTAGAGTGGAACGGAGCCTGTCTCAGTCGCAGCCGGTCCTCGGGCAGATCGGACATCATGGGCTGCGGCGGCGTGGCTCGCCACCTCTGGCAGTCCGAGCAGGACCTCTGATATCTCCGTACCGCCTCCCGTCCATGGAGTATCCAGAATCTCCGTCGTACCTCCGCGAAGACACGCTCTCCACCCGCGTGCTGCACTTTGTCATCATGGTGCTTGATGACCAATCTGGTGACCTGATGCTTAGTGGGAAGCACGATGGGATGCTTCGTGTCTAGGTCTAGATCTTGAGCGCGGCGCAGTCTGCCACCCACGCGAATGAGAACACCGTCGAGCTCTGGAGCTAAGCCGCGGAGTCTACTGTCCGAGGGGATCGGCTTCCCTTTCTCGAGACACTCCCGCTCTCGGGAGAAGGCATCCTGTTGGGCACTCTGCAGCACCAGGAGCTCCGCCGCGGTGTAATCTTCGGCGCTGAGCGTAGTATCTAGGGGTAGACCGGCCTTGGAGCAGAACATCCTCTTCTGTAGCTCTTCGAGCGTCTCACACTCCTCTCCCGGAGTAGTCTCAGGGTCTACGACATGGGTGACTCCGCAGAACAACGTCTTACGCAGCTCTTTGTCCTCTCTGTCTTCTACTAACGCCGGCGTGGCTGGCCACTCTGACTCCCGCTCCTGTAGGAAGTCTGGTCCCGTGTGATACAGGTGGGGCTCAGCCAGATCCTGGAGAGTTGCCCCTCTCGTGATGACGTCAGCAGGGTTCCTCTTGGTGTCTACATAACGCCAGCAGTTCACCTCAGTCAACTCCAGAATCTCTGCGACTCGGGTGCCCACGAACACCTTATACCGACATGAGCTGGACTTCAACCACTGGAGGACGGTAGTTGAGTCTGACCACATGGTGACGCTCTTCAGAGGTAGCTGGAGCTCGTCGAGCAGGAACCTTCCCAGTTGCGCGCCGTTCAGGGCAGCACACAGCTCCAGTCTTGGGATGGACTGTTGCTTTTTCGGCGCCACTCGGGAGCGTGCCAGGACAAACGAGACGTGGACTTCACCTCCAAGCTCTGCCGCTCTGACGTATGCCACGGACCCGTACGCCATCTCCGAGGCGTCGCAGAATACATGTAGCGTGATGACACTCCTCTCTAGGTCCGTGGAGGGAGGGAAGTAGCTCCGCTGCAGCTTGATGTGCTGGAGAGTGGGAAGTTCCTGCTCCCAGGCCTTCCACTTCTCTTCTAGGTGACGAGGCAGAGGATCGTCCCATCCTCGTTCTTGGGCCCACAGCTCCCGGACAAGCACCTTGGCCATCGTCGTGAAGGGAGCGATATATCCCAGTGGGTCGTACTGGCTCGCTAGAGTGCTGTATATCGTTCTCATCGTGACGCGTTGGGGCTTGGCAGGCTTATTGCGATAGCGTAGAGTGTCGGTCTGGAACTGCCAGATAAGTCCGAGCGTCATCTCCTGAGCATCATCTGGTGAGTGAGAGACCCAAGCCTCGCTGCTGGTCGAGGTGGCCTCCTTCGGGAGGTCTCTGATGACTTGCGGGTCGTTGCTGGCCCACTGGCAGATCTCAAATCCACCCTCCTGGAGATGAGCACGCAGGTCCTGGACTAGCTGACGGGCTTCCGTGGCTGTCTTCGAACTGTGGAGGCAGTTGTCCACGTAAAAGCTCTTATGGACGGCGTCAAACACTCCAGGAGGTGCCGTCTCCTGCGCGGCGTGAGTCTGTAGCGCATAGGTGGCGCAACAGGGGCTGCAGGTTGTCCCGAAGGGTAGCACCTCCCACTGGTAGATAGAGGGGTCGGGGTCGCTCGGGTCCTCTCTCCAGAGAAACCGCATGAGTGGCTTGTCTTCCTCCAACATCCTGACCTGGTGAAACATTCGCTTAATGTCACCACTGACTGCGATCGGCTGCTGACGGAATCGCACCAGAACTCCCAAGAGGGCTGGGGTCAAGGTTGGACCAGGGAGAAGATAGTGGTTGAGGTTGAGCTTCCCCACCTGGTAGCTACAGTTGAAGACCACTCGGTTCTTCCCGTTGTGGTGAACATTGTGGTGCGGGAGGTACCAAGACTCGGCACTCTGGTTCGCCTCGGCTGGCTCAAGCTTCTTCACCAGACCGGACTCCGTCAGTTTCTTCATCTCCGTTCGGTAAGAAGCAGCAAGGACCTCGTCCTTCCTCATACGCTTCTCAGTGCTGGTCAGACACGGTAGGACGGTTCGAGGGGATACTCGAAACTCTGGCATGGGTTCTCTTCGGAGTAGTGGTGTGACGTATCTCTTCACGCCCTGGACTTCGATACGCACTGTCTTTGCTTTAAGGAGGTCTATGGCGTAGACATCCTCCTTTGACCGTACGTAGAGCTTCTCATTCTTGTAGGGCGCAACGTCTAGCGTCCACAGCTTCTGGACGTTGTCTAGTAGCGCCGCATTCATGGAGTCCACACTGGTGTGAAGGCAGTTGATGGTCTGCACTTCTTCGGTTCGGACATGGAGGGATGACGTATCTCTCCCGTCTCGATCTCTCCACTCGGTAGCGCCTTGGAGGGCCCACCCAAGCGCAGTCTTAACAGCCATCGGGCAGCCTCGTGGTCCTCTCAGCGGAGGACGGAGCGACACGATCAGTGCAGCGTTGTCCGAGCCGATGAGAAGGGTTGGCTCCGCTCCTTCTATCGGATGTAGGTCTACTCGCCGTAGGTGGGAATATCTTGCGCGTAATCTCTACAGGGGGTAGTCGTAGCGGGAGAGCGCTAGCTGGTCTGCGGTGAAGACATTCTGAAGCCGATATCTGTCCGACGGCCGCCCCGCCGGGGAGATAGAGAAGTTGATTCTCGCCCCGGTGACCTCTTTAAGGTCGCGACGTATCGTGCGCAGAGTCAGCTTCTCCTCAGTCCCTTGGAGCCCCAACTGGCGCACTGCCTCCTGGAGAAGGATGGTCCGTTCCGACCCGTCGTCTAGAACGGCGTACGTGTCGTACACAGCGTTGTTGTGGTGAAGTCGGACCTTCACCACCTTCAGTAGGACCTTGGAGCCGCTGCTCTGGGTTGGGTCTAGGTAGTAGACAGGTGTTTCCTCTTCCGGTGCGCGACCGGACCTAGGGCTTCTGGTGCCCTCCGTGGACCTGGCGAGGGAGACCTCGTGTAGGATGTTGAGGTGGACCTCCTCACAGCGGTTGCACTTTCTCCTCAAGGTGCAGTTCTTAGCCAGATGGTCGCGCCCACAGTTCCAGCACCTCTTGTTCTCCTCGAGCCACCTCTGCTTGGCCTCGGTACTCAGGTTGTTGAAGTCACTGCACTCATTGAACCAGTGCTCGCTGGTGCAGTACGGACATGGCGGTGGACCTCTCCGTCCCTTTTGAGGGGGTTGAGAGGAATCCTTTCCCTCAGGTCGGGCTTTCCTCTCTCTCCGAGGCTCCTCCTCCGTGTGCAGCACTCCTACTGGGCGTCCTCTGTTCGAGCTCGGCCTGTCCCAGCGGTCTCCCTTCTCCCTCTCCTTCTTCGGCTCAGCGTAACCCATGGCGTCTACGTTGGTGTCATGCACTTCCTCCAGTAGGAACTCCGCGAAGGCAGCCATGCTCAGACCCAACTTCCCGGGGTTACGAACGCGCTGCTGTCGCCGGAACCTCTCCTGCCGGAAGCGGGGGATCTTGCGGAGCAGCCGCTCTACGTTGGAGGTGCTGTTGATCTCGCTGGCGCCAGCTGGGCCCTGCGTCTTCAGCATTCCAACCAAGGTGTGCACGCGGAGCGCGAAGTCATCTAGCGCCCGTTCATCCTTGATGGGGGCCTGCTGTTCGAGGGCTTGCAGTTCAGCAAGGGCGTGGTTCCAGGGACGACCGTAGCGGGCATCCAAGTCGGCGAGCGCTCTGGTGTAAGGTGTCGGTGCGGAGGCATGGGCCAGAACCATGTTGTGGGCTCGGGGGTTCCTCACATGCTGAAGGAGAATCGCATATTTGTAGGACTCTGAGCAGGAGTCGTCCAAGAGCGTGTCTAGGCAGATGCGTAGTTCCACATACTGGCTCCTGTCCTCGTCCTTGAAGAAGGGGAACTTGGGTCCCTCCACCTGGGGAAACATCCTGTAGTGGATGATCGGGGCTGGAGTGACGGTCTGGGTGTCCGGCCTGCATGCATTTTGGTTCCCTGGAGGACCTAGGGGTGTGTTACGCTCTTGGTGAATGGCTCCCCTCCCGGGCAGCGACGCTGGCTCCCTCTGGGCCGCGTAGCGGTCGGGTCCCTGGTCCTCTTCCTTCCAGGTGGTCAGCTGGGCCTGTAGTTGGACAGTCATGGCGGGGGTCATGGAGCCATCGGCGGGGGGTTCAGGAGATGGCACTCGAGAGGGCCGTGCGGATGATGCTCTGGAGCTACGGGCCGACGGAGCTCCGCTGATGCACACGTCGCGCATGGTCTGCATCACTTCCTCCATCTTCTCCGCGTGCAGTTGCTCTCTTGCCATCTGCCTCTCCGCCGCGCGTTCCGCCCCCTCCATCTGGAGGCGCTCGCGCTCGAAATGGATGCGTTCCCTCTCTAAAGCCTCCTGGCGCTGTCTCTCCGCCGCACGTTCCGCTCCGTTCATCTGGAGGCGTTCACGTTCTAGCGCCTCCTGGCGCTGCCTCTCCGCCGCGCGTTCCGCCCCCTCCATCTGGAGGCGTTCACGCCTCTCCGCCGCGCGTTCCGCCCCCTCCATCTGGAGGCGTTCACGTTCTAGCGCCTCCTGGCGGTGCCTCTCCGCCGCGCGTTCCGCCCCCTCCATCTGGAGGCGTTCACGCTCGAACTGGAGGCGTTCCCGCTCTAACGCCATCTCGGCCTGTTGGCGCATACATTCGGACAGCGCGGCACTACTCCCTCTGGAGTGCATGCTATCCGCCCCAGAGGCAGAACTGCCCACGGAAACCCTGGACCGGGAGGAAGCCACTGAACGGCAGGAGCTAGGTCTCGAGCGCGCCGTACTGGGAGGCAGATCGTTAAGGCGGAGGCCCTCCCTCTTCCGCCCGCAGGCGCTGTCGGACCGGGCCTCTCCTTCCTGCTCTTCCGTTTCTACGGCAAAACCCTGCTGTTCTGCCATCTCATCCTCAGGCTGGTGCTCTTTGATGGCTGTCTCGGTGCTAGCCACCCGCGCGCCGGCGGACACCTCGGCCTCTCCGACCACTGTATCCCGTGGAGTGCGCTCCTCACTACCACTCAGTGAGCTTTCGAGCTCAAGCTCATACTCCTGTAACCTCGGAGGCAACCGCGGGACTCTCTGTGGTCGTGGCTCTGGCTCAGGGGGCGGAGAAGGGGGGGTAACTGTCTTGTCTGGGTGGCTGCGCTCAGCCATGCTATCACTACACAACCTATCCGGCTCGAAGGACCAATTGTAACCAGGGAGTAGCTAAAAGGACTGTAGAATTTAGGCAGGGCTGGTTATCTAACTAACTCTGAGCTAAATAGGCAGTGTAGGAGGATACAGGCAGGGGGCGCCAGCAACCCTTTAGACTAGCAGTACTATCGTTAGCATTAGCATTAGCATTAGCATTAGCATTAGCATTAGCATTAGCATTAGCATTAGCTACCAGACAACGAAACACACAGCAACGGTATCCAATATGAACAAACACATTTATTATACAAATTATATATATATATCTCCCAAATATACTCCCTCCCCGCCGGCCACACACACACTCACTCACTCACTCACAGTACCTGGCCTGGAAAAGGCTTAAAGTCCCGGACTGAGAATGAGCTCGTTGAGGCCTGGTTGGAGCTCGCATGTGCTTTGAGTAAGGCAGCAGACGAAGGGGGGGGGTGACGTAGCAACTCGAAGGGAAAGGGGCTTCTTCGAAGTCCACGACGAGGTGTGAAGGGCTCAGGTCCGGGGGTCCAGGGGAAGCTCCGGTGGAGTCAGCGGTCGGTCGCAATCCACTCGTGGAGGCGACGGCTCTGTCCACGCTTGGGTCTCGCTTGGTCCGACGTTAGCAGCCGGCTGCTGGCAAGGCTGGCTAACGGGAACACAGCTAAACGGGCTATCACAGTTGTGAACTCGATAATCACTCTTGGCGTCTTCAGCTTCAGCACGGTGTGCGTGTTACTGACTCCGCCATCTTAGATCGACTTCTCCGTTCTCTCTGCTTCTTCTCACTCTCGTTGCTCTCATCACTCTGATTCTCGTCACACTGACTCACAGAGCACTTCCGTCCCTATATATACACCACCGAACCTAGCATCCGGGTCACGGACACACCCCGGATATACCACGTCATTAAACATATACATAAACATTACAATAACAATACATACACCTTCATGAAACGTACAGGAATAGTATAGAAAATAATAAAGGAAATAACAGGGGCTGATTCGGGGAAACTAAACTGGCTCTAAATTGTGGGCCTTCATAACAACTAGCTTATCCTGATGTGATTTTTAAAATGTAAGGATACTGGGTGGTAGAACGCACATATCTAGGAAAAGTCATGAAAGGAGGGTCCTGAAATTTGATCAAGCAAAGATATAACATTTTATGTACGCCCAGGGGTCAAATGACCCCACCCATGGCTGATTAAGTGTTAAATACCCACTACCGGTGCTAATACCAGCTAACCTTAACTACCGGTACTAATACCAGCTAACCTTAACTACCGCAGCTCCACGGCTGTGGAAGGACCTCCTACTGAACATCAAGACCACCGCCCCTGATCTAGAGACTTTCAAGACCTAAAACAAGACCTAAGACTTAAAACACCCTACTGCCGTGAACTAGGCTACTGAGATGTTTCTGATGTGTTATATATAGTATGAATGTCTGTCTTTAAATGTGTGTGGTTATGAATGTTAAACGTCCTCCATGTTTATTTTGTTTGTTCATGTTACCTGTCTGTTGTTACCATTATTCCATCATGTTTTTCTCTCTGTTTTTAGAGTCTGCGCCCAAACCGGTGTAGTTTGGTGCGTGTTTAAATAAATTGACTATGACTATGACCGCTAACAAAAACGAATCAGGAGTTCTCAATCCGAGGCTGAGCTCATTGTTATGCATAGAATGGTATGAAACATGTGTATGTGACACCATTCCTCATTCCGTTTCATGTTTCATTCACGTTTCTGCCTCTACCAGCCTCCACTGCTGTAGTAGTACTACCTCCCTTTCAATGCCCACTACTAATATCAGCTAACCTTAGCTAGCGCTAACAAAAAGAAATCTGACTATAAGGTGTGTAAAAAAACACACCTTTATACACACCTTTATACCTACTAAAAGAGCAAATTACCCCCTCTTTACAATGCTCAAGCTGCTATTTACATACAACAACCACTAGTTGCTTCCTACACAGAAGAACTGCAAAATAGCTTTATACTAGCTTAACCTGATGTGATTTTGAAAATGTAAGGATACTGGGTGGCAGAACGCACATATCTAGGAAAAGTCATGAAAGGAGGGTCCTGAAATTTGATCAGGAGCAAAAATATAAAAAATTTCTTTTCTCACTGTTAATTGTACATAGTTCCACAGATTATATCCAATTCTTACTGATACTGCCATCCTATTACTTAACTAAATATTAATGTTCACATTCTGTGCAGATAATACTGTGTCCCCGTGCTGGATTGGCAGCTGATATGGCAAAAAACGGATTAACGTAAACATTCAAGACCACTGTGTCTGTGTATCTACAATGGAAAGGATATTTTTCCATCATTGCGCCCTGTTAAGCCTCATTATGTAATAACTGCACATTATGTAATAAAATCCCAAAATGTAATAAAAAGTCACTTTCAATATGTAATAACACCGCATTATTTAATAACCGGCACATTATGTAATAAATCGCCTGAACGCAAAATGTAATAACGTTTGCCTTATTATGTAATAAATGTATTACATATTGTGCAGGTTATTACAAAATGCGGCGGTTGCACTTTTTTGTAACACAATTGAAAAAATGGAAATGTAATAAATATATTTGACCATGAAAAGCATTTTAATTCTCCAACATAAAAAAAAATCCAGAATTGCATGTTGTGTTGAAACTAAATAGTATTTCTATTGACCACGTATATGCTGATTTGGTTGCTTTCTTCTCAAGTTATGAAGCCCCCAATGGTAATTTGCTTGTTTTAGAGACATTCTGAAGACCTGATAACTCATTCCTTCAGGGGATCATATTATTGTTATAGGGTTAGGGTTAGGGTTGCCTTGTCAATTAACATTATGCATCTTTTCAAAGCATTTAAACGTACTGAGTGCGCTTCGGTGCTTGTTACTTTTTTTTCTTTTTCTTTAAAAAAAAAATCATAGCCAGGGCTGAAAGTGAAAGAAGTTCAGGCAGGTAGCCTAACTATACTACAATACAAAGAAGTAGAGTCCGCACACTGCTAGAAGACTGCTCCCAGTAGGTTCATGTTGATGTTTCAGTCATACAAGACCTCCAGAAAAGGTACAGTTAGGTCCATATATATTTGGACACAGACAGAATTTGTGATATTTTAACTGTTTACCAAAACATCTTCAGGTTAGAGTTATATAATGAATATGGGCTTTAAGTGCAGACTCTCAGCTTTAGAGTAAGGGTATTCACACATCCAAATTGAAGGAAGGGTTTAGGAATTACAGCTCTTTAATATGTAGCTCCCTCTTTTTCAAGGGACCAAAAGTAATTGGACAATTGACTCAAAAGCTGTTTCATGGGCCACTGTGGGCTATTCCTTCATTATTTCTTTATCAATTAAGCTGGTAAAAGGTCTGAGTTGATTCCAAGTGGGGCATTTGCATTTGGAAGCTGTTGCTGTATACGCACAACATGCAGTCAATGGAGCTCTCAATGCAAGTGAAAAAGGCCATCCGTAGGCTGTGAAAACAAGCAAAACATCCATCAGAGAGATAGTGGGAACATTAGGAGTGGCCAAATTAACTGTTTGGTACATTCAGAGAAAAAAAGAACGCACTGGTGAGCTCGGCACCACAAAAAGATCTGGACGTCCATGGAAGACAAGAGTGGTGGATGATCTCAGGATCCTTTATATGGTAAAGAAAAACCCCTTCACAACATCCAGCCAAGTGAAGAACAGTCTCCAGGAGGTAGGCATATCATTATCCAAGTGTACCATAAAGATGGACAATGACCCAAAACATACTGTGTAAGCAACCCAGGAGTTTTTTTTTAAGGCAAATAAGTGGAATATTCTGCAATGGCCAGAGTCAATCACCTGATCTCAACCCGATCAAGCATGCATTTCACTTGCTGAAAACAAAACTAAAAGCACAAAGACCCACAAACAAACAACAACTGAAGACTGCTGCAGTAAAGGCCTGGCAAAGCATCACAAAGGAGGAAACCCAGCATTTGGTGATGTCCATGTGTTCCAGACTTCAGGCAGTCATTGCCTGCAAAGGATTCTAAAAAATGAACATTTCTTTTAAAAATGAACATTTTATTTATGATTATGTATGATTTGTCCAATTACTTTTGAGCTCCTGAAAATAGGGGACTGTGTATAAAAATGGTGTCCATGTAACATTCCCCCCCCCCTTGATGGTATATGATGATATAGCTGTATAGCAGCAGTTATTAAACCAAAACAACCCGCAATCTAACCCAAGCAGTTGTTATTATGTAATATTATTGATGGATGTGCCATTTTTGATGGAGAGCAGAAAGCGGGAGACTGATCAGGAGCATGTAGT
Source organism: Nansenia antarctica (assembly GCF_963989245.1). Taxonomy (NCBI): domain Eukaryota; kingdom Metazoa; phylum Chordata; class Actinopteri; order Argentiniformes; family Microstomatidae; genus Nansenia; species Nansenia antarctica. The sequence continues at coordinate 76,194,473 of NC_137688.1, read as the reverse complement.
TGTCCTATCTCAGTGCAGACTGGCAGGGTAGGAGCACAGGTTGCATAGCCTACAGGTTAGAGCACCGTTATTCTGTCATGGTCTGATAATGAAGCATTGTTCTTTTTTATTTGATGACTTGTTTGATCGATTTATAGCGTAAAACGTAAGTTGTGAATGAATCGCGAGCATCAATGCTTTTCTATGATACTACTGATGACGTATCAGGGTCTTGAAGGATTGTCCCATTTCATAGGGAAAGATTTCAACCACTATGGCTTGTGGCTCTGTTCCGAGGCCTTGGCTCAAAAGCGAGTGGCACTCGAAAACGAGCCATAGGGGTAGAAAAGGGAATCGGGATTGGGCCTAAAGCCTACCAAAGGTTTTCTATGAAGGAAAAACTAAAAAAGTCAGCAATTGAATTTGCTCATGAACGCAGAACAAGTAGATGTTAAACAGAGTGCAGAAAAATGTGTTTTGTTTTGTTTTGTGTTTTGCTTTCAGTCTATTTCAGCAATAACTACACTTTATGGATGTTTAAACTCGACGAAAGTTGACATTACTTCCCGAGGCGGACAAGAAAGGATGCATCCTAGCGCATTTCCTGATTGGCCGGTTACGATGTCAACTACGAGACGGGTCGCTGATTGACTCTCGCACCCAATCGCCAACCCTTAATACCCTTACCATACCCTTACCATACGACTCTAACCCTTACCATACGACTCCAACCCTTACCATACGACTCTAACCCTTACCATACGACTCTAACCCTTACCATACGACTCCAACCCTTACCATACGACTCCAACCCTTACCATACGACTCCAACCCTTACCATACGACTCTAACCCTTACCATACGACTCCAACCCTTACCATACGACTCCAACCCTTACCATACGACTCCAACCCTTACCATACGACTCCAACCCTTACCATACGACTCCAACCCTTACCATACGACTCCAACCCTTACCATACGACTCCAACCCTGACCATACGACTCCAACCCTTACCATACGACTCCAACCCTTACCATACGACTCCAACCCTGACCATACGACTCCAACCCTGACCATACGACTCCAACCCTTACCATACGACTCCAACCCTTACCATACGACTCCGACCCTTACCATACGACTCCAACCCTTACCATACGACTCCAACCCTGACCATACGACTCCAACCCTTACCATACGACTCCAACCCTTACCATACGACTCCAACCCTTACCATACGACTCCAAAAACGATACGTCAACACCCTGCCAGCGTTATCGTCTCGTCACAGTCTCAGATCACAAATTCGGCAGTCGTGAGTCGGAGTCGAGAGAGTAACAAGCACCGCAGTGCACTCAGTACGTTTAAATGCTTTGAAAAGTTGCATAATGTTAATTGCCAGACAAGGCATTTTTATAACAATAATATGATCCCCTGTTATCGGATCTTCAAATTGCCATTGGGGGCTTCATAACTTGAGAAGAAAGCAACCAAATCAGCATATAAGTGGTCAATAGAAATACTATTTAGTTTCAACACAACATGCAATTCTGGATTTTCTTTATGTTGGAGAATTAAAATGCTTGTCATGGTCAAATATATTTATTACATTTAAATGTTTTCAATTGTGTTACAAAAAAGTGCAACCGCCGCATTGTGTAATAACCTGCACAATATGTAATACATTTATTACATAATAAGGCAAACGTTATTACATTTTGCGTTCAGCCAATTTATTACATAATGTGCAGGTTATTACATAATGCGGTGTTATTACATAATGAGGCTTAACACGGCCAAATAAAAAATGGTGATTCTACAGTAATTTCCCTGCACAAGAGTTGGTGGTGGTATAAAGTTTTTACGTTTTTTTAAAGGGAAGTCTATCCCAGCATGATTCATAGATACCTTGCCCCTCTGTGTGACGGCTGGGTGTGACTCACTGAGAGACACAAAGAGCAGCTCATTGGTGCAACAACCACACATCTCTGAGTCTCAGGGCTGGGGTGGGTGGGTGGGTGGGTGAGGGGGGAATCCTAATAGCTGGACATCACATCCAGACGATAGCTCCACCACAGTCTCCTGCAGCTGCAGAAATCTCTCTGAGGTCCCCTAAACCCTGTTCTCTTCCCATTATCCATATCTCCAGGAAGCGGTGTATCTTTTACCTGTGGTGTAAACTGCCATCCTGTCCACAGAAAACTGCTAACAATGTCCATGCAAACGGATTGACTTATATAGCGCCTTATTCCAAAGCGCTTTACAACGGCCTCTCATTCACCCATTCACCCATTCACACACACATTCACACACCAATGGCAAGGTAGGCAAGCTACCATGCAAGGCGCCGGCCGGCCCGCTCATTAGGAGCAATTTCGGGGTTCAGTGTCTTGCCCAAGGACACTTCGACATGTGGCCAGCCGGGGCTCGAACTGCCGATCTGCCGACCTCACGATCATTAGATGCTGGCTCTACCTCCTGCGCCACAGCCGCCCCATGTCATGTCCACACCTCACATGGTTGATGTGTAAACTATGTTGCAACAATGTAGATAACATGTTGTTGATGTTTCACCCTCGTTTGTTGACATGCTTTGACGATATGATCGATGGCAGCAGGGGAGGCTGTTGGAGGTAGAAATCGAAGGATGAAGGGCTCATTGTAATGCACGGAATGGAATAAGAAACGTACCATGACCTTGTCTTCTGATTTCTACCTCCACAAGCCTCCCCTTGATCCACAGATATAGTAGGAAAGGAATAGAGTACTCACCCAAGGCGAGGTGCTGACTAAGGGAACAATAGTTCCCGAAACGTCCCACAGTGCCACACTTCTCTCTCTCATCGATGTGACATTTATTCAGCTTACCCACGGCTCAATACCGCGAGGAGAAGGCTTGTGAGCCAACAGTGTTGGTGAGCTGAATAAATGTCACAGCAATGGGGGATGAGATTCTTTTTTTTCTGACCCATGAATATGACATACTATTGGTCTATCTAGATAGATAGATAGACTTTATTTGTCATTGTTACAGTACAGGTACCAAACAACGAAATTTAGGAGGGGAGGCTCCCCTGGTGTTTAAGAAAGGAAAAAGAAACACATTTTGGAAAAAGCATAGATGCATAAAATCACAAGAAGATAAGGAGCTGGTTTACATCAATAGAGGCTATGTACACAATCCACTGTACTATACTGCACAGATAGTCAACTAGGGTTGTCATATTGCACAAGAAAGTATTTTTTCACATTTTTTTAAAGTGTCACAGTTTGCAGGCTTGAAAATGTACATGTTTGTGCCTCAGCACTAGCTGCCATTACAATCCGTCCGGACTTGTCCTGGGCCCAGAACTTAGGCCTTTTCTGTGTTCAGGGCCTTGACGGCCCTGTGGTAGAAGCTGTCCTTCAGTCTGTTTGTCCTAGCGGCCGGGGTCCTGTACCTCCTGTTCGAGGGCAGCTTGACAAAGTGTTCGTGCCCAGGGTGGGTCGGGTCCTTGGAGATCTTGGAGGCCCTCCTGAGACACCGTGTTTCGTACAGCTCCTCCAGAGAGGGGAGGGTGGCGCCGGTGATCCCCTGTGCTGTTCTCACGACTCTCTGTAGATCGTTTCTCTCCGCTGCCGTGCAGCTGTGGTACCAGTTGGAGATGCCGAAGGTGAGGATGCTCTCCACTGCGCCGTGGTAGAAGGCCACCAGCATCTCCTGCTTGCTGTGTTGTTTCTTGAGGCATCTCAGGGTGTATAGCCGCTGTTGTGCCCTCTTGATGGTGCCTTTAGTGTTGTCCTTCCAGGCCAGGTCATCCCGTATGATGTGTCCCAGGAAACGGAGGTTTGAGACCATCTCTACGCTCTCTCCGTCGATGAGCAGGGGCAGGATCTCGGACTTTTTCCTCCTGTAGTCTACGATGAGTTCCTGGGTCTTTGACTTGTTTAGCAGCAGGTTGTTTACCTTGCACAGCTTGCTCAATTGCTCTACCTCATCCCTGTACGCCGCCTCGTCCCCCCCCGAGATACATCCCACCACGGTGGTGTCGTCTGCAAACTTTACGATGTAGTTGCTGGGGTGGATGGGGGTGAAGTCGTGGGTGTAGAGGTTGTAGAGGATGGGGCTTAGCACGCAGCCCTGGGGTGACCCAGTGCTGAGGCTGAGGGCTGTGGAGGTGTGGGGGCCCACCCGCACCCTCTGGGGGCGGTTGGTCAGGAAGTCCTTGATCCACGCACATATAGAGTGTGATAGACCCAGGTCTAGTAGTTTGGTCACTAGCCTGTCTGGAAGGATGGTGTTAAAGGCGGAGCTGAAGTCCACGAAGAGCAGTCTCGCGTAGCTGTTTCCCCTCTCCAGGTGGGATAGAGTGGCGTGGAGAGTCGTCGCTATGGCGTCCTCTGTGGACCTGTGGGCTCTGTAGGCGAACTGGTATGGATCCAGGTTGGGCGGGAGGCGTGTGAGTATGTGGGCCCGGACTAGTTTCTCGAAGCACTTCATGATGATTGGTGTGAGTGCCACCGGGCGGTAGTCGTTTAGGCAGCTCACCGTGCTTTTCTTCGGGACTGGGATGATAGTTGAGGTTTTCAGGCAGGGTGGGACGGTGGCCTGGGACAGGGACTGGTTAAAGATGTTGGTGAAAACCCCGGCCAGCTGGTCGGCGCAGTCTCTCAGCACCCGTCCCAGGACGCCATCCGGCCCCGAGGCTTTCCTGGGGTCCACCGCCTTCAGTACGCGTCTCACCTCGTGCTCTGTGAGGGTGAGGCTGCTGAGAGCTGGAGAGAGTGGTGTCTGTGTTGTGGTTACCTCCGTTCGCCCCTCGTCGAACCGGGCGTAGAAGGTGATCTGGGATCATATTGACCAATCAAGTCATTAGCAGGTGTTGATGAATAGGTGTGTGAGAACTGATGGGTTTGGACAGTTTGAAGCACCTGTTACAGGAAGGCCAAACTTCATTCATTGTTTTACCGATTGCCCAGTTTAACTTTTTAATTTTGAATAAAATGTTTTTAATTCAACAATCCATTTGTGCATAACATCACCGAATGAACTGAGTGAAACCATACGCCGCCCACCAGACAGCACGCAGGAGCGGTCCAGCAGAGTGATCCAGCAGAGTGGTCCCGGGTCAAGGTGAAGAGTTGACTTCAGGTCCACAGGTCACGGCACCAATGTGACGGGGTGTATCTTTTCATGAATCACTCTCAGCTGGATGGCTCACGTTCATTTATTCTGTAGAAAACAGCGCATCAATTTCTGGACACGGGACTTGCAGGGTCATCGAGCTACATTCGCATCAGTGGTTAAGAATGAACTCAGCATACAGTAGTCACTCATACTACACAAATTATAACAATAATATGAAACAAAAATACAAAATGTGTAGACTACATAAATCTTCACTTGTGTGATCATATAGTGGTATTCATTTAACAACAACAACAAGAAATCATAACATCCAAATGCATGGAAAAACCCCGCACTTGGAATACGCATGCGCACCACGTGCAACAATGGCTGCAACCTGACTGCTAGGTAAGCCGCGAGCGTGTTGCAAACTAGCGAGGTGGAAGACCCAACCTCATACAATACGGTCTACTAACAGAACAACAGACATATAATAACACAACAATAATAATATTACCTGTAGAAAACAGTGCATCAATTTCTGGACACGGGACTTGCAGGGTCATCGAGCTACATTCTAAAATGATGTTACACACGGACATTCACGTTAGCGCCATCATTGTTAACAACAGAAAACTCACATTAACAAACTTGTGATATGTTCCAAACTAACATACTATGGATGGGAAACTCAAAACAGCTATCTTACTTATCAAACATTCAAATAAAACATAGGTACATTAATAATCTCTTAAATTATATGCAATCTCAGACCCTGCAGAAAACATGACCTTACCGCATCAGTGGTTAAGAATGAACTGAGGGAGATCACGTTACGTCCCGTGCAATTGCACTGTCCAGCTATATTTACACAGCATCCGGGTCACGGACACAGCATCCGGGTCACGGACACAGCATCCGGGTCACGGACACAGCATCCGGGTCACGGACACACCCCGGATATACCACGTCATTAAACCCCTAGAGGGCGCAGTTTATACCTATTTTAGCTATAATTGAACTTGACCTTTCTACTCCGTTACATATATATAGATAGATAGTTAGATAGATAGATAGATACGTAGATAGATAGATAGTTAGATAGATAGATAGATAGACAGATGGACAGACAGACAGATAGACAGACGGACGGACGGAAAGACAGACAGACAACAGATGGACGGACGGACTGACTGACAGACAGATAGGTACTTTATTGATTCCCAAGGTGAAATTAAGGCATGAGTCATGACAGCACCTCACATCACAACCAAAAACAACAACAACAACAACAAAAGAAAGTGTCTCCTTCACATCAGAGAGCAGACCTTCACAGACACCTCCCAGCTCCGGGACCAATGTTTGGGTCTGCGCGTCTCGTCTCCTGTCTTTTGAAAAAGGTGGCTATGGAGAGAAGGTAAGACGGAGAGGAAGGGAAGATGAAAGAGGGGGATGAAAGGATAAACTAACCGCCGCTTCGCTAACAATGAGAGCAAAAAAACAAGAAAAGACTGTGACGGGAGAGATGGTGTGATGTTCTGGTTGGAGGGTGAGGAGGGTGAGGGGGGTGGGGGGGGGGGGGGTGAGGGGGGTGGGGCGAAAAGGCTAGGCGCATTTACCAAAGGCTTTTCCCCTTCTTTTTAAAGACATTAAAGGGGGGGGGGAATAAAGCAGATGAGGGGGGAGGGGGGGTCATTACAGTGAGAGGGCGAGGGAGGGAGATGGAGGGGAGGGGGTGGGGGTGGGGGGGGTGGGGGGGGTGTCAATTAGGGAGTGAGTCAAAATGCCTGTAATAGCTTCTCGCAGCAGGGGGGAGATGGAGAGAGAGGGCCATAAATGACAGCAATGTTTAAGGTCTGACCAGACTCCTGGAGGGAGGGGGTGGGTGGGGGGGCGGGGTGGGAGGGGGGGGGGGGTGACGACAACAGGCAGGCAGGCTAGCGAAGGGAAGGTTATTACAGGACAAGCCGTAGCTACAGGGGACACAGACGACACAGACGACACGTCAGCAACGGTCCAGACAGCAGCTGAGTGGGTGGTAGATTCTTAATTTTTAAAATATATATATATCTATATAAAAAAAATATATATATGACGTCAGATTGGAGAATAGAAGCATAGATTGGAGAATAGAAGTCAGGTATAAGTCAGGTATAAGAATATACAAAATGTCAAATACAAGAATATACAAAATGTCAAATACAAGGTATACAATTGACTTCAAAATAAATTAACACATTTTTTTCTTTATCCCCCTTTCGGTGTTCGGTGTTCGGTGTTCGAACAGAGAACTACAACAACCTTTGTTAGTTTTTGCCCCTAAACACCCTAAACACCCACCCAGCCCAGACTCTCGAGTCAGAGACCAAAAAAAAAAGAAAAGAACAAAATGTATATAGATAAAATAAATAAAAAACACACATAGTAAATGAAATTAAATGAAACAGGGAGAGAAGTACAAAAGAACAGATGCACAGGGTGCTCACCTCAATAGACGCGCAGAGAATCAATTGGGGTGGCAGAGTCTTAATAGTTTGTAAATGTAAAGGTACAGGGCAGGGAAGGTTATTACAGGACAAGCCGTCGCTACAGGGGACACAGACGTCACAGACGGCACGTCAGCAACGGTCGAGACAGCTGCTGAGTGCGTGGTGTCTTGGTGGTAGAGTCTTAACACTAGAACAGCCGTGCCTTTTTTACAGACTAAAAGAGCAAATGACGACCCCCTCTTTACAATGCTCAAGCTGCTATTTACACACAACGACCACTAGTTGGCAACCGCTTGTAAATTAGCCTGCTTCCTGCACAGAAACAATATGGCAAAATAGCTTTAATACTAGCTTATCCTGATGTGA
>NC_137688.1:76168052-76175552 GCF_963989245.1 Nansenia antarctica | reverse complement strand
ACACACACATGTACACATATACACACACACACACACGTACGCACACACACACGTACGCACGCACACACACATATACACACGTAAGCACATACACACACACACACACGTACACACATACACACACACACACATGTACGTACACACACGTACGTACACACACACACACGTACGCACACACACACACATATACACACGTAAGCACACACACACACGTACACACATACACACACACACACACACACATGTACGTACACACACATGTACGTACACACACACGTACGTACAGACACACACACGTACGCACGCACACACACATATACACACGTAAGCACACACACACACACACACACGTACACACATACACACACACGTACATACACACTTACGTACACACACACACACGTACGCACGCACACACACATATACACACGTATGCACACACACACACACACACACACACACACACACACACACAGACACAGACACACTTTCCTCAACTTTTCCCAGCTTGGTTGGCAGATCCACTGCAGGTCTCAGACAGCTGGAGGGTCTGGGTGTCCAAGGGAACGTGTGTTCCTGCAGAGCCTTGTTCTCACAGCCAACACCTCACACATTAACTAATGACTGTCATTCTCTACCCCCATTCTCTCTCTCTTCTTCTCTTCCTTGCATTCTCTCTCTCTTCTATTCCCTCGATTCTCTCTCTTCTCTTCCCTCCATTCTCTCTCTCCTCTTCTCTTCCTTCCTTCCATTTCCATTCTCTCTCTCTCTTCTTCTCTCCCCTCCATCCTCTCTCTCTTCTCCTCTTCTCTCCATTCTCTCTCCCTTCTTTTCCTCTTCCCTCCATTCTCTCTCTCCTCTTCTCTTCCCTCCACTCTCTCTCTCCCCTCCTCTTCCATCCACTCTCTCTCTCTCTCTCTCCTCTCCTCCTCCTGCAAATTCCCCTCTTTACCTGCACAGATGGTTTCAGCTCTCTCCTCAGAGTGTTAATTATTCCCTCCAATTAACGGAGGGAAAAATGTGCAATTAAAGGGGACCGTTTTTCTGCGACGTCGTACAGCGGGACACCTACCGCCTGATTCCTGGTACCCCAGGTGTGTCTGCCCTGTCACGCTGTCCTTCCTCCTGCCTCCAGGTATGGATCTGAAGGGAATTATCCTCCTCGTTCCTGCTGTGTTCATAATGTCTATCAGTATTCTAATCACCTCAAAGAATTGGAGATAGAGGCTGTGGAGGCTGGAGGCTGGAGGCTAAAGCGAGGCTGGAGTCTGTGTGTAACAGTGGAGGACGTCAGGCTCATTGTGATGCAGAACGGAATCCAGAATCAAAATTAAAATATGTTTTATTGCCAAGAGCAGTCCATCTGAGGTGGGCTTAACTACAGACCTTTTTTTAAATTCTTAACTACAACATCCAAGGTGTTTGAAAGTGTTGAGGAGGAGTAGCTCATCCAGGATGGTCTCCTTGTATGAATATCAGTCAGGTTTCTGAGCTGCTAGCCCCACAGATAACCTGCCTCACGCAGTCTCTTTGACCACATCAGACTGGAGAGTGAGAGGTCAGAGAATTCTACTGGACTTCCAGAAGGCGTGGGTTGGATACAGTAGTACACCATGCCGTATTGCTGCTGTTGAGTTTCTAAGTAAATGGACTGACTTATATAGATAACGCCTTTATCCAAAGCGCTTTACAACGGCCTCTCGTTCACCCATTCACACACACACATTCACACACCAATGGCGGCAAGCTACCATGCAAGGCGCCGGCCGGCCTGCTCACTGGGAGCAATTTGGGGTTCGGTGTCTTGCCCAAGGACACTTCGACATGTGTCCACCCGGGGCTCGAACCGCCGGTCTGCCAACCTTGCGATCAGTAGACGGCGGCTCTCCCTCCTGAGACACAGCCGCTCCGCAGGTGCACGGGACTAAACAAAAACAGCTGTGAAATGGTTCAGGTGCTACGTGGCAGGGAGAGCACCACAGGTCTGTAACGTTGATGGGTCTCTGTCAGCAGCTGGAGAGATAACATGTTCATTACCACTAGAGGCAGATAACATGTTCATTACCACTAGAGGCAGATAACATGTTCATTACCACTAGAGGCAGATACCATGTTCATTACCACTAGAGGCAGATAACATGTTCATTACTACTAGAGGCAGATAACATGTTCATTACCACTAGAGGCAGATAACATGTTCATTACCACTAGAGGCAGATAACATGTTCATTACCACTAGAGGCAGATAACATGTTCATTACCACTAGAGGCAGATAACATGTTCATTACCACTAGAGGCAGATAACATGTTCATTACCACTAGAGGCAGCTGTGTGGTGCAGTACAGGTCCACTGAGTTCGGCCGTTCAGCTTTTTCCATCAGAGCTGTACATTTCTGGAACTTAAACTTAATAGCCCTCTATCAAACAATGTTCCACTCTGACAGGCTTCAAATCGAAACTGAAATTATGGCTGATAGATAACCAATCATGTGACCACTGACCACATAGACCCCAGACTTTTTTCTTTCTTTTATTTTTTTAATGATGTATGTAATGTTTTCTGGAGTGTAAAGTGTGATGTTTTTATTTCCTGTAGTTCTGTTTCATGTGATTTTACATAAACATTTACATTTTGTATCCTGTAATTCTGTTTTAAATTGTTTATAACATCTGTGGCCGTATTTCCCCTGTGGATTTACCTGCCCAGGGGCCTCATTTATAGAAAGTACTCAGATTAAATTTTTATCTTATCCGTGTCGTACGTAGAAAACCACGTCAACGTAGTGATTTATACAATTTCAACGTGAGTCAATTTGACCGTGGAAACGATCGTAGCTCTACGTCGAGTATTGACCTTGTGTACGCACATTACCTACTGGTTATGCGGAGTTATTACAGGCATGTGAGCCGCACTACCTACTGTAATTCATGCAAGTGGCTCGTAATAAAATTAACGATGTTGTTATCAGCCGAGAAAATGAGTTTAATTCAAGATTTAAAAGGAACTGATGTTTATGATTGTATTTCAGTCTTCCTTTATATCCCTCCGGAGCTGTCTATCTCCCCTTCAACATGCCTAGTGCGTTCCACAACGGACCTTGCCCGGCCACGCGCTAAATTATAGGGCTACTGGATTTTCTCCGGTGTCTGGGAGTTCGCAAAGGGAGTTCGCAGCCATATAAGAATAAGACCACCTGATAAGAATAAGACCATTATATTATTACAGTATAAGCAGCACTCGAGTTGAGGGGGGATGGAAATAAAAACAGTCAAAATCGTCCCCCTCTTTCCATACTTTATGTCATTTTATCAATGAACGTGGTATTACTGCTATTTCAAGGTGCGAGGGGGCACGTACACATGCAATGACATTTTTACCAAGTTACTGACACTGAAGTCACTGACGCTGAGGGGATGCTAAAATTGTCCAAAATCCACCACCTCCCCTGATTTTCTTTTACAACTTGAGTACTGAGTATAAGCATGTGCCTGGTTAGTTGTCATGATCAAACGTTACAAATGCAACTTACCGAGAAGCCACCCTTCTCTGCCCGCTTCCAGACGAACGCCTAGCCTATATTATAGCACTTGTCTTAATTGAGCCGCTATAATTGAACCGCTATCACAGGGCGTTAATACAAACCTCATTCACCTGCGTTCATTTTACCTGCGTTGGTATTTATAGAAGGAAGCACGTACGCAACTTTAAACCATCTCAGCCCGTTTTATAAATAATGCTTACGTCCGTTTAGAAAAATGTGCTCACGTGAAAGTCAAAGATGACGTTCAAGTACAGTATTTTCCGGACTATAAGTCGCACCGGAGTGTAAGTCGCACCACTAAGAAATGTGTCATGAAGAAAAAAAACACATCGCACTGGACTATAAGTCGCATTTATTTAGAAATTTATTTCACAAAATCCAAGACCAAGAACAGACATTTAATCTGGAAAAGCAAGTTATTCAACTACACAATACCACACAGAACAACAGGCTGAATAGGCTAAATTAACATAACAAGCCACATTAACAGTTATTCAGCTACACAATGGCATAAAGAACATACCTGGGAGGCTGAATAGGCTAAATTAACATAACAAACCAGCGAGTCCAACAAGCAAGTTACCAGTAAACAAGTTCACCAAGCTACCGTTAATGTTTCAGCTAATTCTTCAGTGGTATAGGAGCAGCATATAGTTGTGACAAGCCCAGAGCGCCCTCTGGCGGCTGTAGACGGCAATGTAAAACTATGAAAAAAAACGCGACTTATAGTCCGGAATATACGGTAGGCTACTTTTTTTTTTATAAATGAGGCCCCAGGGACTGCTGATGTCATTTAGCTACCCAGCTAATTCAGGGAGAGTCAATGACTGTCCATTGTCCCCTTTAAATAAACAAATAAAAAAACCACAAGGGTCAAGACTGGGGCCTCTTCTGTTCCTCATACTGTATGTCAAGGACATGCCAGCTCCTGTCAGAGGCAAACTAACACTCTACCTCTAAACTACCACTCTACCTCTAAACTACTACACTACCTCTAAACTACCACTCTACCTCTAAACTACCACTCTACCTCTAAACTAATACACTACTACACTACTACACTACCTCTAAACTACTACACTACCTCTAAACTACTACACTACTACACTACTACACTACTACACTACTACACTACTACACTACTAAACTACTACACTACTACACTACCTCTAAACTACTACACTACTACACTACCTCTACACTACTACACTACTACACTACTACACTACTACACTACTACACTACTACACTACTACACTACTAAACTACTACACTACTAAACTACTACACTACTACACTACCTCTAAACTACTATACTACTACACTACCTCTACACTACTACACTACTACACTACTACACTACTAAACTACTAAACTACTACACTACTACACTACTACACTACTACACTACTAAACTACTACACTACTACACTACCTCTAAACTACTACACTACCTCTAAACTACTACACTACTACACTACTACACTACTACACTACCTCTAAACTACTACACTACTACACTACTACACTACCTCTAAACTACTACACTACTACACTACTACACTACCTCTAAACTACTACACTACTACACTACTACACTACTACACTACCTCTAAACTACTACACTACCTCTAAACTACTACACTACTACACTACTACACTACTACACTACCTCTACACTACTACACTACTACACTACCTCTAAACTACGACACTACTACACTACTACACTACCTCTAAACTACTAAACTACCTCTAAACTACTACACTACCTCTAAACTACTACACTACCTCTAAACTACTACACTACTACACTACTACACTACCTCTAAACTACTACACTACTACACTACTACACTACTACATGACCTCTAAACTACTACACTACTACACTACTACACTACTACACTACCTCTACACTACTACACTACTACACTACTACACTACCTCTACACTACTACACTACTACACTACCTCTACACTACTACACTACTACACTACTACACTACCTCTAAACTACGACACTACTACACTACTACACTACCTAGTAACTACTAAACTACCTCTAAACTACTACACTACTACACTACCTCTACACTACTACACTACTACACTACTACACTACCTCTAAACTACTACACTACTACACTACTACACTACCTCTAAACTACTACACTGATACACTATCTCTAAACTACTACACTACTACACTACCTCTAAACTACTACACTGATACACTACTACACTACTACACTACTACACTACTACACTACTACACTATCTCTAAACTACTAAACTACTACACTACCTCTAAACTACTACACTGATACACTACTACACTACTACACTACCTCTAAACTACTACACTTCTACACTACTACACTATCTCTAAACTACTAAACTACTACACTACCTCTAAACTACTACACTGATACACTACTACACTACTACACTACCTCTAAACTACTACACTACTACACTACTACACTACCTCTAAACTACTACACTTCTACACTACTACACTACCTCTAAACTACTACACTACTACACTATCTCTAAACTACTACACTACTACACTACCTCTAAACTACTACACTGATACACTACTACACTACTACACTACTACACTACTACACTACTACACTACTACACTACTACACTACTACACTACCTCTAAACTACTACACTACCTCTAAACTACTACACTGATACACTACTACACTACTACACTACTACACTACTACACTACCTCTAAACTACTACACTACTACACTACCTCTAAACTACTACACTTCTACACTACTACACTACCTCTAAACTACTACACTACTACACTACTACACTACTACACTACTACACTACTACACTACTACACTACCTCTAAACTACTACACTACTACACTACCTCTAAACTACTACACTACTACACTACTACACTACTACACTATCTCTAAACTACTACACTACTACACTACCTCTAAACTACTACACTACTACACTACTACACTACTACACTACCTCTAAACTACTACCCTACCTCTACACTACCTCTAAACTACTACACTACCTCTAAACTACTACACTACTACACTACTACACTACCTCTACACTACTACACTACCTCTAAACTACTACACTACTACACTACCTCTAAACTACTACACTACTACACTACCTCTAAACTACTACACTACTACACTACTACACTACTACACTACCTCTACACTACTACACTACCTCTAAACTACTACACTACTACACTACCTCTAAACTACTACACTACTACACTACCTCTACACTACTACACTACTACACTACCTCTACACTACTACACTACCCTGATGACTCTGCTGCTGGAGTAAGGGAAAATATCAGTATAATAGTATCCTTTCGTTTTGATATTTTTTTGTTTGGTGTGCTGTTCTTACAGGATACTTCATTGTTTCTGTTGCGTCTGTCCTGCGTGTTCTTCCAACGAGGACGGCAGTTGGAAGTTAGTGCGTCACACTGATGACTCTGCATTGCTGCTGCCAGGGGAAGATACCCTGGCAAGATTGAGGAGTCACTTAGTAGGGAGGTAGAGTCTGCGAGGAAGATAACAAACTGTCTTTACATCTGGGGAACGGCAGAATATATCAACTTTCTTTGGGCACAAAACAGAGACTGCATAACGATAGGATAAAAGTCCCCTGTAATGGAGACAACATTGAATCGGGAGCGTCTGTTACATATCACTTTTCAAAAAATGCCAGTCGAGAGAGGACGCTGGCGTTGCTTGTTCGCCGCTTCTCCACCCGAAATCTAGATATACTTGCAGTGTCCAGAGTAGATTGTCCTACAAAGACACTTAGATTTAGATTTAGTAATCAAAAAACGAATTAGACCTGCTATACTTTCTTTTATTTCTTTTTTTTGTACCTTTTTATGTTACTACTCAATCTTTTCAGTTTGTAAAG
>NC_137688.1:76153052-76160552 GCF_963989245.1 Nansenia antarctica | reverse complement strand
TGGACAATGTACACACATAACCACAAGACAGAAACATAGTCAATATTTACAACTATAAAGTGCAGTACATCTGGCAGGGTTAGTGCAGTGAGTCAGGTGTGAGTCAGTCCTTATAGCAGAGGGGAAAAAACTGTTTTTGAAACAGGATGTTTCCCATGGCTTTCAGAACTGCATAATCATTCCCCATCTCCCACCACGCAGAGACTGAAGACCTCCATCTCTTCAGGCTACACCTTGACTGTCCCTCATGAGTCATCTACTACTCTGTACGCTGTACTGTTTCTACAAATATTCCTTCTTCTAGCACGATGACTGCCATTGGCCCCTGGACTGAGTATAGATTACTTTTTCCTGCTGTGACTGGTGATTCACTTATGATTCACTTATTACATTAATTAATTCAATTATTAAATTAGATGATTCCCTTATTAAAATGTATTTGTTGTAAGTCGCTTTGGAATGAGGTGTCTGCTAAATGCCAAAAATGCTTTTTAAAAATGTTTTGTTGTAAATTACCTGTCATCATTATAATGTATTATTATTGTTATTGTTATTATTTATCATCATTTATTTTCTGTTCTGTCATCATCTGTTTAATAAGTCCTTATATGTTTGCAGTGGCGATGTGAGATAATGTCTTATTGGGGCAATAATGTTTATTGAATTGAGAGAGAGAGAGAGAGAGAGAGAGAGAGAGAGAGAGAGAGAGAGAGAGAGAGAGAGAGAGAAGAGAGAGAGGGGGAAGAGACAGAGGAGAGAGAGAGAGGGAGTGGGAAAGAGAGAGAGAGAGAAGAGGGAGCGTGGGAGGTGGGTGTGTGTGATAGTAGAGAGAGAGAGAGAGAGAGAGAGAGAGAGAGAGAGAGAGAGAAGAGACAGAGGAGAGAGAGAGAGACAGAGAGACACATAGAGAAGAGAGAGACAGAGGAGAGAGAGAGAGGGAGTGGGGAAGAGAGATAGAGGGAAGAGGGAGCGTGGGAGGTGTGTGTGTGTGTGTGTGTGTGTGGTAGTGGAGGGTGTGTGTGTGTGGTAGTGGAGGGTGTGTGTGCTTTTCATGCAGCACGCTCTCTCTCCCTCTCTCTCCCTCTCTCTCTTCCTCTTTCACCCTGTCTTTCTCCCTCCCACTCCCCTGCTCTCTCTCCCCCACTCCCCTGCTCTCTCTCCCCCACTCCCTCTCTCCTTCCCTTTCCAGAAGCAGCACAACCATCCAACATGAACCATCCGCACATAATCATAAGTGCATACTAAAAAGGGCTAATTGCGCGTAGTAAAGTGGTGTAAGCTACATATGCTGGCTGGCGCGCCCGCCCCTACAGTATAGATGACCTTTACCATGAACAATGTAATCTCTCTCTGGTCTTGTCTGTAACAACATCATTACCCAGCCCTGTTAAAGGTCGGCCTGGAAGTGTTGGTGATTTACCACAGTCGGGGGGGGGGGGGTGAGGCCTCCCTTGAACGGCCTGCAGTCCAGTAAAGGCAGGATGGGATGGATGGGTCCCCAGTAGGGACACACTGCACCACAATCACACACACCATCATGGAACCCGAGGGACCCTGCCCTCTTTTTCTTCTCCTCCTATTTCTGTCCGAGGAAGAAAAAGAACGAGATGAAATCTCTTCTTGTTTTTTGTTTTTTTGTGTTCCATCGTGTCGTCTGCATTTGTGATCCCTCCCTCTCTCTCTCTCTCTCTCTCTGTCTCTGTCTCTCTCTCTCTCTCTCCCTCTCTCTCTCTCTCTCTCTTTCCTTTGCCCCTGCATCTGTCTTTTTGTCTGTCTAATTGACTATACGCTGTTTTCTCCTCTCCCTCCTCCTCCTCATCTCCCTCTCTCTCCCCTTCTCTGTTTGTTTCTTTGTGTGTGTGTGTGTGTGTGTGTGTGTGTGTGTGTGTGTGTGTGTGTGTGTGTGTGTCAGAGAGATGTCTGTTTTGTTTTCTGAGAAGGCAAGGCATGTGCCGTCGATTGTAACTCTCTCCCTCTCTCTCTCCCTCTCTCTCCCTCTCTCTCTTCCTCTTTGTCCCTCTCTTTCTCCCTCCCTCCACCCCACTCTCTCTCTCCCTGCTCTCCCTCTCGCTCTCTCTCTCTCCCTCTCTCTCTTTCTCTTTCACCCTGTCTTTCTCCCTCTCACTCCCCTGCTCTCTCCCCCCCCACTCCCCCTCTCTCTCCCTCTCTCCCTCCTTCCCCCTCTCTCTCTCGCTCTCTCCCTCACTGTAATAAGCAGTCTGACAATAGTGATGGTGGTAAATGCTGCACTCCACCTCTTCATCTCTCTCTCTCTCTCTTTACCATCAGCCAAATTACCAGTGGTTACTATAGAGACATGTTTATAAATGCACTTTCCTGTTTTTATGATTCCCAATCTGCCCTGCTCTCAGTGCCTTTCCTATGTCTCTCTCCTCCTGCCTAGTTTACATGACGACAGGCTCTGCCACCATTGCTGTTCTTTCTTTCTTTCTTTCTGTCTTTCTTTCTTCCTTTCTTTCTTCCTTTCTTCCTTTCTTTCTTTCTTCCTTTCTTTCTCTCTACCTTTCTCTCTTCCTTTCTTTCTTCCTTTCTTTCTTTCACTCCCTCACCGTTTATCTCCTTACTACCTCTCCCTCTTTCCTTTTTGCCTTCCATCCTCATCCTCCAATCCTCCTTTCATTCTCTCCCCCCTCCCCCCCATGTCTCCCCAGTCTCGTTCTGTGGACCTCATTAATCCACTTGATCATCACAGTGAATTATCATGCAAGTCTCATTGCAGACAATTAATGCATCATTTACCCCCCGATACAAAAATGAGAGAGAGAAAAATCAAATCTAAAATCAAATGAGCTCCGTTCAAATAGCTTTGCAATCGAGGTGTTTACAATACCAGAGGGGCTTTCGTCTCTGTCTGCCTCGGGGACTGCGTGAGAAATAACTATCTTCTTCTTCTTCTTCTGCTAGGATCGAGTAAGGCTACACTCTTAGAGAAGAAAAAGTCTTGTTCAATTGTCCCTGTAGGCCCGGGGAACCCTTTGAAGAATGTGTTGGGTTTCATGTACCCTTTTTGGGTTTCACGTAAGAACGCTTTCCACATAGGGTTTCGACAGTAGAACCCTCTCTTTCAGGGTTTGACACTGACAGTACATCGAACCCAAAAGAGTTCTACAAAGGGTTCTGTTGTAGGTTTATATCAAATATGCTGAGAATGAATTAGGAAGGCCTTCCCTTCCTGTAAGAGATGCGCCAATAACTGTGGCGTAGCTAACAATTCATTCATTCACTGTGGACAGTGCCAATGACTGGTTGCACAATAACTCTCTCTGTGTGTCGCACTTACTAGAATCCATAGCGCTTCCTGTCACCACATTTGTTTGCCAAGATTAGTGATATCATAAAGGCTGTCGACTTTGTGGGGTGTGCTCAGAGAAGGAGGGGGCTCTGGATTTTGCAAACTCTAGACTGCTGTCATGTAACTTTATTAATAAAAGGCTTCAAGCTCATTTGATCAATCTCCTTCGTGTTTGATATTCAATATCAATAGAGAATATCAAAGAAACCAGATGAAATCCACTACAGTTCCCTTAGAACAGGGATTAAAATAAGACTTATTTTATAAGATGTGTCTTTAAGGTCATGTTCTCACATGAAAGTCCGATTCAGGACTCGGAGCAAGTGGATGAGTTTGCAACATTGTTGCATCAATTATTTCTCTGATTTGCGTTCTTACAGCCCTTTATGTAAACGAAGTAACATACGCAATCAGAAGCAACAGACGTGGTAGTTGATTGGTCCGAAAAATTGAAAATTGCCCGTTCGTCCCGCTCTTATCCAGATCAACACGCATGCTCTGTTGTTTTCCTATGGACAGCCTCGATGCGTCGTTTCTAACCGGAGCGAAACCACCCTTTTCAAGCGGAGCATCCGTCGGTTGTTTGCTCCGGGAGTGACTTCAAATGCGCGTTCTCACAGCTCCAAACGACGCAGAGCAAAGCGAATTCTTCTGCTTAACTCTGATTCCAAGTGAAGCAAATGTTCTAGTGAGAACACACCCTGAGTACAGTATAGGCTAAAAAGGTTTCTCTTTATGATAATGCATGTATGTGGGTATCATTACTTGCCACCCTAGTGGCTGTTGGGGAGTGAGAGAGAGAGAGAGAGGGAGAGAGTGAGAGAGGGAACGCAAAGGAAATAAAAAGATAAAAGCACTCAGCCTGGCGTTCTGGACGCTCATGCAAGTCTAATGTTCTGATTCATGGGAACATGCGTCTGAGGGGACAATAGGAAATATGAGGCGGATCTAAAACACTCAGGGTAAAGTGCTGTAGAGGCCCACACACACACACACACACAGACACACACACTCGCGCACGCACACACACAAACACACACAAACACACTCGCGCACGCACGCACACACACACACACACTGCTACGCAACATCACACCTACAGAGTTAAGCCATAGAGAGAGGGAGAGAGAGATAGAGAATGAGAGTGCGAGGGAGAGGGAGACAGGATGAGCGAGAGAGAAAGAGAAAGAGAGAGAAAGAGGAGCTAATGTAGGAACAAAGGGTTATGCTTTTACGTAATGACGCTAGCTGCATCAGACCTGCCCACCAAACACTATACACTTCCTGTAGCTGAAGGAGATTCTACAGCAGAAACCTTCCTCCACAATGTAAACAGACTGCACTTATATAGCGCCTTTATCCAAAGCGCTTTACAACGGCCTCTCATTCACCCGTTCACACACACATTCACACACCAATGGCGGCAAGCTACCATGCAAGGCGCCGGCCGGCCCGCTCCCTGGGAGCAATTTGGAGTTCAGTGTCTTGCCCAAGGACCAGTTCGACATGTGGCCAGCCGGGGCTCGAACCGCCGATCTGCCAACCTTGCGAACATTAGACGGCTCTACCTCCTGCGCCACAACCACCCCCACCCACAATGTGTGTGTGAGTTTCTGTGTATGTCAAGGTGCCATACATATTGTAGTTGGGGAGAGAGGGAAGATGGTAATCGGGTACAGGGTTTCTGTGGTGTGTTACTGGGGCTTCGGGGGGAGATGATTGACACATTTGCGTTTGTGACAGAGGTTGTGTGTGTGTCTGTGTGTGTGTGTGACAGAGGTTGTGTGTGTGTCTGGGAGCCCCGTGAGCACCATGTCACTCTGCTCCGCTGGGTGTGACGGCAGGAGGGATCAGGACGTCATCCTAAACACCTTCAGCTACTTCCTGTCGCTTGTCTCTCTCTCCCTCTCTCTCTCTCTCTGTCTCTCTCTCTGTCTCTCTCTCTGTCTGTCTCTCTCTCTCTCCCTCTCTCTCTCTCTCCCTGTCTCTCTCTCTGTCTCTCTGTCTGTCTGTCTCTCTCTCTCTCTCTATGTGTCTCTCTCTCTCTCTGTCTCTCTCTCTGTCTCTCTCTCTGTCTGTCTCTCTCTCTCTGTCTCTCTCTCTCTCTGTCTCTCTCTCTCTCTATCTCTGTGTCTCTCTCTCTATCTCTGTGTCTCTCTCTCTCTCCCTGTCTCTCTCTCTGTCTCTCTGTCTGTCTGTCTCTCTGTCTCTCTCTCTCTATGTGTCTCTCTCTCTCTGTCTCTCTCTCTGTCTCTCTCTCTCTGTCTGTCTCTCTCTCTCTATCTCTGTGTCTCTCTCTCTCTGTCTCTCTCTCTATCTCTGTGTCTCTCTCTCTCTGTCTCTCTCTCTATCTCTGTGTCTCTCTCTCTCTGTCTCTCTCTCTCTCTATCTCTGTCTCTCTCTCTCTCTGTCTCTCTCTCTGTCTCTCTCTCTGTCTCTCTCTCTCTCAGTCTCTATCTCTCTGTCTCTCTCTCTCCTGCTCTCTCTGTCTCTATCACTGTCTGTCTCCCTCTCTCTCTGTCTGTCTCCCTCTCTCTCTGTCTGTCTGTCTGTCTATATCTCCCTCTTTCTTTCTCTCTCCCTCCCTCTCTCTCTGTCTCTCTCAGTCTCTATCTCCCTCTTTCTCTCTCTCTCTTTCTGTCTCTATCTCCCTCTTTCTCTCTCCCTCCCCCCCTCTCTCTTTCTCTCTCTCTGTCTATCTCCCTCTTTCTCTCTCCCTCT
Source organism: Nansenia antarctica (assembly GCF_963989245.1). Taxonomy (NCBI): domain Eukaryota; kingdom Metazoa; phylum Chordata; class Actinopteri; order Argentiniformes; family Microstomatidae; genus Nansenia; species Nansenia antarctica. The sequence continues at coordinate 76,154,518 of NC_137688.1, read as the reverse complement.
CTCTCTGTCTCTCTCTCTATCTCTCTGTCTCTATCTCTCTCTGTCTCTCTCTGTGTCTCTCTCTGTCTCTCTGTCTCTCTGTCTCTCTCTCTCTCTCTCTCTGTCTCTCTCTCTCTCTGTCTCTGTCTCTCTCTCTCTCTGTCTATATCTCCCTCTCTCTCTCTCCCACCCTCTCTCTCCCTCTCTCTCTCTCTCTCTCTCTCTCTCTCTCTCTCTCTCTCTCTCTCTTCGTCTCTCTCTCTCTCTGTCTCTCTCCCTCCCTCTCTCTCTGTCTCTCTCCCTCCCTCTCTCTCTCTCTGTCTCTCTCTCTCACCCTCTCTCTCTGAGGTGTCTTGTCTCTCTGTGGTGTGTGTTTGTGTATCTGTGTCTGTGTCTGTAGGTGTGGTGTGTGCATGTGTGTGTATCCCTGTCTGTGTCTGTACGTGTGATGTGTGCGTCTGTACGTGTGGTATGTGTGTCTGTACACGTGGTGTGTGCGTCTGTACGTGTGGTGTGTACGTGTGGTGTGTGCGTCTGTCTTTGCGTGTGCACGCGTCTGTGCGTGTGTGTCTACCTCTCTGTGTGTGTCTCTCATCCCTAGCAGCCATATCGTCATGGCAGTAGAAGCTCGGTAACCCGCCAGCTCTGGTTAGATTATACAGGACAAAGACAGCGGGATGCGGAGCTGTGACATCGATGACACGACGCGTGTCACCGCCTCCTCGCCGTCTCTCACCGCCGTTTAGAGGCGACGTGTCTGGCGCGCTCCGCACGGGGGCCACACATCCCTTCTGGGGATGTCACGGCAACGGCGTAACACAGAAGACAAGGAATGACTCAGTGGCTGAGACATCTCCTCCGACTGGTTGAACTAGAGTCCTAAAGTCTCGCCGAGCGTAACGCCGAAGAGAAACCAAATGGAAAAGCGAAGGAAATGGAAAGAGAGAGAGACCCTCTTGTCGCATTGCGGAGGGTCTGTAGTCGTGTTCCGTAACAGTCACAATAAAAACGTGTTTTTTATTATACCTTTATTTAACCAGGTGAATACTCATTGAGTGAGTTTAACATCTCTTTTCCAAGAGAGACCTGGTCAAGAGGGCAGCATATAAAAAACAGATACAAATAAGTTTCAGACATACAGTATAAAACATTGAACATAAGGCAATATCAGGAATGCATAGGTGGCTGCGTTAAGTACAGAGACACTCTCTAGTACTTTCCCGTTCAAGGTCCTTCAAGATTCCACTAAAGGCATCGTACAAGATCAATTTTTCCCGGTTTAAGTCTTTCTGGACGGTGTTCCAAGCAGAAGGGGCAATGTATTTGAAGGCTTTTTACCCAGCTCTGTGCGAACACGAGGAACAAGCAACTGCAGAACATCTTGGGAGCGCAAGTTATAATGGAGTTGATATTCGTTGGGATTTTTCGGGAAAATTGTCGAAAACGAATCATAAGTATAACAGTATTTCTTCACATTGTATGAGGTA
>NC_137688.1:76123052-76148052 GCF_963989245.1 Nansenia antarctica | reverse complement strand
GGCAGTCTGCAAAGGACTCTCGACAAAGTATTAAAAATGAACATTTTATTTATGATTATGTTAATTTGTCCAATTACTTTTTGAGCTCCTGAAAATAGGGGACTGTATATAAAAATGGTTGCAATTCCTAAACGTTTCATACAATATTTATATTCAACCCTTTGAATTAAAGCTGAAAGTCTGCACTTCAATTACATCTCGATTGTTTCATTTCAAATCCATTGTGGTGGCATACAGAGCCAGAATTATGGAAATTGTGTCACTGTCCAAATATTTACGGACCTAACTGTATATGCCCTATTACCTCCACCAGCCTCTAGCAAACACTGTGCAGAACACCTATATGAACAGCTTTATTATATATGGTGACATGCATGCTGGGAAGTGGCTCTCTGCGGTGTAACCTCTCTCTGTCTCCCTCTCTCTATCTCTCTCTCTATCTCTCTCCCTCTCTCTCTCACTCTCTCTCTCACTCTCTCTCTCCCTCTGTCTCTCTCTCTCTATCTCTCTCCCTCTCTCTCACTCTCTCTCTCTTTCTCTCTCTCTCTCTCTCTCTCTGTCTCTCTCTCTCTCCCTCTCTCTCTCCCTCTCGCTCTCTCTCTCTCTCCCTCTGGCTCTCTCTCTCTCTCCCCCCCCCCCTCTCTCGCTCTCTCTCCCTCTCTCGATTTTTCTCCCTAGCTCCATCCTTCCCTGTTGAGTCCTGTTGGGAAATGAAGAATCGTTTTAGGAGAGTGGGGGGATTCAAAGAGCGTGAAAGAGAGGTGGAACAAGGGCAACACTCTCTTCCCTTCTCTGTTTACCCCTCCTTTTTTCATTTCCTTTCTTTCTCTCCAGCCTTCTGTATCTCCGGTGTTCATGTGGTATTCATCCATGCACTACAAGCCAGGTAACAACACTGCACTATATACTGAAAATTACATCTAATCCAATTTTATTTATAGTGCCCATTTCGTACACAGATACAATACGATTGCCTTTAGAGGAAAAATAAATCAAAACACAAGTGGATAATAAAAAGTAAAACAGCCATGGGAGTTCAGAGAGTAAAAGTAAAGAATATGTAATATCAATCATGTAAATGTGTTCTGTGACTCTTGTTTTTCCCCCTGATGGTGTAGATATTTCTGGGAGTTATTAATAGTACAGTGTATATTTGGTGGTGTATGTTTCTGGAGGTATATATTTGGTGTGTATATTTGGTGGTGTATGTTTCTGGAGGTATATATTTGGTGTGTATATTTGGTGGTGTATGTTTCTGGAGGTATATATTTGGTGGTGTATGTTTCTGGATGTATATATTTGGTGGTGTGGGTTTCTGGAGGTATATATTTGGTGGTGTATGTTTCTGGAGGTATATATTTAGGGGTGTATGTTTCTGGAGGTATATATTTGGCGGTGTATGTTTCTGGAGGTATATATTTGGTGGTGTATGTTTCTGGAGGTATATATTTGGTGGTGTATGTTTCTGGAGGTATATATTTGGTGGTGTATGTTTCTGGAGGTATATATTTGGTGGTGTGGGTTTCTGGAGGTATATATTTGGTGGTGTGGGTTTCTAGAGGTATATATTTGGTGGTGTGGGTTTCTGGAGGTATATATTTGGTGGTGTATGTTTCTGGAGGTATATATTTGGTGGTGTATGTTTCTGGAGGTATATATTTGGTGGTGTATGTTTCTGGAGGTATATATTTGGTGGTGTATGTTTCTGGAGGTATATATTTGGTGGTTTATGTTTCTGGAGGTATATATTTGGTGGTTTATGTTTCTGGAGGTATATATTTGGTGGTTTATGTTTCTGGAGGTATATTTAATTTAATTTAATTTAATTTAATTTTGCCATTTAGCAGACGCCTTTATCCAAAGCGACTTACAATTACGAATTACAGGGACATTCCCCCTGGAGTAACTGAGGGCTAAGTGCCTTACCCAAGGGCACACTAGTTGTGGTGTGGTTTCAGGCGGGATTTGAACTCACAACCTTCCGATCACAAGTCCAACTCACTATCCACTAGACCACCACTACCCCATACGTATATATTTGGTGGTTTATGTTTCTGGAGGTATATATTTGGTGGTGTATGTTTCTGGAGGTATATATTTGGTGGTGTATGTTTCTGGAGGTATATATTTGGTGGTGTATGTTTCTGGAGGTATATATTTGGTGGTGTATGTTTCTGTAGGTATATATTTACTGGTGTATGTTTCTGGAGGTATATATTTGGTGGTGTATGTTTCTGGAGGTATATATTTGGTGGTGTATGTTTCTGGAGGTATATATTTGGTGGTGTGGGTTTCTGGAGGTATATATTTGGTGGTGTGGGTTTCTGGAGGTATATATTTACTGGTGTATGTTTCTGGAGGTATATATTTGGTGGTGTAAGTTTCTGGAGGTATATATTTGGTGGTGTGGGTTTCTGGAGGTATATATTTGGTGGTGTATGTTTCTGGAGGTATATATTTGGTGGTGTATGTTTCTGGAGGTATATAATATGTGTGGTTTCATGTTGCTCCTCCATTCGGCCTCAGGCTAGGCATCTGTACACATCTGCAGAGAGCCCCGAATCCCCCGATGCCTCGTTATCTCCTCGAAAGCTGCTGAGTGATTTATTTACCTGCTGCTCCTCGCCGCTCAGCCAAAAGGACAAAGAGAGGGAGGGAGAAAAGGTGAGGGAGCTGGGTGAGGGAGGTGAGGAGAGAGGACGGCGAGAGAGAGAGAAGAGAGAGGTGCTCAGGCAGCGATAACACCCTGACAATGAATGTAACAGATGGAAACATTAGGTCCCGGTTTATAGATCAAGACAGGGAAGGAAGGAAGGAAGGAAGGAGGGAGGGAGGGAGAGAGAGAGGGTAAGGGAGGGAGGAGGACAGGAAATTATTGTAGACTAGGATCCTTCACATGGTGTGTGGAGCTTAGATTTAATCAAGCAGTGACTTGTGGGACACATTGGCAAGAATCCCTCCCGTCCAAAGATGTCAACCCAAATTACGTGGGATCACTTCATGTACAGCACCGCTGAGTGTAACATTATGCAGGGATTTTACCCCTTGTGAAAGACGCCTTGTAGTTCCAATTGTCTTCTTTGTATTTTATTGTACGGTACATTGAGTTATACCGGGTAACAGAAAGGCAGTTTAAACTCCAACGACATGCTTGAGAGACAGATTGGTGTCACACCGAAGGTGTGGTGACCTGAACGTGGTTAACAATAGCCCTCCTGTCCACCAATCAGGATAGCCGTTTCAGAGGTGTCTCTGACGCCCCATAATTCCCTGTTCCCTTATGGTGACTAGACAGACCTGTTTAATAGCGTTATCATTGATCAGACGTCCTTACAACATCATAACCGCTATAGTAGCTTTTTTGAAAAGCCCTTGACATGAGGCGGCTGTGGCGCAGGAGGTAGAGCTGCCGTCTAATGATCGCAAGGTTGGCAGATCGGAGGTTCTTGGGCAAGGCACTGAACCCCAAATTGCTCCCAGTGAGCGGGCCGGCGCCTTGCATGGTAGCTTGCCACCATTGGTGTGTGAATGTGTCTTGACTGTGTTTATTTCCACACCAGTATTCAATGCATTGCTTTGAACTTGCAAAAGCTTGTTATGAACAAGAAAACAAACAACATTGACAACATGCCGTCTCTTCATACGTGTTGATAGGTTGGTGGTACTGATCCAATAGTGGATGCCAGCTGTACAAAGTCAGCAAATTGCAAGGCTTCGGTTCAGATTGCCTTCTGTTTTTAATAGAACCCAAAGTGTGAACAAACCTGAAGTGTTTTCCAAACGACTTCAGACTGGCTGGTGTGTTAAACACTGTAAAACCTCTGACATTAAACATTTTAGTGCGCTCAAAGGACAATAGTTTTATTAGATTTTGATTTTGTAGTGGCAAGCACAATGAACAGACCCCCCAGTCTCCAATAACAACCTGCTTCTAATATGCACTGTGTGCTGTTGTTAAAGCCAAAACACCTGCGCTGTTATTGGACGTTTCACAGTTGATAGCAAAGACGGTCAAAGGGCAGCTCTGTTTTGGCCAGAAGTAAAAGAGTTTGGGTCCGATCTGTGATTGGTGTATCAGTTTATGGAGGTTTGGGGTCTCTGACTCGGTGCAGCCATATCGTAGATCCTTGGACCGATTCGAATCGACCAATAGGTGAATCAATACACCGCTGGAAATTACAGGCCATTACCAAGGTTATCACCATGTTATTACCATGGTTATTACCATGTTATTACCATGTTACTACCCACTTATTGCGAGCTGTAATGTAGCTTTTTATAGTTGTTATATACAGCTATATAACATCTGTATACTGTAAAGTCTATATAAAATATCTATAAGACCTGTATAATGTCTTTATGTCATGTCTATGACAGCTATGTGACATCTTTCTGACATCTTTCTAATGGGTCTGTGTCATGTCTATGATAGCTATGTGACGTTATTTATTTTCTGAGTGGGGCAGTCCTACTCATATTTTTCTTGTTATTGATAGAGACAGTATAGATAATGACAGGAAGGATGGGTGAGAGAGAGAGAGAAGGGATGACATGCAGGATATGTCCGCGGTCGGAATCGAACCAGGAACCCTGCGGTTACATGGTCGACGCTTAACCCACTACGCCACCTAAGCGCCCCTTTCTGACAACCCCTCCCTAGGTGACAGCGAGGTGGAGCTGGGCAAGGTCAACCCCGGGGTACAGCCAGGGCCGCGCCGGTCCCAGGAGGACCCCCCTAGTACCCCCACTCCCCCGCCCCTCCACCCCTTCCACCCCCCCCCGGCCCCCCCAGGCCCCCTCTGGATCTCCAGGCTTAGCCAACTCATCCGTGTAAGCACCTCTCCCTCCTCTCCCTCCCTCCCTCCCACCTCTCCCTCCTCTCCCTCCCGACTCCACAGTTGGAACCAGCCCTACTCCTCCAGGGGCCTTCCCACCCCCCACCCCCCTCGCTGGCTGCCCCCCCCCTCGCTGGGCCCCCCCCTCGCTGGCTGGCTGGGCTGTGTCCACGCTGCGCACGACACACACCAGGCACACACCTGGAGGGGAGATAGACGGAGACAGAGAGAAATAAGCCCTCCCTACCCCCGCCTTCACACACACACACACACACACACACAAACACACAAACACACACACACATACACACACACACACACACACACACACACACATATACACACACGGACAGACATACACACGGACAGACAGACACACGGACAGACAGACACACACACACACACGCAACCACACACACACACACACAACCACACACACACACACACACACACACGTACACACACACACATACACACACACAGTACACAAGCGCACATACGCGCACACACACACACACACACATACACATACACACACGCACACGCACACACCCCCCCCCAGCCTTCCGTCTCTCCCCTCCAGGTTCTGTGCCAGCCTTGAGTGTGTGTGTGTGAGTGTGTGTGTGTGTGTGTGTGTGTGTGTGTGTGTGTGATGGTGTGTCAGCCAAGCCAAGCTGCTGTAGCGTGGAGGACGCCAGGGTATGAGTCTCCATCTCCTCCAATACGCTCCTCTGTCTGTCTGTCTGTCTGTGTGTCTGTGTGTCTGTCTGTCTGTCTGTCTGTCTGTCTGTCTGTCTGTGACTGTCTGTCTGTCTGTCCGTCCATCCGTGTCTGTCTGTCTGTGACTGTCTGTCTGTCTGTTTGTTTGTCTGTGACTGTCTGTCTGTGACTGTATGTCTCTGTCTGTCTGTCTGTCTGTCTGTCCGTCCGTCCATCCGTGTCTGTCTGTGACTGTCTGTCTGTCTGTTTGTTTGTCTGTGACTGTCTGTCTGTGACTGTCTGTCTGCCTGTCTGTCTCTCTATGTCTGTCTGTCTGTCTGTCTCTCTGTGTCTGTCTGTTTGTCTGTGTCTGTCTGTCTGTGACTGTCTGTCTGTGACTGTCTGTCTGTCTGTCTGTCTGTGACTGTCTGTCTGTGTGTGTGTCTGTCTGCCTGTGACTGTCTGTCTGTCTGCCTGTGACTGTCTACTGTGACTGTCCGTCCGTCTGTCCCTCCGTCGGTGACTGTCTGTCTGCCTGTCTGCCTGTCAGCGTGTCCCTCCATCCATCCCTCCGTCCATCCTTCTGTCCATCTGTCCGCCTGTGACTTGCCTGTCTGTCTGTCCGTCTGTCCGTCTGTGTGTCAGTCTGGAACCCTCCCAGTCTAATAGTACAGGTGTGTTTACAATCTGACAACCTCCTCCACGATGTCCCAGTGAGGTTGAGGCTCCATCCAGGCAGGGCATGGAGGGAGGCCCTGGAACCGACCAGGCCAGGCTTGGTGAACAAGGTATCCACACACAGACGGAGCGAGCTAAACGACCCCCCCTTAATGTCACTTGCATTCAGGAGCATCGGGGGCCAATCTCTCACTTTGCCATCCGACAGGCCGTGGCGGCGCAGGCGGAGGCTAGCAGGGTGTGATAGAGTGTGGAGGCTCTCGCCGGCAGGAAAGCCGTTGACCTTTCCTTGTTTTTGACACGCTGACTCGATTGCCCTTTTGGAAAATGCTAATACCAGACGGCTCAGAGAAAGGGGGGGGGGGGGGGGGGGGCACACAGAGGTGGTCTCTGGGGAGCCCGGTGTCAGAGTCAGTACTGGGGGGGTGGCGGCTGGCTCTGATCTGGGACATTTACATAGACGGGTCTGTTGTGGTCTATGAATATGCATTGTGTGACCTCGTTTCTGGGGGAGATGTTCTAGGCAGGGGCTGGAAGTGTTGTTTTTTTCGTAACGGATTCAAAACATTAGAACGTTACGGTTTTTCCTGACTAGGCGATTTCGCCAGGCAAAAACTCGGGACCCTAGTTACAGTGTCCTGCATAAAGGACGGTGAAGAATTAGTTTCTTCTTTTGGCTCTGTAAGATTTGAAATCAGGTTTAGATTTGAAATCAAATCAGTGCCCTGAAATAAAGTCTATATAAAGTCTACTCATATAGGACTATGTATAAAAAGTGTTGTTATTTCTGAATGGAAAGGATACCACATATAAATCCATACATACATACAGATAAAATGTAAGGATACTGGGTGGTAGAACACACATTATGTAGAAAAGGTCATGAAAGGAGGGTCCTGAAATTTGATCGAGTACAAAGATATAACATTTGTCTTTACTCATGGCTGTTCTAGTGTTAAACCAATATCTACACAAATACCATCAAATACAAGCTGAGAATATCTACTTTAACCTCATAATAATACTCACATTATTATTTATTTTCTATTTCAAATCTAAACCGTTGGAGTATAGAGCCAAAACAAGAACAACATGCTTCACTGTCAGTAGCTGTGGCAACAGTAGCACCAGTAGCTGTCCAGTAATTGACTGGAACAATTTACAGAAATCACTCAAACTGGACACTCTTATTTCCAAATCAGCTTTTAAGGACTCTATTATAGACATTCTCACTGACACATGCAACTGTTTCTCAAACCTGTGATGTTTTTCCAAACCTTCCCTGTTGGCAGCTTACTGTCTGTCCCATGCATGCCTGTTGACTTCCTGTGTCTGTCCACATTTGCATACTGTATGTATGCTAATATTTAATTATGTTAGTGTGCTTTTGTTGTGTGGGTTTATGTGGATGTGTGACGCTGTCCTTTTAACTTAGAACTGATGCTGTCACTGTATGTAAGTGGAGGAGGTGTTGGAGATGTCTGTATGTTTCTATCTTTGAACTGTGCTGGAAATGCTTGGATGTGTGCTGCTGTCTGTCGTGTGTGTTCTTTGTTTTTGACATGTAACCTGATTTATTTTCAGCCCCCCCCCCTGGTTAAATAAAGGTTAAATAAAAAATAAAATAAAAAGCTGCGTTTCCATAAACCATACTGATTAGCATTTTGAGGTGATTCGCATGAGAAATGTTATGGAAACGGCTTGATTTGAATAAACTTTATGCGACCTCTAAACACAAACGTTTGTAGGCTTGCTTAAGGTGGTAAAATGTGTTTTGCCATATGCGAATCAGAGGTGAGGTTGCTACATCCAGTACAGAGGTTAACCTCCATTAAAGTTGAATGGAAACAGGTCATTCTAATAAACTCTGACTTGTAACATTCAACTCACGTGCCTCAGCTGACTTTTCTTTTTAAAAATGTGAATACATTTCCGTGTTGTTGAAAATTACGAATACGATAGGAACCTTGCTTTCAAACTGCAAACATGAAGCTAAGAATCTAGGTGTGATTATATATTCTGACTTAAGCTTTGAGCCTCACATCAAATCTATCACTAGAAATGCTTTTTATCATCTATATTGCAAAAGTTAGACATTTTCTCCGGCAATCTGATGCAGAAGTGTTAATGCATGCTTTTGTTATTACACGTTTGGACTATTGTAAGTAACAGTCTCCTTTCTGGTCTTCCGAAGAAAGCCATTGGCCAGCTACAATTAGTCCAAAATGCAGCAGCGAGAGTTTTAACCAAAACAAGCAGATGAGCTCATATAACTCCTATTTTAGAGACTCTACACTGGCTTCCTGTTAAGTTCAGAATGGATTTCAAGATCCTTCTGCTTGTTTATAAAGCTCTCACTGGCATAGCACCAGAATATTTGAAAGACTTTTGCTAGCATATCAGCCCAATTCAGATTCAGATTCAGATTCAGTTAACGTTTATTGCCATTATGCATGACACATGTAGGAATTTGCTTTGGCATTTACAGAAGGTGCATTTATGCTTTTTTCACATATACATGAACAAAACAAGTACAAATACAAATGCAAAGACAGGCAAGAACAGGACAACACAGGTCAGACAGTGCATGAATAGTGCTGTATGTAAAGTGCAGTGCAAGTTAATTCAAGGTCCAGTGCATGTTCAGTCCTGGGCAGACTTGGAGGCGGGGGGGAGGGGGAAGCCAGAGTAATTTAGCAGCCTGGCGGCTGAGGGGAAGAAGCTGAGCCTGTGGCGGGCCTTTAATGCCTTAGGCAGCCGCAACCTTCTTCCAGAGGGAAGCAGGGTGAGGAGGCCGTGGCCGGGGTGGAAGGGGTCTGCCATGATCTTCCTTGCCCTCCTCAGAGCCCTGGTGTCATGCAGGGAGTTGAGGGAGGGCAAGGGACAGCCGATCACCCTCTCTGCTGAGCGTATTACCCGCTGCAACTTGGCCTTGTCCTTGGTCGTTGCAGCAGGGAACCAGGTGATGATGGAGTGGGTGAGGATGGACTCTATGATGGCCGTGTAAAACTGGACCATCATGGACCTCGGCAGCCTGAATTTCCTCAGTTGCCGGAAGAAGAACATCCTCTTCTGGGCCTTCTTCGTGAGGGCCTCGGTGTTCCGCTCCCACTTGAGGTCCCGGGAGATGGTCATGCCTAGAAAGCGGCATGACTCCACGGAGGCCACCGGGGTACCTCTCAGCGTGATGGGAGGGGGCAGGGCTGCTTTCCTACGGAAGTCCACCACCATCTCCACTGTTTTTAGAGCATTGAGCTCCAGATTGTTAAAACTGCACCAGCTCTGCAGCCCCTCGATCTCACCCCTGTAGGCAGATTCGTCCCCCCTGGAGATGAGGCCCACCAGGGTGGTGTCGTCTGCAAACTTCAGGAGCTTGACCGAGGGGTGGCGGGAGACACAGCTGTTGGTGTATAGGGAGAATAGAGCTCTCAGGTCTTCTGACGCTGGTTTTCTCTGTGTACCACATGTACAAAAGAAGAGATTTGGTGAGGCTGCATTCTCATTTTATGCACCCAAATTGTGGAATGCACCGCCAGTTTACATTAGGGATGCAACCTCAGCAAATATGTTCAAGTCAAGACTAAAAACCCATCTTTTTAATATTGCCTTTAAATGACTAAATAATTAAATTAAGATTATAAAAACCCATCCTTTTAATATTGCATTTAAATTACAAAATAATTAAATTAAGATTATATAATGATTAAAGCACTTTGAGCTGCAACGTTTGCAGGAAAAGCGCTATACAAATAAAGTTATTATTATTATTATTATCAGACTTTTCTTTTTTTAAATGTGAATACATTTCCGCGTTGTTGAAAATTAACGACACATCGCTAGTCAACTAACACAGCTCGTTTTGTGAGCCTGCTAACAATGTAAAGTAGTGTTCTAGTTAACTAGGTAGCAGTGGGGGGATTACTCACCGAATCAATTGCGTTGCAGTGTTTTAGCTTGACTAGCGAGTTTGTGTCGTGATTCTCAACAACGTCGAAACGTAGTTCCGTGTTTCAAATGAAAAGTCCGAACATTTTGATCGCTTGCCGATATGAGGACAAAAGCATTAGAACGTGTAACATATATTATTTTCCTTCTCTCTCTTGGGTATAGAAATTATTTATTTCGCAATTACCATCGACGGAGCTCTGAGCTGGGCTCATACTTACTTAGTTTCTTGAGCTGCCTCAGCAAAAACAACTTAATTATCAGCAATTTAATTCATTCCAGAGAGCCATGGAGGTGTGCTGTGTGTGATAGGGACCATAATTATCCTAATGGAAGACAACAATGTGGCCTTTGTACACACAAGCATCTCTTCACAGCCAAATCAATACAACACTGCAGCATGCACCCACACATGTGAACACACATGCGCTCACACGCACGCACACACACACACGCACACACACACACACACACACACACACACGCACACGCACACGCACACACGCACACGCACACACACACACACACACACACGCACACACACACACACACACACACACACACACACACACACACACACATGCACACAAACACACACACACACACATTATTAGAACCGACGCCGTCCAAAGGATGAAGCCACTTCCTGAGCCTCAGGGCTAAAACTCTCGAGGCTAACCAACAGCTACTTCCCCCAGGCGATCAGGCTCATAAACAGTGGGCTACTGTAGACAACTGACTACAGTATCATCCCCAAGCACTGCCCATGTACACAGTGTACACAGACTACCTAGCCTTGAGCTCACAGTCACTTTACTCAATACTATCTCTCACTCCCACTGCCATCGAGTGCAATACTCATGACTACTTACTATTTTATTTATTTTACTCTTTGTACTGCTAATTGTATTGTGTCGTGTTGTCTATCTGTCACTTGTCCAGATGTCTCACTTATGTCTTGTACTATTGCCACTCTATTTTATCTTGACTTATCTTGCCTGTTGTCTTATTGTCTTGTGCTGCAATGTCAGGAACCGAAGCCTAAGAATTTTACTGTTTTACACTTGTGTAATGTGACGTAACAATACAACTTGAAACTTGAAACTTGAAACAAAACAACATGATCTACATATCCCAACTAGTGCAGTGGAATAGCATAAAATCATTCACTTTGTGATATAAATGATATGAAATGCAGTCTAATACAGTACGGCTGTGTGTCAACAATGTCAAGCAAAGGTGTTCTAGTTCTCTGATCCAACACCAAATGGGGGATAAAGAAAAGGGTTTATTTACTTATGTGTTCCTCCATGGGAGTTGTGTGTATGTAAGCTCTTACAAAGGCGCTTCTCCACTTAGGCGCTCGAGTGGGTGTCTAACTTGTGGGTAACTATTATGGTTTCTCAGTCTAACGTATTCACAATAGCAGTAGATGCCTTCACAAAAAGCCTTTGGAAAGAAGTGTCATCATTTATTTTGCCTTTCAGAGTGGATTGGACACAACAATCACCAGCCTACGTGTCAGAGATGGTTAGTGTTTTTCTTTGGACGAAGCTATTGACTACACTCTAAGCTCTCCATTCACAGCTTCTGCCACCACAAAACCCAGTAGTACAGTGTTGCTGCCTTTCATTAACTGTTATTGCGGGCCATTAGCAGTGGCTGCCGTTGGTGAGAATTGCCTCCTACCATCAGCTCCAAGGAAGTGAGGATAGACTCGTACTACGGTGAGGACAGATTGGAGGGCATTGTGTCTAACAGTCCATTTAGTTTGGCAGAGGAAGGTTTGAGAGCACTTGAGGCAGCATGATTGGATGGAGCCATCTGATGAAACAGCTCTTTACTTGAAAGTCCACACACAAGTTCCCTAACTGTTCAACCCAGACAGTCAAGTGCATCTTGCTGGATCATTCTGGAAGCTGTCGATGCCTTTTGTGTGTAACCAGGTTTCCACAACGTGCTCCTACAAAGTGCACATACAACGCTAAGGGCTGTTTCTGTCTCTGTTTCTGTTGCAAACATGGCGTTAGATGTCTTTTGTACATTCAATTTGCCACTATCTGCATTACACAGGTGCACCAGGCGTAGTAGAGTACTTGCCAGACATGTCGGCAGCAACATCATATCTGGACGCGTAATGCAGATAGTGACAAATTGAATGTACAAAAGACATCTAACGCCATGTTTGCGAGACACTCTCCTGTAGCTCTCTTCAACATGAACTCTTGAACTCATTTTGCCATTTTTCTGTGTAGGAAGCAGGCTAATTTACAAGCGGCCAACTAGTGGTCGTTGTGTGTAAATAGCAGCTTGAGCATTGTAAAGAGGCGGCTCTTTCAGTAGGTAAAACCTAAGGCATGGCTGTTCATGTCTTTCTTCCTCCTGTTGTCTGGGCTACAACTGAGGAGAGTTGTGAAGCTAACAGTGTTTCCTTCTTCAACATAAACTGCCATCGCATGGAAGTGCGAGGAACATTTTTGCATGAACCCGAAGACTTCTCAACAGCATTTTCCCCAATTTCTAAAGCCTGCACTCACAAGGCAGAATCCGACCTGCTAGCAAATGGTGACTTTTCTGAATAGACTTTGGCACAGTGGAAACATAAAAGCCCTTTTAAAGTGGCACTGTAGCACAGCCAGGGGAACATATTCAAACCAGGTTTGCTGAAAGGAGAACACATGGTTCGGTCGTGAGGATGTGCAAGGCTTTGTGTGCAGGTGATACCTGAATCACCGCCTCCTCCTCTGTCTCTGTCATCTCTGCTCAGCTGGGCCAGGTGACCCCCCCCCCCCCCCCGCGCTACCCCCCCTGCTCCCCCCTGCTACAGACATGACAAGAAACCCGGGGCGGCTCTTTTGGTAGTAAAAAGGGCACGGCTGTTCTAGTGTTCAGTGTCCTGTCCTAAAGTGTTTTAGTCTGCGTCTACTTGTTTTCAACGTTTCTTTGTTTTGTGTGCTCGCCTTTGTCCAAAAGTCTCCCCTCGCATCGTTATCGGTCTTCGCTGCTTCCCCCCCCGCCACCGGCTCCCACCCCCCCCCCCCCCCCCACCCCCCCCCCCCACCCGCCACCGGCTCTCCCATCCCCCCCCCCCGCGATCGGCTTCCCTGCCACCATCTGGCCTCCTGCCTCTCACTGGATTACAAACTCTCTCTGTTCACCATTCTCTGTTCACCATATTCTCTGTTCACCATATTCTCTGCTCACCATATTCTCTGTTCACCATATTCTCTGTTCACCATATTGTCTGTTCACCATATTCTCTGCTCACCATATTCTCTGTTCACCATATTCTCTGTTCACCATAATTGTCTGTTCACCATATTCTCTGCTCACCATATTCTCTGCTCACCATATTCTCTGCTCACCATATTCTCTGCTCACCATATTCTCTGCTCACCATATTCTCCTAGAAATTCCCATAACAAACACTGCACAAGGCTGTCAACAGTTAATTCAAGGGATACAGCAATCTTTGTCTTCCTGTGGCTGGAAATGTGTTTATTTGGTTTTACTACAAAGCATTAAGTTTAGTGCAAATCCAGCACATACAATACAGTTTCCGCATCATCTCTTGTGTGAAGAATAGTGGTAGCTGCATCAAGTTCATGGGGCGGCTGTGTCTCAGGAGGTAGAGCCGCCGTCTAATGATCGCAAGGTTGGCAGATCGGCGGTTCGAGCCCCGACTGGCCACATGTCAAAATGTCCTTGGGCAAGACACTGAACACCAAATTGCTCACAATGAGCGGGCCGGCGCCTTGCATGGTAGCTTGCCACCATTGGTGTGTGAATGAGAGGCCGTTGTAAAGCGCTTTGGAATAAGGCGCTATATAAGTCAGTCCATTTACCATTTATCATGTTATGGGTATGTTTGTCACAGGCAGGGACTGGGGAGTTCGTCAGGATCAAGAGAAAATTATGAAATTTGCTGAGTTGGTAATAACATCCCAATCTATGCAGTGTGTAATTGATTCCCTTGCAAATCAGAGACCCTATAAAAGTAATTTTATAACCTACAGGATCTGTACAAGACTTTACGATCAGGACAATCTTTTTTTCCTTCTCTCTCTCGGGTCTAGAAATTATTTATTTCTCAATTATCACGGAGGGAGCTCTGAGCTGGGCCCATAGTTACTTAGCTTCATGAGCTGCCTCAGCAAAAAAACTAAAAATAATTATCAGCAATTTAATTCATTCAAGAGAGCAGTGGAGGTGTGCTGTGTGTGATAGGGAGGGTAATTATGTTAACAGAAGACTGCGACGTGGCCTTTGTAGCACATGCACCTCTTCACAGCCTAATCAATACAACACTATAGCACGCACTCATACATAGACACACACACACACACACACACACTTACGCGCACACACACGCACACACACTCACACACACACACACACACACACACACACACACACACACGGACACATTAGTGATGTAATAGAACACGAATACATTATTTGGAAAAGCATGATTGACATGTCTGTGCGTCGGCCATTTTGTTTCTTCAAATCGATTCATATCATTGTGGACGGCCACACGATGAAAACACACATTCTGTTTGCAACATCGTTACTGTGATTTCACTAACTAGTCATTTCATTTACAGTAATACACATTTTTGATAAGTTTATCTTAGATAACTTTGTAGGTTGAACAGATACAGATACAGATACAGATACAGACACAGACACAGACACAGACACAGACACAGATACAGACACAGACACAGATACAGATACAGACACAGACACAGATACAGACACAGACACAGACACAGACACAGACACAGATACAGACACAGATACAGATACAGATACAGACACAGATACAGACACAGATACAGACACAGACACAGACACAGACACAGACACAGACACAGATACAGATACAGACACAGACACAGACACAGACACAGACACAGACACAGACACAGATACAGACACAGATACAGATACAGACACAGATACAGACACAGATACAGATACAGATACAGACACATATACAGACACAGATACAGACACAGACACAGACACAGACACAGATACAGACACAGATACAGATACAGACACAGATACAGACACAGATACAGATACAGACACAGATACAGACACAGATACAGACACAGACACAGACACAGATACAGACACAGACACAGACACAGACACAGACACAGACACAGATACAGACACAGATACAGATACAGATACAGATACAGATACAGACACAGATACAGATACAGATACAGATACAGACACAGACACACACACACACACACACACACACACACACACACACACAGACACAGACACAGACACAGACACAGATACAGATACAGACACAGACACAGACACAGATACAGATACAGATACAGACACAGACACAGACAGAGATACAGACACAGACACAGACACAGACACAGACACAGATACAGACATAGACACAGACACAGACACAGACACAGATACAGACACAGATACAGATACAGATACAGACACAGACACAGACACAGACACAGGTACAGACACAGACACAGACACAGACACAGATACAGACACAGATACAGATACAGATACAGACACAGACACAGATACAGACACAGACACAGATACAGATACAGATACAGACACAGACAAAGACACAGACACAGATACAGACACAGACACAGACACAGACACAGATACAGACACAGATACAGACACAGATACAGATACAGACACAGACACAGACACAGATACAGACACAGATACAGATACAGACACAGACAAAGACACAGACACAGGTACAGATACAGATACAGACACAGACACAGACACAGACACAGACACAGACACAGACACAGATACAGACACAGACACAGATACAGACACACACACACACAGACACAGACACAGAGACAGACACAGATACAGATACAGACACAGACACAGACATATATACAGACACAGACAAATATACAGATACAGATACAGACACAGATACAGATACAGACACAGACACAGACACAGATACAGATACAGACACAGACACAGACACAGATACAGACACAGACACAGACACAGATACAGACACAGACACAGACACAGACACAGACACAGATACAGATACAGATACAGACACAGACACAGACACAGATACAGACACAGATACAGACACAGATACAGACACAGACACAGACACAGATACAGACACACACACACAGACACAGACACAGACACAGACACAGATACAGATACAGACACAGACACATATACAGATACAGACACAGACACAGATACAGACACAGACACAGACACAGACACAGATACAGACACAGACACAGACACAGACACAGACACAGACACAGATACAGATACAAACATCTCTGTACACCCGTAGCACTGAAGCGCGGCACCTACACGCACGCACACACACGCACACAGGCATACTCACACACACACACACACACACACACACACACACTGAGGGTGATACTACAACACGCATACACGAATACTCACACACACGCATACACGCATACTCACACACGCATACTCACACACACACACATACACACACACACGCGCATACTCACACACACGCACACACACACACACACACACAAACACACACACGCACACACACATACTCACACACACACACACACACGCATACTCACACACACGCACACACACACACACACACGCTCAAGCATGCACATCCATGCTCACGATGTGAGCACACAAACACACACACACACACACACATACTTGTTTATGCTACATTGTGGGACAATATGACTAGGACCTCCCGTGTGGGGACACCCCTTTCTAGACACCGTACAGCACTGAGAAAAATCAGGCATGATCAGAAAAAATTCAGGAACCAGAATCTCACTTCAAATTAGCAATATTCAATACTTTTTTCAAGACATGACTTCTTCCACCCATGTGGGGAGTCTCAGGTTGCTATCTTTCTGGGGACACCATAACACACTTTCAGATATTACAATCTTTCTGGGGACACCATAACACACTTTCAGATATTACTATCTTTCCGGGGACACTATAACACACTTTCAGATGTTACCATCTTTCTGGGGACACCATAACACACTTTCAGATGTTACTATCTTTCTGGGGACACCATAACACACTTTCAGATGTTACCATCTTTCTGGGGACACCATAACACACTTTCAGATGTTACCATCTTTCTGGGGAACACCTTAACACACTTTCAGATGTTACCATCTTTCTGGGGAACACCTTAACACACTTTGGTTGAATCCCAAATGGAGCCCTTATCCAAGCCCTGAACCCTTGAAGACTTTGGGTGCGTTTGTTTAATCTCCCGGGAGCGCACTCGGGTTGACATAGTGAGTTATTGTCACTATGTTATTGTTGTTATTGTTGTTATTGTCACTATAATTGTATAGTTATTGTTAACTCGGGTTACAGCTTAGCATGTAACTCAGTACTCTAGTTAGCACTGATACAGCTTAGCATATAACTCAGTACAGTAGTTAGCACTGATACAGCTTAGCATGTAACTCAGTACTCTAGTTAGCACTGATACAGCTTAGCATGTAACTCAATACTCTAGTTAGCACTGATACAGCTTAGCATGTAACTCAGTACTCTAGTTAGCACTGATACAGCTTAGCATGTAACTCAGTACTCTAGTTAGCACTGATACAGCTTAGCATGTAACTCAGTACTCTAGTTAGCACTGATACAGCTTAGCATGTAACTCAGTACTCTAGTTAGCACTGATACAGCTTAGCATGCAACTCAGTACTCTAGTTAGCACTGATACAGCTTAGCATGTAACTCAGTACTCTAGTTAGCACTGATACAGCTTAGCATGTAACTCAATACTCTCTAGCCCAATGTATCACCAAACAGCGCTCAATTTAGTCACTCACTATTCGCCTCCCCCTCCCCCACACAGCACCTTCCACAGCTAGCAGCACACTCAGGCCTCAGCCGTTCATTTAACATTGCCGACCTCCTGAACTTTAAGGTTAAAATAAATACATACAATATCCTTTGTAAAAGTCAAACCCTGAAAAGTCATCAAACTGTGATGGAGCATATTAAGCCAGTAGCTTTTGGAAAATGGATGCATTTTGTGCATTCCTGGGCCTGCTAGTTAACTGAGAACCAATCACTATTCGCCTCCCCCTCCCCCACACAGCACCTTCCACAGACAGCAACACACAGGCCTCTGCTGTTCATTTAACATTGCCGACCTCCTGAACTTTAGGCTCACTTTTGGGACACTTCCTATGTAGCCAGGGGAACAGAAAAAGACACACACCATCAGTGGGATGCCAGCTTTCAGACAAAATTGTTTTCAAGTCTCTAGTCCATTGTATGGCCAAACAGGGTTTAACTTATTGGGGATAGGCCTCCATTGACATTACATTGCCGACCTCCTGAACTTTAGGCTCACTTTTGGGACACTTTCTATGTAGCCAGGTGAACAGAAAAAGACACACGCCATCAGTGGGATGCCAGCTTTCAGCCAAAAGTGATTTCAAGTCTCTAGCCCAATGTATCACCAAACAGCGCTCAATTTAGTTGTGCACTATGCAGACAGAGCACTGATTTGCACCCCTCCCCCACACAGTTAAGTTTCTGTTCTGCTGAAATCTGCCTCGCTCTGTTCAATTAACCTTCCTTCATGACCGGCTCACGGTGGGACCCGTGCCGTGCTGGCGCACTCATGTCCATAATCGAGAATTTCTCTTAGCTTCTCTCCCACCATGTCAGCCATGCAGAGAGCGATTTTTTTACTAAAATAAAATAACCAGAATGTTTATGATATGCTTTTTGTTAACTTTAGCACTGTGATACTTGCAGTTGGAGTTCATATAATTGTAATCTCACCATATATGACAATACTCTTAAAAGGGTTAAAATAAATACATACAATATCCTTTGTAAAAGTCAAACCCTGAAAAGTCATCAAACTGTGATGGAGCATATTAAGCCAGTAGCTTTTGGAAAATGGATGCATTTTGTGCATTCCTGGGCCTGCTAGTTAACTGAGAACCAATCACTATTCGCCTACCCCTCCCCCACACAGCACCTTCCACAGACAGCAACACACAGGCCTCTGCCGTTCATTTAACATTGCCGACCTCCTGAACTTTAGGCTCACTTTTGGGACACTTCCTATGTAGCCAGGGGAACAGAAAAAGACACACACCATCAGTGGGATGCCAGCTTTCAGACAAAATTGTTTTCAAGTCTCTAGTCCATTGTATGGCCAAACAGGGTTTAACTTATTGGGGATGAGGCCTCCATTGACATTACATTGGCGACCTCCTGAACTTTAGGCTCACTTTTGGGACACTTCCTATGTAGCCAGGGGAACAGAAAAAGACACACACCATCAGTGGGATGCCAGCTTTCAGACAAAATTGTTTTCAAGTCTCTAGCCCAATGTATCACCAAACAGCGCTCAATTTAGTTGTGCACTATGCAGACAGAGCACTGATTTGCACCCCTCCCCCACACAGTTAAGTTTCTGTTCTGCTGAAATCTGCCTCGCTCTGTTCAATTAACCTTCCTTCATGACCGGCTCACGGTGGGACCCGTGCCGTGCTGGCGCACTCATGTCCATAATCGAGAATTTCTCTTAGCTTCTCTCCCACCATGTCAGCCATGCAGAGAGCGATTTTTTTACTAAAATAAAATAACCAGAATGTTTATGATATGCTTTTTGTTAACTTTAGCACTGTGATACTTGCAGTTGGAGTTCATATAATTGTAATCTCACCATATATGACAATACTCTTAAAAGGGTTAAAATAAATACATACAATATCCTTTGTAAAAGTCAAACCCTGAAAAGTCATCAAACTGTGATGGAGCATATTAAGCCAGTAGCTTTTGGAAAATGGATGCATTTTGTGCATTCCTGGGCCTGCTTGTTAACTGAGAACCAATCACTATTCGCCTCCCCCTCCCCCACACAGCACCTTCCACAGATAGCAACACACAGGCCTCTGCTGTTCATTTAACATTGCCGACCTCCTGAACTTTAGGCTCACGTTTGGGACACTTCCTATGTAGCCAGGGGAACAGAAAAAGACACACACCATCAGTGGGATGCCAGCTTTCAGACAAAATTGTTTTCAAGTCTCTAGTCCATTGTATGGCCAAACAGGGTTTAACTTATTGGGGATAGGCCTCCATTGACATTACATTGCCGACCTCCTGAACTTTAGGCTCACTTTTGGGACACTTCCTATGTAGCCAGGGGAACAGAAAAAGACACACACCATCAGTGGGATGCCAGCTTTCAGCCAAAAGTGATTTCAGGTCTCTAGCCCAATGTATCACCAAACAGCACTCAATTTAGTCACTCACTACCCCTCCCCACTCAGCCGTTTAACATTGGCGACCTCCTGAACTTTAGGCTCAATTTTGGGACACTTCCTATGTAGCCAGGGGAACAGAAAAAGACACACACCATCAGTGGGATGCCAGCTTTCAGCCAAAAGTGATTTCAAGTCTCTAGCCCAATGTATCACCAAACAGCACTCAATTATATGCTCAATATATTTTAACAGTGAAAAAACAGGAAATACAGATTTAAAAAAATAAAATAAATCACAATAGTATGTTATTAGAATGATATAAACTTAAAATAAAATCAGTCTACTGTTAATAAAACTACTGCTGCAGATTTCTGTTGGTCTGTTTCTCAGACTGAATTGGTTCCATACTGCTTGGCCCTCTGAAAGGTCACAGCCAGGTCAGCTGCAGGTTGGGGCGGGGGAGGGGAGACATCAATTAACCACCTGCACCTCCAAACTTTCCCCAAAGCTACTGCTGCATTCAATGCACACGGGAATAACTGGTTTTCTGGAACAAGATGAATAATTACTATTCATAAATGTAGAACTGCTTAATCCCTTTATGTTTTGTAATTATTTAAAGATAAAACAACAGTTTTAAATGTTTTTATAATTTAAACCATTATATGGCTTGCATGATTGAGAATGTTGTCATTTTTAATACACAGTTTTGGTATACTACATTAACGCATTTACAGAACTCTCCTTAAAATTACAAATATAGTACTTATTACTAATACACTCAGGCCTCAGCCGTTCATTTAACATTGCCGACCTCCTGAACTTTAGGCTCACTTTTGGGACACTTCCTATGTAGCCAGGGGAACAGAAAAAGACACACACCATCAGGCTTTCAGCCAAAAGTGATTTCAAGTCTCTAGCCCAATGTATCACCAAACAGCGCTCAATTTAGTCACTCACTATTCGCCTCCCCCTCCCCCACACAGCACCTTCCACAGCTAGCAGCACACTCAGGCCTCAGCCGTTCATTTAACATTGCCGACCTCCTGAACTTTAGTCTCTAGCCCAATGTATCACCAAACAGCGCTCAATTATATGCTCAATATATTTTAACAGTGAAAAAACAGGAAATACAGATTTAAAAAAAAAAAACAGCACAATAGTATGTTATTAGAATGATATAAACTTAAAATAAAATCAGTCTACTGTTAATAAAACTACTGCTGCAGATTTCTGTTGGTCTGTTTCTCAGACTGAATTGGTGCCATACTGCTTGGCCCTCTGAAAGGTCACAGCCAGGTCAGCTGCAGGTTGGGGCGGGGGAGGGGAGACATCACCAGAATACCTCTGTGTCATTGGCTGCTATAGGCATAAAAGGAGAGAAACTCATGGTGCGGCCCCCATCTTCCCCTGACCTCAACCCTATTGAGAACCTTTGGAGCATCCTCAAGCAAAAATATATATGAGGGTGGGAGGCAGTTCACATCAAAACAGCAGCTCTTGGAGGCTATTCTGGCATCCTGCAAAGAAATTCAAGCAGAAACTGTCCAAAAACTCACAAGTTCAATGGATGCAAGAATTGTGAAGGTGATATCAAAGAAGGGGTCCTATGTTAACATGTAACTTGACCTGTTACAGTTTTTCTCAGTCACTTTGGTGCATTTCTCACATCACTATTAACATTTGCACAACAGTTAGTGCATTTCTCAGAACAATTAGTACAAACTGCAAAACCTAGGTGTTAACCTGCAAAAGCGTGTCACTTGCTCAAAATGGATAGTTCATTCCTCAAAAGCAAGTATTCATGTCAATGAAAGTGTCAGTGTCATCAAAATGAAAAGTCCTGACACCATTGTTTATGAACAAGATAGTCAAATGGCTTTGTCATGTTTTCATTATGACAGTTCACTCTGTAAGTGTTTTCCAATGCAAAAAAGTCAGATCTTGGTGACACTACCTGAAAATGCTCAAGACAGTACTATACACTATTTGCACAGCCATTTGAAATCTACAGTGGGTTACACATTACTGTATTTAGTGAGGTAAATGAGTACAAGACGCTGAATAGTTATGTTTCACATTTTTACTGCATATGCTCTTTGCAATTCTAATTTGTTCACAGCATTGTGCAAAAGAAAAATACAAACTTGTTTACCACAAACATAAGAAACACCCTTTGGCTAGAGCTGTGCACAACTGTAAACAATATTGCAGTACATATTGGAACTGAATTGGAACATCCAACATACTGTAAATCAGGGCTCGACAGTGCGACTGTTTTGCTCGCATTTGCGAGTGAATATATTTCTGTGCGACTTGGAAATACATTCAATCGCACCAGTGCGACTAAAAGACAGCTGAACTGTCATGCGCAGTCAAACGTATGTGTATAAGCGATGAGGGAATGAAAACAGTGAACAGAAACGCGTGTCGCAGAAATGCTTCACGCGAGTCCCATATGCGCTTAGAATGCGCATAATGGGCTACAGCTGGTACAGCTTTCATAGTTCGTAGCGCTGTGTTTTGTTAGCCGCTAGCTGCTAGCAGCGTCTGCTTCCGGTTTCATTACGTCTAACATTCAAATGACTCTAACTTCATCTTTTTTCGGATTTCAATGTATGACACATCATTTGAAAGCTTATGATCCGTAGTTCCAATCCACAACACGTCACATTTGAAAGTGTTTATGTAATTTTTTTACATTTGAAAGTGTTTTGTTTATATATATTTATATTATACAATTTACCAGTCATATTCTGGAATGTGTCTAAAGTTTCATAAGTATAAGCAAAATAAAGTAACAGTTTGTAAATAAATAGTAGTATTTAAAAAATAAAAAAAACACGAACCGTGAACCGTGACCCAAAAACCGAGGTTCATACCGAACCGTGGGCCGACTGAAATTAATATTCTTACTTCCCCTTTACATTGTGTGAGTCTCTATTTTTATTACAGCCAAGAGCCGGTTATGATCATTTTGATATGTTATGATTATGATAATTTGTTGTCGTTGTTGACGAAAATTGCGCAATTTTCATTGTGCTACTGAAATTCTTGGTGTGCTACTAAATTTTTCAACATGGTAGCACAGTGCTACCTGGGGAAAAGGTAAGCGTCAAGCCCTGCTGTAAATCATTCATTGACATCCAGACGTTCCTGTCTGTCTGGCCACATATTTTCATCGACATCACAGCGAATATCATCCCTGGTAATGCAGCGAGGAAAGTATCTCCCTGAGTGGCGAATCCACCCTCTGCTAGCAAGGCCATTTGGGTATGTGGATGCCGGTCATATACCTTCCACCTCCAGGCAGAGAAAAACTCCTCTATTGGATTCAGGAATGGGGAGTAGGGAGGGAGATATTCCA
Organism: Nansenia antarctica; assembly: GCF_963989245.1. NCBI lineage: Eukaryota > Metazoa > Chordata > Actinopteri > Argentiniformes > Microstomatidae > Nansenia > Nansenia antarctica. Next base: position 76,124,218 of record NC_137688.1, on the reverse strand, counting down.
CCAGCATCCTTTCATGTGCTGCAAACCACTGTCTGACCAGATCTGAGTGGTGAAAACGCACATTATCCCATACAACAACATACTTGTTCAGATGGTCTCCATTTAGACCCCTCTCATTCTCAGGGATTATGTCCCTGTAAAGAGTGTCTAAAAAAGTCAGCAGATGTTGTGTTGTGTGGACCAAGGCAGGGTATATGGGTGAGGACGCCGTTTTCTGAGACGGCTGCACACATTGTAATATTCCCTCCTCGTTGGCCTGGGACATCAATGGTTGCTCTCTGTCCAATGTGATTTCTGCCACGCCTTCTACCTTTTGCCAGATTAACGCCTCATCAACGTATATGAATGTGTGCAGCGGTTCCCTGGCCTCCAGCTCCAGTACACACTTTATCCCAGAATAGAGAGAGAGAGAAAAAAAAACTCATTTTGGACAACATATTGTACAGTATGAATTGTCATGTAAGTGTACTGCATGGCACTACACAAAGTAACCAGTTTACAGCACTGGACATTAGAGTATGCATAGAACACATAAATGTTTTACCTGTACATACTGGTGACGGATCTCCTTCACTCTGTCGCTGTTCCGTTCAAATGGCACATTGTACAATTGTTTCATGCGCATTTCATTTCTCCTGAGCAGTCAATTGTAGCGATTGAAACGGATTCAATATTCCCAAAGATATTGTCATCCTCTATAACAGCGCTTTGTATCTCTCTCAACCTTATGGCATTGTTTGCAATCACCATTGCACAAATGGCTTCCTCTTGTTGTGGAGTAAAAAGGGGCCCTTTTCCACCTCTGCAAGTTTGTCTTGCCTTGTCTTGTCTATGTGGTGCAGAGTAAAATTACAGTAATGTACAGTAAACATGAGATATACGGCTTTAACCCATATTACTGTAGTGAACAATAACAGAGAGAAATTGTTCAATTTGGGAGACATTTTCAGGAAAAATGATAAAGAAATGTATACAATTTGCTTGACAGATTTTGACAACTTCTTCAACATTTTTGGATGTAATGACTCAAGCAAAGAAATGAGGACTATTAGTTTTATAGGGAATGACTATTAAGCATCCAAAAGTATAGTTAATTTTGACTGACATGACATAAGCAAATGATAATGTTATAAAACAGCAGAGAATTGTATGACAGCAATTGATGC
>NC_137688.1:76108052-76110552 GCF_963989245.1 Nansenia antarctica | reverse complement strand
TCTACCATGAGGCCAAGAGAATGCCCTCGAGATCCAAGGATTGACTGTTGTAACTTTATAGGTTACATAATTGATTGACAGTTAAAAGAGATTGATTACCGGTAATATGTTACATAATTGATTGACAGTTACAAGAGTTATTATTTATCGTTAAGATAGTTAAAAAGAAGTAAATTTCTGTTGTATTAGCTAAGAATGGGTAGAACTGCAGGTTCCAGAATGCCTTGCAGCAAGACATCATATACGGTAAGTTGACAGTTAGTTGTTTTTGAGAAATGCGAATTGTACGTCCAGAATTGAAAGTGAATAACTAATAGCTTGTTTTATTGAATTGAAAGTGATCAGAAGTGTATGTAAGCAGATTTTAATATAAAGAACCTTTCGCTTGATAAGACCAGTCCTAGCCATCATTTCAGAAGGTAGAAATACTACATTGACACTTTGAGTTGAAGGGCTCTGTTTTAACTTCCCATCTGATGTGACATCATACCATCAGGCATCATCACATTTGGGAATTTGATGACATGTGATCACGTTTCTATTGATTTGTTGTCAATCACGAAAGAGAGCCAATGTTTTCCCCCTGTACCCTCTTAAACACTCCTCCTCTCTCCTCCCGCCATTCCCCCTGTTAAACACTCCTCCTCTCTCCTCCCTCCCTCCCTTTCTCCCTCCCCTTATCCTCCTTTCCTTCCCCCTGTACCATCTTAATAACAATAATAATAATATGAATTCATTATATTTATGAAGCTCTTTTCTTCAACAATAATCTCAAAGTGCAGAAAATAAAACAACAAAACCAAACCAAACAAACAAAGACTCTTGTCACCCCCCTCCCTCCCTCCCTCCCTCCCTCCTGTAATACTCTGTGCATCACTCCTCTAGCTAATAGCTCCTCTGTTCCTCTTTTGTCTTCTCATCAGACACATGCTGCTCTCCCATCTCTTGTTTTCTCTGCTCTCCTCCTCTCCTCTCCTCCTCCTCCTCCTCCTCCTCTCCTCTCCTTCTCCTCCTCCTGTCATCAATATTTCATATCATTGTAAGTGCGTCTATTTCCAGCCCCGCGCCCCTGCGGCCCGTCACCTCTCCAAAACAACAAACAAATCGTCAAAATGGTAAATGGTAAATGGACTGCACTTACATAGCGCCTTTATCCAAAGCGCTTTACAACGGCCTCTCATTCACCCATTCACACACACATTCACACACCAATGGCGAGGTAGGCAAGCTACCATGCAAGGCGCCGGGCCGGCCCACTCACTGGGAGCAATTTGGGGTTCAGTATCTTGCCCAAGGACACTTCGACATGTGGCCAGTCGGGGCTTGAACCGCCGATCTGCCGACCTGCGCCACAGACACAGGATAAAGAGGAAGAGGAGGAAGAGGAGGAAGAGGGGGAGGGGGAGGAGGAGGAGGAGGAGGATTGAATATGATTGAATTGTTTTTTTTGTTTGTTTTTTTTCACTTACCAGCTAGCTGCTTACTACACCCGGTACTACACATACACCATCTCAACCAGGGGAGGCCCGTGGAGGTAGAAATCAGAGGACGGATGTGTAATGCATGGAACGGTATGAGGGATGGTATCATAACAGGCAACAGGCAATCCCTGATAATGTTTCATGCTGGGATCAAACCATCACCATTCTCAAGACCTTACTATAGGCTAATCTACTTGCTGCTTCCATGGGGTCCTGTGGGGATGGGTATGGTGGGGGGTATGTGGTGGGAGGGACATTTGTGGGAGGAGGGGGAGGTGGGGGATTGTTGGGGCAAAGGCTGATTGGGAAGGGGAGAGGAGGGGGGGTGGAAGGTTTATGGGAGTTGTGTATTTGTACTGGATTTTTGTCATTCTATTTCTCTTTTGTTTGATTATATGTTACCACTCCCTTGTATTAATCCAGTTCCCTGAAATAATAATAAAAAAATATTTTATCATGAAATTGGAGTATCACACCGTTCCTCATTCCCTCCCCTGCATTACAACGACCCCCGCCCCCCCGTCCTCCGATTTCTACCTCCCCCAGCCTCCTCCCCTGATTCCGGCCTATCATGAAGCAATTTGCCTCTTTAAGTGTTGATAACATATTATCCACCGCCGAGTCAGAAGGACATCACCTTTCTTTCAGCCCCAACCGCCACCCTCCCCTCCCTCTCTCTCTCTCTCTCTCTCTCTCTCTCTCTCTCTCTCTCTCTCTCTCCTCTCTATCAAAAACTCACTCACTCCATTTTTCACCCACATTACCCAAACCGTTCGCTCACACCTCTCCCCGAAGGTTCACCCCTCTTTCACTAACCCATTTTCTCTCGTTTGGCCTTTTCATCATGTCCCGCACGCCGTGGAACATTGTTCCTGATTGCTTGGCAGACGCCATTACAGAGGCCTTATATCTCCACCAATCACATTATCCGCTGGGTGCAGACGGGTACTTACTGGAGCGGAGCAGGTTAAACACCACACCCAAGGGGACAAACAACTGCAGGCCCAGCTGGAGTTCAG
>NC_137688.1:76095552-76103052 GCF_963989245.1 Nansenia antarctica | reverse complement strand
TATATACGCGTTCGTAAGCAGTTCAAAGTGCTTAGCAGCCTCGTCTGTCCTGCTAACGGACCGAGACTGTCTCTCTCTATCTAGGTGAGTCGCTTATACCTTTGCTTTCCTCATCACTTCCCCACTGTTCCTCCAAACATCCTATTGTCCCCTGCCTCTCGAGAGGGTTATTAAAGGGAACAAAGGGAACATAGGCGCGCAATAAAAGCGCAAAGTCGCGCTGTGCGCTCTGACTCCAAAGTGCGCAGCAGACAGTGAGTAGTCAGGCAAGGCAAGGCAGTGTGTTAGAAATAGGGTCTGGAGACTGGAATGATGCCGGAACGGAGGTCTTCGTTACAATGGAGTTAGAATCGAAGAACAATTCTACGTAAACCGAGCCGAGAACAAAACCCAAAGAAAGCCCTGCTGGAAACTATTTCACGTCCTGCGCTCCCTCCGTCCGTGGACCCGCCGGGATGGTGTGAGGAGAGAGAGAGAGACCCGCTGCTTGGGGACGGAGAGGGACTGGGAGAGAGAGACCCGCTGCTTGGGGACGGAGAGGGACTTAGAGAGAGCGAAGATAGAGGTAGAGAGAACGGAGGAGAAGAGTGGGATTATGGCTCTGGCACCGGGTTCTCTCTGTCTCCTAGCGCTCCTTTTCACTACCGCGCACCTGGCTCGGGCCAACGACCGGCACGCCGTGTACTGGAACAGCTCAAATTTACAGTAAGTGGAGTTATTAGGCTATAATACACGATTTGTTATTGTATTGTGTATGTTTGTGTTCTTGGCTGGTGTGTACTTGGCTGGTGTGTACTTGGCTGGTGTGGATGCACTTGCGTACAGAGAGGTAATAGTAGTATGCGGTGATGACCGTTACTCCTATTAAACAACCCAAGTGTGTGTGTGCGTGTAACAATATTGACGCACAGTCTATGGAAGTGTTTGATAATAATAGGTTAGGTTGATGAGTTTTTTTCAGCGGGTAAAGTCAATTGATTTTCACAAGCGTGAATCCATGCCAATTGTGTGTTTCCAATTCCAACCACTCCAAAGTCTATTTTTCGCAAAACAAATTATGAATACAATTCCCCATCCATATAAGATGAAAATAGAAATAAATAAATAAGAAATGACGCTGGTAGCCGTACACAGGGGGGAAGCATTGGTTGGATGTGCCTCTCGGCATGTAAGCAGGTACCTGGTGGACTGGGTGGATGTTTGACGGGCAGCTCACGGATCTCTGTCCATCTCCAGCTCGACTTTGAGTCATGTTACACCTATACAACCCCTTCCTGCCTTCTCTCAGGCAGTCCACACACACACACACACACACACACACACACACACATACATGTACACACATTTGCGCACACACACACACACACTCTGTCTCACACACACACACACACTCACACACTCACACACACACTCTCTCTCTCACTCACTCACACACACACACACACACACACACACACACACACCCATGACATATTATGTACAGACACGTACACACACTCGCGCACACACACTCTCTCCCTCTCTCACACACACACACACACACACACACACACACACACACACTGTCTCTCTCTCTCTCTCTCTCTCTCTCTCTCTCTCTCTCTCTCTCTCTCTCTCTCTCTCTCTCTCTCACACACACACACACACACACTCCCTCTCTCTCTCTCTCTCTCACACACACACACACACACACACGTCACATAACTATTATGTACACACATGTACACACACTCTAGGGGGGGTAGCCGTGTGGGGGGGGGGGCAGCAGTAGCTGTATGGGGGGGCAGGGAGAGGGGGGGCGCAGAGATCGATGGGCATCCTACTGCCTTTGTCCTCCCATTAGTTAACAGCGAATCCATCTTTCTCTCATTCTTTATCTTTGCACTCCCTCTCTCTGTCTCTCCCCCTCTCTCCCTCTCCCTCTCTCTCCCTTTCTCTCCCCCTCTCCCCCTCTCTCCCTCTCCCTCTCTCTCCCTTTCTCTCCCCCTCTCCCCCTCTTTCCCTCTCCCTCTCTCCCTCCTACGTCTCTCTGTTTTCCTTGCCTCTGTCCATTTATATTCACCTCAGACACCCGGCCCCTCCTCCTCCCCCTCCTCCCCCTCCTCCTCCGCCTCCTCCTCCTCCTCCTCTATATCTCCTCTCTCTATCTCACTTATTTTCCCTCCCTCTCTTATTCCTCTCCTCGTGTCTCTCATGGCCAGCCTGTCCTCGTCAATTCCCTTCTTTTTTTTTCTCTGTCCTCTCCGTATCTCATTATCCCCCCCCCCCCTCCCCTGCCCCTCCCCAATCTGCTCCGCCCCCACCCCCCCGGTCACCTCCGTACCCCAGGCCTGAACACCTACACACACCTACACACACCTACACACATGTTACACAGACTCACACCCACACAGACACACACCCACTCTCACACACACTACACAGATGTGTGGGTGGGTGTGTAGTGTGTGTAGTGTGTGTAGGTGTGTGTAGGTGTGTGTGTGTGTGTCTCTGTGTGTGTGTAGGTGTGTGTCTTGCTTGCTAAAGTAAAACCCAAGTTGGTTTGTTCACCATGTCATTTCAGTGACAAGGTGCTTTAAGGGTGGGTGGGTTTGGGTGAGTGGGTTGTGTAGTGTGTGGGTGTGTTTGTCTGTGTGTGTGTGTGTGTGTGTGTGTGTCATTTCAGTGACAAGGTGCTTTATGGGTGGGTAGGTTTGGGTGGGTGGGTTGTGTAGTGTGTGTGTGTGTGTGTAACGTGTAGTGTGTGTGTGTGAGTGTGGGTGTAACGTGTGTGTGTGTAGGTGTGTGTCTTGTCAGTTTGTTCACCTTGTCATTTCAGTGACACAGTGCTTTAAGGGCGGGTAGGTTTGGGTGGGTGGGTTGTTTAGTGTGTGTGTGTCTGTGTCTGTGTCTCTGTGTGTAGTGTGTGTGTGTGTGTAACGTGTAGTGTGTGTGTGTGTGTATGTGTGGGTGGGTGTGTGTCTGTGTCTCTGTGTGTAGTGTGTAATGTGTGTGTGTAGTGTGTAACGTGTGTGTGTGTCATTTCGGTGACACAGTGCTTTAAGGGTGGGTGGGTTTGGGTGGGTGGGTTGTTTAGTGTGTGTGTGTCTGTGTCTGTGTCTCTGTGTGTAGTGTGTGTGTGTGTGTAACGTGTAGTGTGTGTGTGTGTGTGTATGTGTGGGTGGGTGTGTGTCTGTGTCTCTGTGTGTAGTGTGTAATGTGTGTGTGTAGTGTGTAACGTGTGTGTGTGTCATTTCGGTGACACAGTGCTTTAAGGGTGGGTGGGTTTGGGTGGGTGGGCTGTGTAGTGTGTGTGTGTGTGTGTGTGTCTGTGTAACGTGTGTGTGTGTCAAGGATGTGTCGTCCATATAAGCATAGTAAGCAGTGCTTACCGCAAAAAAAAAAAAAAAAGGACAGTGAAAATATTAAAATAAAAGTGCATGTAGCCGTTTGTTTGTTTTCATTAAAAGAGTCGTATTTTAGGTCCCAGGGCAGCAGGAGTCATTCATTTTGGCGCCACCTGCAGGAGTAAGCACTCGCTATTCTGCTTGCTTGCATTGCGTTGCATTATAAGCACTTCTCTCTCTGCTTTCCCTCGCGTACATTCTAATGCGTGAAAATGTATTTTTTATTTTTTCCGATGCCTCAGCCCGCTGTTTAATGTGGCCAGGGTAAGCATGCTTACCAGCCAATCAGTAGTTCGTTCATTCCGATAAGAGCTACTGATTGGCTCTTATCACTTTCAAGTTCACTTAACATTTCACCTTACTTTCTCTCGCCCGGCAGAATAGCTTATGCCAGCTAGCTCAAACGATCTAAATAATAATAATCAATAAGGATAACTTGCTTGATTTTGTGAATATGGACATTACTGTCAGCGACCTAAAGGGATTTCATAGACTGGACTGGACTGGAAAAACACAACTACTGGCTAAAGGCCGCCCGAAGCCACCGCTCACCGATCTTCACACCCAGAAAGGGAGAGTCGCTAGGGGCTACAGCAAGCCTGGTATGAGCGGTTTATATGATTTATATGATTCGCGAGGCTGTTGGCGATCTGTGCTTGTTTATATGGTTTGAGTACTGCTGTGCTGCTGGTGTATGGCTCCTTATTTAAGACTTCCTCTGCTTTTACCTTTGAATGTAGGCCTGTGCCGTTGTGTTTGGAGAGAGAGCTGCTTAATCAATCACTGAGATAGGCCTAATGTCGCTGTCCGTGCCAGTGGTTCTGGACCAAAAGTGTTTGAGAGAGATAGAGAGGGAGGGTTTGTGATGTGATGTCAAGTGCCTGTGTGACAAAAGTGTGAAAAGAAAGTGTGTTGTGAGTTTACTATGGAGGATGGAAACGGTGTGTGTCTGTGTTGTGCGTGTGTGCGTTTGCGATGTTGAAACTGGACTTGTAGATTTCAGCAGGTTAGCTACTTGAAAAGATCTTGGTTCAAATAAGATTGAACAATGAGCACCCCTGATATAGTCGAAACTGGCAACAGTTTTTTTTGTTTTTGGTAATCTGATCACAAAGTGACCCTACAGTTTATTAGCGGGTTCTAGGGCATCAAAATTGCATTTCCTTGAAACTGCGTTCACTGATAGCGTGTATGTGTAATTATGTGTATTTCTATATCTTATGCTTACCCAATCTAAAAGCTCACGGCACGTGCCTGGTGTGTGTGTGTGTGTAGGTGTGTGTCTTGCTTTTACCCACCAACACAGACTGTGTTGGTGGGTAAAACCCAGGTTGGTTTGCTAACCTTGTCATTTCGGTGACACATCGGGTTGACACAGCTCTTCTGCTATAGATCAATTATATATAGATCAATGTTATTTGCATGTTTAGTAGTTTACCCACCTACTCACTCCAGGAGGGTCAGGCTTTCACCCGTGTGTGTGTTTGTTCCCTGTACAATGGACTGACTTACATAACGCCTTTATCCAAAGCGCTTTACAACGGCCTCTCATTCACCCATTCACACACACATTCACACACCAATGGCGGCAAGCTACCATGCAAGGCGCCGGCCGGCCCGCTCACTGGAAGCAATTTGGGGTTCAAGTTGGTGTCTTGCCCAAGGACACTTCGACATGTGGCCAGCCGGGGCTCGAACCGCCGATCTGCCGACCTTGCGATCATTAGACGGCGGCTCTACCTCCTGCGCCACATCCGCCCCCCCCTCCCGACATCCCTACTTTACAGCCTAGTCAAATCATCAATCACCGCACGAGTGCTATAGAAACAAACACCAGTGCAAAAAAAAACTTCCCAAAACGCCAAGTCAAACGCTAACAACCGGCTTCCACTCCGTACCGACAGTGCAGCCTAGCAATTAGGTGTGTCAGCGTGAATGTGAGAGACAGAGTGAGTGAGAGAGAGAGAGAGAAGGGGGAGAGAAGAGAAGAGAGAGGAGATGTCATTAGCATTACCAGTGCCGTGTTTCAAAGGGCTGGAAGCATTCTCAGGGTTTTCTGTGTGTCACATTGTGTATTATCTATCGTTGGTTAATTATTCATCTGGTGTGTGTGTGTGTGTGTGTGCCTCTCAGCGGGAACGGGGGGCCCGGCTCAGCCAATTGGACGAGATAATCATTCATCAAGGGTTGCCACTTGGACACCTTGATATAACGTTCAGATGAATATATTTTCATATTAATGGCTTTTCCGATGATAGAACAAGAGCGCACAGGGCTCTCTGTGCGGCAGCGATTAGAGCGCGCGTGTGTGTGAGAGAAGGTATTTGTCTTTGTGTGAGAAGGTATGTGCGTGTGTGTGTGTGTGTGTGTCCGTGTGTGTATTTATGTGTATATTGATGTGTATGCGTGTGTGTGTGGATTTATGTGCCTGCGCGGATTTATGTGTCTGCGCATGTATGCTCGTGTGTGTGTGTGTGTGTGTGTGTGTGTGTGTATAGCCTCTAGTGTATCTGTGTGTGTGTGTGATGAAACCCTCTCTCTCCCTCCTCCACACCAGATAAGAATCTGTAAAATAATGCAAAAATTGACCCAGTTTGCCAGGTAGAGCAGACAGCCCCACGGAAGGCTCCGGCAGGAATACTGATGGACCGTCAGGCTTAAAGAGACCCGTCGGCAGCCGGCCCCCGTCCACCTCCACCGCTCCACCACCTGTCCAACCGCCTCCCTCCTCCTCCACCTCCACCTCCTCCACAGCCTGCCCTGCAGGACTCACTTACTCAGCCCAGCATTAGTTACCTCCTCTGGGGGACAGGCGAGCAGGGAGGCAAGCCAAGGCCGGGCCAGAGGGGGCCAGAGGGCGCAGGAGGGGGCATGAGGGGGCAGTGGGCCAGGGCCTTCCAGTAGGCTGAACTCTGGCTGTGGCCTTGATGTGTTTTGCCCGGGAGCCAGGCGTTAGTCAGGCCCAGATGGCTACGGCAAGAGGAAAAAAAACTCCATCCAGCTGTGAGGAAACGATATCACACGATGGCACACCAAGCTGTTTTCTGGCTCCGCGGCCATGAGAACAGATTGTTAGGATGTTTTTTTGTTGTTTTTTTGAATGTTGATAGTTCAAAAGAAGATGGAGGATGTGTCCCGTCGGGGGACTCTGGGATAGCAGGCTCGCTTTGAACTGTTTCCTGGAGTAAACAATGTCTGTACTGTACGGTTTGGCTTTCTTAGGGGATGGGTTGGTTTTGGAATGAGAAACCAGGCCGGTCAGCCAGATCTGGGATTGGCGGGTGGGCACGTTATGACTGAGAGAGACGGAAAACAGCCAAGTATTACATGGGGCCACACCTAGTCCAAATGTGTCATCGTGGAGTGGAGATATTATTAAAGCGTACGCGCTGATCGACAGACAGGTGGACAGGCGCATAGGCTTTAATAATATCTTCACTCCGCGATCATCTAGTCTGGTCTGGCGCCTGCGCCGTCCGTTGTTCTTCCTGCACACCGACACACAGATCCAGGATCCAGCGGCGTCGTCGCTGTCGTGCAAACAAACCCGGCGAATGTTTTTACTTGCCCCGGGCGATCGGGCAACCGTTAATGTCCAACCCTGGTGTGTGTGTGTGTGTGTGGGGGGGGGGGGGGCGGGGGGGTACAGCCCTGGTTGAGGGATGACAGTTTGCTGTGGGCCAGCTCTGGCATGAGGAATGTGGCCCTGATACGTTCCTGTAGAGACCGGACCACCTCTGGTCTGACTGTGGTTGGGACCTGGGGCCTCATATAGAACAGCCGTGCCTTTTTAGGTAAGAGAGCCGCCTCAGGGGTCAAATGACCATTTGGACTATTGTAACAGTCTCCTTTCTGGTCTTCCGAAGAAAGCTATTGGCTTTGAGCTGCAACGTTTGCAGGAAAAGCGCTATACAAATAAAAGTTATTCATATTACATTATATCATCCAGCATCCGCCTGATGGCCCAGGTCTGGCCTTTCCATGGCCAAGACAAGGCTCAGGAATGGTAACCTGAGCCAGAACCAGAGCCAGGGAAAACAAAGTTGTATGCAGGGCCAGATCTGGGCCGTGCGGCACTAGTTTGCTGACAGGGAGGGACGCCGTGGATATCTCT
>NC_137688.1:76063052-76090552 GCF_963989245.1 Nansenia antarctica | reverse complement strand
AAAGACATAAACTCTCTATTTGGACACAGCAGTAAGGGCCTGCATATTGTTCACCTTAATGTGAACAGTCTTGTGCCTAAACTGGACCAAATCAGAGAAATGTTCCATGACAGCAAGGTTCATATTTTGAGCTTCTCTGAGACCAAGTTTGATGAATCCATCAAAGACCCAGAGATTGAAATAGTCAACTACACAGTCATCAGAAACGACAGGAACAGGTATGGGGGTGGTGTCTGCATGTACATTCACAACGATATTATCTTTAACACCCGTGATGACCTGAATCATGACGAATTAGAATCTGTTTGGGTTGAAATTATCTTTAACAAAGCAAAACCGGTGCTGGTTGGTTCTATCTACAGACCTCCCGATCAGAGTGATTTCTATGATATTCTTGAGGGGTGCTTGGATGACGTTGACTGTGTGGAAAAGATTCTTATTGGAGATTTGAACACGGACATGCTCAGAAATGAAGCATCCGTTTTCAAATCCTTCACTAGGTTTTCTGAATTACACGGTCTCCGTCAACAAATTACCAAACCCACTAGGGTGTGTATTTCTACTCAAACCACCATAGATCTCATTCTAACATCGGATGAGTCCAAAATCTCCAAGAGTGGGGTTATTGTATGTGGGCTAAGTGATCATTACATGATCTTTTGCACTCGTAAAAAACAAAAACCCAAGGCTGGCGGTCATAAAACTATAACTACTAGATCCCTTAAATCCTATTCTAGTGAGGCCTTAAACCATAAACTGGAGAATCAAGACTGGTTTGATGAACTAAAATGCACACAGGTTGAAGAGGCATGGCTAGGTTTCAAAACCAAATTCCTAAATATTATTGACAGTATAGCCCCCATGAGAACCACCAGGGTTAAAACCCGATCGGAACCATGGATGAATTCGGACATTCTAAATGCTATGAAAGTCAGAGACCTAAAATGCTCTGAAGTTCAAAAATGCAAATCAAAATTAGTGAAACACTTAAACGAAGATCACAAAACCCACTTTGAGAAAATTAAAAAACAATGCAACAAACTATGCAATCAGGTAATTACCATGACCAAATCTGCTAAGAAAGAATACCTCGATAACAAAATCGAAGAAAACTTAAACAAACCACGTGACCTTTGGAAGCTACTTAATAGCCAACTAGGTTGCAGTCAAAAACTCAAAACCAGGTCTACAAACATCAGCATCAAATCTGGTGATTCTCTCCTTACAGACAAGCTGGATGTGGCTAAGTGCTTAAACACTTTCTTTACAACCATAGCCACTAAATTAGTTAACAATCTACCACCCCACTCAGGGCGTTATGGTGTAGAGCACATCCGTGAGTTCTACAATAAACTGGGTGTACGCAATGATGATTTTAAACTCTCCATGGTGTCAAACGATGAGGTGTTTAAAAAGCTAGGCGCTCTACACTCAGAAAAGGCCACGGGCCATGACAATATTCCAGCCAGATTTCTAAAAGACTCAGCTGCCTCCATTACCCCAATCATCACCCACATAATAAACCTCTCCATCAAACAGGGACACGTCCCCCTTGACTTTAAAATAGCAAGGGTAACCCCACTGTATAAAAAAGGAAGCAAATTAGACCCAGGCAACTACCGACCTGTTTCTATTCTTAATTCCATCTCGAAACTTATGGAAAAAATAGTTTATGAACAGGTCGATAGGTACCTTACCGAAAAAAAGCTGATGTATGAATTTCAATCAGGATTCAGAACATCCCATTCCACTGACACATGCCTTCTCTATTTGAACGACCACATCAACCATGAGGTGGACTCGGGCAAGTACTGCGGCATGGTCATGCTGGACCTCCAGAAGGCCTTCGACACAGTAGATCACCACATATTGTTAGATAAACTGAAAGCAATTGGGTTCGATAGAACATCGGTGAGCTGGATGCAATCCTACTTAGAGGGGAGGGAACAGGTGGTTAGTGTGAACGGAACACTGTCCCCCCCCCTCCCAGTGACCTGCGGCGTTCCACAAGGAAGCATTTTGGGACCTTTACTGTTCCTAATATATGTGAATGACATGTCATCAGCATGTGATTGCAATTTGTTCCTGTTCGCGGATGACTCGGCTCTGCTGGTCTCTGACAGGGACATATTGCAGGTGGAAAAAGCGCTAAGCACTGAACTGAGTAGAATCTGCATCTGGCTAGCTGACAATAAACTATCAATACACCTAGGTAAAACTGAAACCATCCTATACGGATCCCCATCTAAACTCAGAAAGGCTGAAAATTTTAAAATAAAAGTGGGTAACATTAATATCACAAGAAAAGAGGATATTACATACCTGGGCTCCATCTTAGAGGCAAATCTTTCCGGAGATAAAATGGCAGCAAAAGTAATCAAAAAAGTTAACCATAGAACTAGATTCTTGTACAGGATATCCTCACTTGTCAGTAAAAACACACTGAGGACCCTATCAGGAGCTCTCACTTCGACTATGCCGTAACATCATGGTACTATAGAACCACAAAGGCCCATAAAACAAGACTCCAGACAGCCCAAAATAAACTGGTTAGGCTTCTGCTAGGCCTCAACCCTAGGACACATCTAACCGCTGCTCATTTTTTGAGCCTTGATTGGCTACGAGTAGTTGACAGAGTGCAGCAGCTTGCACTGGGCCTGGTCTTCAAGATACGCTACACCACAAAGACACCCAAGTACCTGTCAACATACTTCCAAAAAGTGAACAACGTCCACACATACAACACCAGAGGAAGCTCCACGAACCACGTTCAACCGCGTTGCACCACAAACAAGGGGTTAAACTCGTTTGCAAACTATGCAGTAAAAATGTGGAACGCCCTTCCTATAATCTTAAAGGAGTGCAAAACACTGCCCACCTTCAAAACCACTCTCAAAAAACATTTACAGGAGGCTGCAATCCGTAACTGGACCCTCTAAATCAAAAATCAGATTAAAAGACCCGAACTACCCACTGTACATACTTTGTGTTTTGTCCCCCGCCCCCACCTGTGGTGTATGTCCCCACCTGTCCTACCCGCTGTACATACCTTATGTTTTGTTGTATTGTTCTTCCCATGATGGATGTGTGTTTATCTTGTAGATAGTAATAGTTATTTGTCTGTATTATCTTGTAGATAGTACTAGCTTTTTTGTCTGTCTTACATGTAACGATGAATTGAGAATCAAGGACCCCAATTGAAATAAGCCAGTGGCTTTCTTGGGTTTTTATCCTGTTAGTTGACCGTGTATGTAATATGTACTTTCATGTACCTACTTCTGCAAATCTTCTAATAAAGTTTTCAATCAATCAATCAATCAATGCGCGCTATATGTCCAGCGCTGAACGGGCGCCTCTGGGAACTGAACAGACAGCATCGATCAATGAACGGACTCCACATTACGTTAACTGAAGTTTGTTAAATTGTTTGGGATTAATGTGAGTTTTCTATTTTCTCTTTCCAGTTTGACCCTTTTTTTATCAATAAAACAACGTCATTTCTATAACCAGGTCTCGCTGGTTGGGAACGCATTTCGTTTAGCTGATATGTTACGCAACCGAACAGCTTCGGGAAAACGAGTAGCAGCGCACATAGTAGTGAGCAAATACTGACTTCCACTTTTAGTCCTAGGCAAAGGTCCAACACAATCAATTATTACACGTTCAAATGGCTCCCCTATAGCAGGAATGGGATGCAATGGTGCGGGTGGAATGGATTGATTAGGCTTACCCGCCATCTGACAAGTATGGCAACAGCGGCAGTGCTTGGCAACATCCGCCTTCAGTCCGGGCCAAAAGAAATGTTTCAATATCAGCTGATAAGTTTTAGTTATACCTAAATGTCCTGACCACTGGCTCTCATGTGCTACAGATAACACCTGTTGTCTATAACCCACAGGCACAACCACTTGTTTTACAGTATTCCACTCACAACCATTTGCATTAGGAGGAGACCATTTACGCATTAATATCCCATCGTTAAGGAAATAAACTACGTTGCCCCCTATTTCAGATTCCTCACTAGCTGCATGTAAAAAACATTTGTTTAATGACTGATCAGCTACTTGAGCGACACGCAATCGCTCGCCGGTTACCGGGAGAGATAGGCTGTCAGCGGATGGTATGGTAGGACTCGGGGAGGATGGTAACTCTACCACTTTCTCCCTGGGAGAAGCTGAAACAATCGGGTTCTCATCCCTTTCAGAAAAGGCTTGCATAATCACACTATCACAGAGAGAAACATCGCTATCCTCCTCTCTGCCTCGACTCGATTGTGCACGAGTTATAGCGCACACCGGAAACAACCGCTGTTTCGCATAGGCAGCCTACACATTAGGAGACATCATCATGCCGGTGTCAAATCATATCATAATAAAAGAAATACATAGCCTATATATTCGTCTTTTTTAAAATAGAAGGAATCAGAATGTGAACTTTAGCGAATTGTATTCAAATTGTGCTTAGAGGGAATTATTTTCACCGGACATAAATGTCCGACGAGTTTTCATTTTGTCGGACTTCAATAAATTTTACCGGACAAAGACCGGTAATTACCGGTTAACGGAAACCCTGGGCAGGGGTCCCCAAACTACGGCCCGCGGGCCGAACACGGCCCACCCCCACACTTGGACCGGCCCTTTGAACAACGTCGCCCCCACACACTCTCAACAATGCCAGAAACATATTTTGAAAATTAAACTTTAAATATATGTTTTAATCATATCATATCTGTAATTGATATTAAAGGTTGGCTTTCAAATTAAAATGTCCCTTAGTTATAAACTATTTTCATTAATAACATTATTAGTTAGTTTCACCCGCCCACAGAATGCGGTACATTCAACGTAACGTTCCATAGTGAACGAGCACGGATCTGTAGCAGGTGCACGCGAGCTAGAACGAACATTCAGAGAGATGAAAAATGGCCAAACGGTTGGTAAAGACAAAAGTTGATTCAAAATGCAGGGGATTTAACCAACAGTGCACACGTGATTATTATTGTTAAATGCAAAGAAGTTTGTCAATAAATGTATGAATGTGATCGCGGAGGAGGTGTGTCCCGCGGTGAGTCTGTCAGCAAGTAGGCACCAGATGAATTGAAACAATGGGGGATAGATAATGTAGATGCCCAGCTGCAGGAGAAGACTAAATAATTTTACCGATATGTTCATGATCTGTGTCAAGCAGGGTTTTTCCTGCATAGAGAATTATGAGGCGGCCGCCTCCGTCATATTTCTAGCCGCCTCCAGCTCTCGACAAAACTCTGACGGTCGTATTTTCTACAAGCGTTGCACTCGGTGGATTTCTGTCATTTCTAACTGCAATTGCGGCATTGCGCCGACGTGGTGGCGGGGGCGCTGTTTCGCAAATAAGTTAGCTTTCGTGTTTGCTAGCGAAATAGCTGATAGTTGATGTTGACTGCTCAAGGAGAATACATATTTGAAAGTACAGAATGCCTGAGAGCCTTATATTGCATTATATTACATTACATTTTGAATGGTCATCTGGTGCCTGAATCTTGTGTTTTCCTTTACATAAATAATGACATTTCCACCATAAATTGATGCAGAAAGGGCACAAATTGGTGCATCTAAATTCACCAGAATGCAAGAAATTAAGTGTTTGATGCTCGTTTAATTAAGGTCCCCCAGACAGCCCTGCTTCATGGGTCCCCCCGTGTATGATGAGGGTTCTCCCTCATGTATCAGACTGTAAAACTGATTATATTTCATTGACATATCACTATAGGTATAAATTCCATCCAAATTCAACTGTTTAGACTTTGTTTGCATCCACCAGTGCTCTCCTGCGCGCAATTGCTTTGTGCAACCGCCTCCATTTCACACCGTTCCACTCCGCTCCATATTATTTTATGTTAGAGACCGACCCAGGCCCACCATCACAGAAAGGAAAAATGATGTGGCCCTCACAGAAAATAGTTTGGGGACCCCTGGTATACGGTATTACAGTCAGTATAAGTAAATGAATATAAAGTCAGTATACGACGTGCAATGAATATGAATATAAAAAGTCAATATGAATGAATGCATGAATATCAATACGATATGTACAGTTAGGGTATAATTATGTACAGTGTGATATGTACAGGACAAGGTTGATGGATATCAATGCGATATGTACAGTATGAAATGGACAGAACAAGGTCAGTAGGTTTTGAATGTGTACTTAGAGACCAATATAATAATAAGGTATGTGCAAAACAGCCTGAGTGTGCAATGTTCAATGTGCACAGTTGACAGTTGATAGGATGTGTTTTTACATTATGCTTAGGTAAACCCTGAATACTTTATCATCAGTAATTATGTTCAAGTTGTAACACCTAAAGTGCTGACACTTCCTGCAAACTCTCTGTATCCGCACAAACCGCAAACAGGCTTGTCTGTGTAATTAGAACGAAGCCAGATTTAGACTCAGAGAACTTGACCAGAGACCAGCATAGGACCTGGGTCAATAGATCAGTATATTTAGGAACGGTCGGTCAGCTGACTGAGAGTCAGGTAACTGTTGACCGGAACGAACAACCCGTTATGGTAAAGAGCAGAGGCAAACTGGCTTCTAACTTTAGTATGTAAGCAACATGTATGACTAGAGACTGGTGATTGGCAAGGTACAGCTGTTTCCGGTGTCAGCGGAAATCTAGGATATAAGGGCCACTGCAAGATGTCATTCTGTGTGTCTCTTGTGCCTGCCGTGATGAGAGTACACCCAGCGCTGTGGAATAAAACTTCTATCTTAATTGTCTACTTGAGCAATCTATTAATTATTCACTTAAAGGGGAATGAACAAATCTCGGCCTGCCGCTCATCATCTGAATATTCACCCACTATCAACAGTTGAACTAATAATAATGCTAATAATAATAATAATAATAATAATACATTAGACTTAGATTAGACTAGCGCTTTTCTAGACAATCAAAGACGCTTTACAAACTGAAAAGATAGAGTAGTAATAATAAAAAGAAACAAAATAAAGTATAGGGGCCTAATTGAGGTAGTGCTGGGGACACATGGGAAGGGGAGGGGGAGAGGGTTAACTGGTGAAGGCGAGCTTGAAGAGGTGGGTTTTGAGGGCCTGTTTAAATGTTGGGAGGGTGTTGGCCTGTCTGATGTGGTTGGGGTCACCTGTTCCAGAGGGACGGGGCTGCGGCTGAAAAGGCCCTATCACCCCAGGTCCCTATCACCCCAGGTCCCTATCACCCCAGGTCCCTATCACCCCAGGTCCCTATCACCCCAGGTCCGGAGCTTTTTGGTCCTGGTGGTCTTGAGGGTGGTTTGGTCGGCAGACCTGAGGCAACGGGAGGAGGGGGTGTGGAGGGGGACGAGGTCGGCAAGGGAGGAGGGGGCCAGATTGTTGAGTTAGAATCAACGGCTATAACTCAATTGTTTAAAAGTTCAGCAATGGATGTAGCACTCCCAGGTTGTTCCATGAAGGCAGCGATTAACATTTTCTCACAGGATTATTACTCATGAATGCATACATTTACATTTACATTTTTGGCATTTAGCAGACGCCTTTATTATCCCAAAGCGACGTACAACAAATACATATGTCTAAGTAAGTGAATCATCTATCCCTCGGTCATCGCAAGAAAAAGTAATCTATGCCAGGGTCAGGAGCCAAATGCTAGAAGAAGAGAGAGCACAGGGGGGTAGGGAGAGTTGGAGGGCTGGGGGTGGGGGGGGGGGTGTATTATGAGAACTATTCACGTAACGTGTGATTGTGTAATTCTCTAGTGTTTTGACACCTCCAGGCCACCGTCATATTCATGTTATGTTGACTTTAGAATGAGTGGAGTCACACTCACCCAAATGTTCAGCCATTGACATTTTGTCCTTTCCCTCTCAGATGCGAAATGATTCACACATACATAAACACACACATAAACACGCACATAAACACACACACTTATCCATACATGAGTACACACACTACTACACACATAAACACACACACTTATCCACACATGAGTACACACACTACTACTAAACACATAAACACACACACACACATTTATACACACATAAATACACACATAAACACACACACTTATACACACATGAGTACACACACTACTACACACATAAACACACACACACACACACACACACACACACACTTATACACACATAAATACAAACATACACACACACACATTAATACACACATAAATATACACTAATACACACACACACACACTACTATACACACACTAATACAGACACATTAATACACACACAAATACACACACTAATACACACATACACACACTAATACACACATAGACACACACTAATACACACATACACACACTAATACACACATACACACACTAATACACACATAGACACACACTAATACACACGTACACACACTAATACACACATGCACACACTAATACACACATAGACACAGTAATACACTCATACACACACTAATACACACAGACACACTAATACACACACACACACACACACACACATATACACACACACACACACACACACACACACAGGTGCATGCCTACAGGGGGGTGGTACTATGTGAAGGGTGGAGAGCTGAGGTGTGAACTGTTCATAACTGTTCTGCAGACAGAAATGCCATTTATAGAGCTGACATGGCCTGTCCTGTCACATATCACACTCACACACACACACACTCACACACACACACACACACACACACACACACACATACTTGTTTATGCTACATTGTGGGACAATATGACTAGGACCTCCCATGTGGGGACACCCCTTTCTAGACACCGTACAGCACTGAGAAAAATCAGGCATGATCAGAAAAAATTCAGGAACCAGAATCTCACTTCAAATTAGCAATATTCAATACTTTTTTCAAGACATGACTTCTTCCACCCATGTGGGGAGTCTCAGGTTGCTATCTTTCTGGGGACACCATAACACACTTTCAGATATTACTATCTTTCCGGGGACACCATAACACACTTTCAGATGTTACCATCTTTCTGGGGACACCATAACACACTTTCAGATGTTACCATCTTTCTGGGGACACCATAACACACTTTCAGATGTTACCATCTTTCTGGGGAACACCTTAACACACTTTCAGATGTTACCATCTTTCTGGGGAACACCTTAACACACTTTGGTTGAATCCCAAATGGAGCCCTTATCCAAGCCCTGAACCCTTGAAGACTTTGGGTGCGTTTGTTTAATCTCCCGGGAGCGCACTCGGGTTGACATAGTGAGTTATTGTCACTATGTTATTGTTGTTATTGTTGTTATTGTCACTATAATTGTATAGTTATTGTTAACTCGGGTTACAGCTTAGCATGTAACTCAGTACTCTAGTTAGCACTGATACAGCTTAGCATGTAACTCAGTACAGTAGTTAGCACTGATACAGCTTAGCATGTAACTCAGTACTCTAGTTAGCACTGATACAGCTTAGCATGTAACTCAATACTCTAGTTAGCACTGATACAGCTTAGCATGTAACTCAGTACTCTAGTTAGCACTGATACAGCTTAGCATGTAACTCAATACTCTAGTTAGCACTGATACAGCTTAGCATGTAACTCAGTACTCTAGTTAGCACTGATACAGCTTAGCATGTAACTCAGTACACTAGTTAGCACTGATACAGCTTAGCATGTAACTCAGTACTCTAGTTAGCACTGATACAGCTTAGCATGTAACTCAGTACTCTAGTTAGCACTGATACAGTTTAGCATGTAACTCAATACTCTCTAGCCCAATGTATCACCAAACAGCGCTCAATTTAGTCACTCACTATTCGCCTACCCCTCCCCCACACAGCACCTTCCACAGACAGCAGCACACTCAGGCCTCAGCCGTTCATTTAACATTGCCGACCTCCTGAACTTTAGGCTCACTTTTGGGACACTTCCTATGTAGCCAGGGGAACAGAAAAAGACACACGCCATCAGTGGGATGCCAGCTTTCAGCCAAAAGTGATTTCAGGTCTCTAGCCCAATGTATCACCAAACAGCACTCAATTTAGTCACTCACTACCCCTCCCCACTCAGCCGTTTAACATTGGCGACCTCCTGAACTTTAGGCTCACTTTTGGGACACTTCCTATGTAGCCAGGGGAACAGAAAAAGACACACACCATCAGTGGGATGCCAGCTTTCAGCCAAAAGTGATTTCAGGTCTCTAGCCCAATGTATCACCAAACAGCACTCAATTTAGTCACTCACTACCCCTCCCCACTCAGCCGTTTAACATTGGCGACCTCCTGAACTTTAGGCTCACTTTTGGGACACTTCCTATGTAGCCAGGGGAACAGAAAAAGACACACACCATCAGTGGGATGCCAGCTTTCAGCCAAAAGTGATTTCAAGTCTCTAGCCCAATGTATCACCAAACAGCACTCAATTATATGCTCAATATATTTTAACAGTGAAAAAACAGGAAATTCAGATTTAAAAAAATAAAATAAATCACAATAGTATGTTATTAGAATGATATAAACTTAAAATAAAATCAGTCTACTGTTAATAAAACTACTGCTGCATATTTCTGTTGGTCTGTTTCTCAGACTGAATTGGTTTCATACTGCTTGGCCCTCTGAAAGGTCACAGCCAGGTCAGCTGCAGGTTGGGGCGGGGGAGGGGAGACATCAATTAACCACCTGCACCTCCAAACTTTCCCCAAAGCTACTGCTGCATTCAATGCACACGGGAATAACTGGTTTTCTGGAACAAGATGAATAATTATTATTCATAAATGTAGAACTGCTTAATCCCTTTATGTTTTGTAATTATTTAAAGATAAAACAACAGTTTTAAATGTTTTTATAATTTAAACCATTATATGGCTTGCATGATTGAGAATGTTGTCATTTTTAATACACAGTTTTGGTACACTACATTAACGCATTTACAGAACTCTCCTTAAAATTACAAATATAGTACTTATTACTAATACACTCAGGCCTCAGCCGTTCATTTAACATTGCCGACCTCCTGAACTTTAGGCTCACTTTTGGGACACTTCCTATGTAGCCAGGGGAACAGAAAAAGACACACGCCATCAATGGGATGCCAGCTTTCAGCCAAAAGTGATTTCAGGTCTCTAGCCCAATGTATCACCAAACAGCACTCAATTTAGTCACTAACTACCCCTCCCCACTCAGCCGTTTAACATTGGCGACCTCCTGAACTTTAGGCTCACTTTTGGGACACTTCCTATGTAGCCAGGGGAACAGAAAAAGACACACGCCATCAGTGGGATGCCAGCTTTCAGCCAAACGTGATTTCAAGTCTCTAGCCCAATGTATCACCAAACAGCGCTCAATTTAGTCACTCACTATTCGCCTCCCCCTCCCCCACACAGCACCTTCCACAGCTAGCAGCACACTCAGGCCTCAGCCGTTCATTTAACATTGCCGACCTCCTGAACTTTAGT
This sequence comes from Nansenia antarctica, assembly GCF_963989245.1. Classification (NCBI taxonomy): domain Eukaryota; kingdom Metazoa; phylum Chordata; class Actinopteri; order Argentiniformes; family Microstomatidae; genus Nansenia; species Nansenia antarctica. The sequence goes on along the minus strand of NC_137688.1, from coordinate 76,079,117 downwards.
CTCTAGCCCAATGTATCACCAAACAGCGCTCAATTATATGCTCAATATATTTTAACAGTGAAAAAACAGGAAATACAGATTAAAAAAGAAAAGAAAATCACAATAGTATGTTATTAGAATGATATAAACTTAAAATAAAATCAGTCTACTGTTAATAAAACTACTGCTGCAGATTTCTGTTGGTCTGTTTCTCAGACTGAATTGGTGCCATACTGCTTGGCCCTCTGAAAGGTCACAGCCAGGTCAGCTGCAGGTTGGGGCGGGGGAGGGGAGACATCACCAGAATACCTCTGTGTCATTGGCTGCTATAGGCATAAAAGGAGAGAAACTCATGGTGTGGCCCCCATCTTCCCCTGACCTCAACCCTATTGAGAACCTTTGGAGCATCCTCAAGCAAAAATATATATGAGGGTGGGAGGCAGTTCACATCAAAACAGCAGCTCTGGGAGGCTATTCTGACATCCTGCAAAGAAATTCAAGCAGAAACTGTCCAAAAACTCACAAGTTCAATGGATGCAAGAATTGTGAAGGTGATATCAAAGAAGGGGTCCTATGTTAACATGTAACTTGACCTGTTACAGTTTTTCTCAGTCGCTTTGGTGCATTTCTCACATCACTATTAACATTTGCACAACAGTTAGTGCATTTCTCAGAACAATTAGTACAAACTGCAAAACCTAGGTGTTAACCTGCAAAAGCGTGTCACTTGCTCAAAATGGATAGTTCATTCCTCAAAAGCAAGTATTCATGTCAATGAAAGTGTCAGTGTCATCAAAATGAAAAGTCCTGACACCATTGTTTATGAACAAGATAGTCAAATGGCTTTGTCATGTTTTCATTATGACAGTTCACTCTGTAAGTGTTTTCCAATGCAAAAAAGTCAGATCTTGGTGACACTACCTGAAAATGCTCAAGACAGTACTATACACTATTTGCACAGCCATTTGAAATCTACAGTGGGTTACACATTACTGAATTTAGTGAGGTAAATGAGTACAAGACGCTGAATAGTTATGTTTCACATTTTTACTGCATATGCTCTTTGCAATTCTAATTTGTTCACAGCATTGTGCAAAAGAAAAATACAAACTTGTTTACCACAAACATAAGAAACACCCTTTGGGTAGAGCTGTGCACAACTGTAAACAATATTGCAGTACATATTGGAACTGAATTGGAACATCCAACATACTGTAAATCATTCATTGACATCCAGACGTTCCTGTCTGTCTGGCCACATATTTTCATCGACATCACAGCGAATATCATCCCTGGTAATGCAGCGAGGAAAGTATCTCCCTGAGTGGCGAATCCACCCTCTGCTAGCAAGGCCATTTGGGTATGTGGATGCCGGTCATTTGCCTTCCACCTCCAGGCAGAGAAAAACTCCTCTATTGGATTCAGGAATGGGGAGTAGGGAGGGAGATATTCCACCAGCATCCTTTCATGTGCTGCAAACCACTGTCTGACCAGATCTGAGTGGTGAAAACGCACATTATCCCATACAACAACATACTTGTTTAGATGGTCTCCATTTAGACCCCTCTCATTCTCAGGGATTATGTCCCTGTAAAGAGTGTCTAAAAAAGTCAGCAGATGTTGTGTTGTGTGGACCAAGACAGGGTATATGGGTGAGGACGCCGTTTTCTGAGACGGCTGCACACATTGTAATATTCCCTCCTCGTTGGCCTGGGACATCAATGGTTGCTCTCTGTCCAATGTGATTTCTGCCACGCCTTCTACCTTTTGCCAGATTAACGCCTCATCAACGTATATGAATGTGTGCAGCGGTTCCCTGGCCTCCAGCTCCAGTACACACTTTATCCCAGAATAGAGAGAGAGAGAAAAAAACTCATTTTGGACAACATATTGTACAGTATGAATTGTCATGTAAGTGTACTGCATGGCACTACACAAAGTAACCAGTTTACAGCACTGGACATTAGAGTATGCATAGAACACATAAATGTTTTACCTGTACATACTGGTGACGGATCTCCTTCACTCTGTCGCTGTTCCGTTCAAATGGCACATTGTACAATTGTTTCATGCGCATTTCATTTCTCCTGAGCAGTCAATTGTAGCGATTGAAACGGATTCAATATTCCCAAAGATATTGTCATCCTCTATAACAGCGCTTTGTATCTCTCTCAACCTTATGGCATTGTTTGCAATCACCATTTCACAAATGGCTTCCTCTTGTTGTGGAGTAAAAAGGGGCCCTTTTCCACCTCTGCAAGGTTGTCTTGCCTTGTCTTGTCTATGTGGTGCAGAGTAAAATTACAGTAATGTACAGTAAACATGAGATATACGGCTTTAACCCATATTACTGTAGTGAACAATAACAGAGAGAAATTGTTCAATTTGGGAGACATTTTCAGGAAAAATGATAAAGAAATGTACACAATTTGCTTGACAGATTTTGACAACTTGTTCAACATTTTTGGATGTAATGACTCAAGCAATGAAATGAGGACTATTAGTTTTTATAGGGAATGACTATTAAGCATCCAAAAGTATAGTTCATTTTGACTGACATGACATAAGCAAATGATAATGTTATAAAACAGCAGAGAATTGTATGACAGCAATTGATGCATGTCCAAAAGCATTTGCAATTTGTTTGAAGGAATGAGAAACTGCTACTATGATGTGCACAAATGACTAAATGTTGTGGAGGTTGAACTAACAGTTATGAGAATTTCAATTCTGATCAGAGAAATGCACCAAAGCAATTGAGAAAAACTGTAAGTTGTTTTTGTTTGAAATAGCTTTTGATTTCAGTAAATATGACCTCCTAATATGACCTCCTAACCCTAAATTCATCACAATTGTTTGTTCTTTACAACCTATAAAATGTTTTGAAACTCTGTTGTGCATAATAATTTGGAACAGTGCATTTTGAGTTTTTTATTTAAAAAAAAAATACTGTTATCATTGGGAGGTTTGTTCAATAACATTTGAATTATACTCTAACGGTTGATGACTTGAAAATTATACTGATTGTCATTTGCATCGACTATTTAGGAAAATCTGATAAAAATATAATTTGCATAATAATTTGGAACGAGGTGTATATTTAACCTTTTCGAGAGGGAACTGTGCTCAGTATAGTTTTAACAATAAAGGTCCCATATTATCTTATATCTTAATTCACTTCCTGGTAATTGCTATGTTGCAAATACCCTGCGTTATTAAAATATGGAGAAATATGAATTAGGAAATTATGGAAATACTGTAATAGGTACAGATTTTAAAAGCATGCCCCCATCAGAATCAGAATCAGAAAAGTGTATTGCCAAGTACGTTCACACATACAAGGAATTTGCTTTGTAAAACATGGAAAGGTAATAAAAACAAGTGCCATAACCTGTGCCCCACCCAAAAACCAGCCGCCACTGCTATTTACACCATGGAATTATAGTCACACACTTTCTAGTCACAATAATAAGACCAATGTTAACCAGCGTTCTCTGTCAGAACACTCAGCCAGTATATTTGCTAGCGTTTCACCCTGCAAAAACTCTCGCGTCGCGCGCACACACGTCGCGTCGCGCGCACACACTCGTCTCGCGCGCACACTCGCGCACAATCTTGTATTATTCTCCAACGGCACAACGCGAAACGAAGTGTGCTCCGCAGCTGAGGACACCTGTCTCCACTCCCAATCATGTGCTTGATGCAAAGTGCACGTGACAGACAGGCAGCTCATATGATTGGCTGCAGGAGTGTTAAATGTGTGTTAAAATTTCTGCCATTTCTGTGAAAAAAAAAATAATAAATGCCGATTTCGCCACCAGGGGCGCACTCTAAACACTGATTAAGCACTCTTTTCAGACTTATGTAGCAGTGTGGGTCAAAATTTAAAACATAGAAATATTTGCACTAGACATATCAGCAACACTTTTTCTACCAAATTCAATGAAAATCGGTGTGGGGACCCGTTTTGGGTCCCCACACCGATTTCGAGTCCCCACACCGTGGTTGTGCTGTCAGACCTCAGTCCCCACATAGTAGTATACACAGGCACACACACACACACACACACACTCACACACACACACACACACACACACACACACACACACACTCACACACACACACACACACACACACACACACACACTCACACACACATACACACACAAACACACACACACACACACACACTCACACACACACACACACACACACACACACACACACTCACACACACACACACACACACACATACACACACACACAAACACACACACTCCTCTGCTGTTGGCTGCTGGTATGAGTCATCCTCATGCATATGGCTGGAAGAAAGCAAGCCAAAAGGATATTGCACGGTTCATATGGATTCTGTGTGTGTGTGTGTGTGTGTGTGTGTGTGTGTGTGTGTGTGTGTGTGTGTGTGTGTGCTTGTTTGTGTGTGTGTGTGTGAATGCGTCCGTGTGCTTGTGTGTGTGTGTGCTCGTGAATGCGTCCGTGTGCTCGTGTGCTCGTGTGTGTGTGTGTGTGTGTGTGTGTGTGTGTGTGCGTGTGTGTACGTGTGCTCTTGCGTGTGCTTGTGTGTGTGTGTGTGTGGGAATCGATACGGTCCTATGGGAAGATGGAAGGCTGTGTTACCTGCTCTCGGTGTAAGAACACGCCACGGTCGGCTTTCTGGAATCAACAATCAATCCGTGGAGGTGATCGACGTTCCACACACATTTTTAATGGTATTTCACCTCGTCAGTTAATCGCCATTAAGTGTTGTTTTGTGACTGAGGCGGAGCTGGAAAGACCAGGATGGGCGGGAGGTGTGTGTGTGGCGAGGGGGGGGGGGAGGTGTGTGTGTGTGCGTGTGTGTGTGTGTGTGTGTGTGAGGGGGTGTGTGTTGGGGGGGCGGAGGGGGGGGGCGGGTGGCAGTATTGACTCATCGACACATCATGCGCATCGAGAATCGATCGGTCGGTCTCGATCCTACACACACATACACAGCTCCTAGTTTTCACGCGATCTGACCAACGACTTGCATGCACACACACCGGACAATTAGGATTCTCACACAGATCGGTATTCTCACCCTTTGGTAGCCGCGCGATTCGCCCGAAATCGAATACGAACAAATGACTTGTGACTCCGTGAATTCACTCCAGATGGGCGGCTGTGTCTTAGGAGGTAGAGAGTCGGCGTCTAACGATCGCAAGGTTGGCAGATCGGCGGTTTGAGCCCCAGCTTTGCCACATTTGCCACGTCGAAGTGTCAGTGGGGCAAGACACTGAACTCCCAAATTGCTCCCCAAATGAGCGGGCCGGCCGGCGCCTTGCATGGTAGCTTGCCGCCAAGTCTGTCTCTCTACATTCTGGGAAATTGAGCAATCATGGAGCACATCCCCCCCTTTTCCTTCCTGGACAGAGGTGCCAATTCTGTGGCGCAGTTAACAGTTCTGCCTGTGGACAGTGCCAATAACTTGTTGCAATCACAGAGTTGTATGATATGATTGGTTCCCAAGAATAGTGATCACATGACCACGGAAACTTCTATAACTATGTGTCCCGCCCCATGTGAGGGGCTTTCTGACTGCTACTTTCTCTCTGTGCTCATGTAACTTTGCTTAATAAAAGGCCTCATTTGAGTCAATTGATTTAAGCTCTTTGTGCTTTATAAGTTCTACTCAATCTACTAAGAATCAATTAAATCCACAGCAAAGCCTGTGTGGTAAAGTCCAGACAGTCGGGTTGGAGAGTCTGAACGTGTGTGAATGAAGACGCTCTTCGCTCGTCTTCCTCAGTGAAAAGAAAGAGCACTCGGGGGGGGGGGGGGGGGGGGGGCGTTGCCATGACGACCGTGTACAACATCAGTCTCCCCAAATGAACGAGCCGCTCTGGAGATGATCTCATCTCTCGTCTTGGTGTGGGTGTGTGTGTGTGGGGGGGGTGGAGGTGTGGGGGGGGGGGTGTTTGTGGAGGGTGTATGTGTGCCTTGCATGTGTAATTGGCCATTGCTATGAGCATAGCCTGTTTGTGTGTGTGTGGGGGTGTGTGGGGGGGGAGAGGATATAAAACAGGCACATGCACACACACGCACACACACACACACACACATACACACACCCTGTGCGTATGTGTGTGTGTGTGTGTGTGTGTGTGTGTGTGTGTGTGTGCATGTGCCTGTTTATGTGCTGTGCATGTGTTAATTGGCCATATTTATGAGCATAGCCTGTTTGTGTGTGTGTGTGTGTGTGTGTGTGTGTGTGTGTGTGTGTGTGCCTGTGTATGTGCTGTGCATGTGTAATTGGTCATTGTTGTGAGCATAGCTTGTGTGTGTGTGTGTGTGTGTCTGTGTGTGTGTCTATGCAGTGGGGTGTCATGGTGGTCTGTGTAGTGTCTTCACTCCATGATCGTCTAGTCTGGTCTGGCGCCTGCGCCGTCCGTTGTTCTTCCTGCACACCGATACACAGATCCAGGATCCAGCAGCGTCGTCACTGTCGCGCAAACAAATCCGAGAAATGTTTTACTTGCCTGGGCAATTAATGTCGAACCCTGGTGTGTAGTGGAGGTTTTGTGGGCAGGAGGTGTTGTGGTGGGATTTTATCATATGGGGACAATCTTACCATCCCCACAGCGTCAGTGACTTCAGTGTAAGTGACTTGGTAAAAATGTCATTGCATGTGTGCGTGCCCCCCCTCGCCCACAGTATTTTACTCAATATGAATGAATGGACTTTATTGTCATTGCTACAGTACAGGTACCAAACAACGAAATTTAGGCAAATATGCGCAAAACTAAATGTTGAAATAGCAGTAATACTACGTTCATTTATAAAATTACATAAGGGATGGAAAGGGGGGATGGCAGTTTTAGAAGGGGGATGATTTTGACCGTTTTTTATTTCAGGGGGGATGCCATCCTCCCTCATCCCCCCTCAACTCGAGTGCTGGTTGTGGGAGCCAGTAGGGCAGTGTAGTGGAGGTGGTGTGGGGGCCAGTAGGGCAGTGTAGTGGAGGTGTTGTGGGGGCCAGTAGGGCAGTGTAGTGGAGGTGGTGTGGGAGCCAGTAGAGCAGTGTAGTGGAGGTGGTGTGGGGGCCAGTAGGGCAGTGTAGTGGAGGTGGTGTGGGGGCCAGTAGGGCAGTGTAGTGGAGGTGTTGTGGGGGCCAGTAGGGCAGTGTAGTGGAGGTGTTGTGGGGGCCAGTAGGGCAGTGTAGTGGAGGTGTTGTGGGGGCCAGTAGGGCCGTGTAGTCGAGGTGGTGTGGGGGCCAGTAGGGCAGTGTAGTGGAGGTGTTGTGGGGGCCAGTAGGGCAGTGTAGTGGAGGTGGTGTGGGGGCCAGTAGGGCAGTATAGTGGAGGTGGTGTGGGGGCCAGTAGGGCAGTGTAGTGGAGGTGTTGTGGGGGCCAGTAGGGCAGTGTAGTGGAGGTGGTGTGGGGGCCAGTAGGGCAGTGTAGTGGAGGTGGTGTGGGGGCCAGTAGGGCAGTGTAGTGGAGGTGGTGTGGGGGCCAGTAGGGCAGTGTAGTGGAGGTGGTGTGGGGGCCAGTAGGGCAGTGTAGTGGAGGTGGTGTGGGGGCCAGTAGGGCAGTGTAGTGGAGGTGGTGTGGGGGCCAGTAGGGCAGTGTAGTGGAGGTGGTGTGGGGGCCAGTAGGGCAGTGTAGTGGAGGTGGTGTGGGGGCCAGTAGGGCAGGGTAGTGGAGGTGTTGTGGGGGCCAGTAGGGCAGTGTAGTGGAGGTGCTGTGGGGGCCAGTAGGGCAGTGTAGTGGAGGTGGTGTGGGGGCCAGTAGGGCAGTGTAGTGGAGGTGTTGTGGGGGCCAGTAGGGCAGTGTAGTGGAGGTGGTGTGGGGGCCAGTAGGGCAGTGTAGTGGAGGTGGTGTGGGGGGCCAGTAGGGCAGTGTAGTGGAGGTGGTGTGGGGGCCAGTAGGGCAGTGTAGTGGAGGTGTTGTGGGGCCAGTAGGGCAGTGTAGTGGAGGTGGTGTGGGGGCCAGTAGGGCAGTGTAGTGGAGGTGGTGTGGGGGCCAGTAGGGCAGTGTAGTGGAGGTGGTGTGGGGGCCAGTAGGGCAGTGTAGTGGAGGTGGTGTGGGGGCCAGTAGGGCAGTGTAGTGGAGGTGGTGTGGGGGCCAGTAGGGCAGTGTAGTGGAGGTGGTGTGGGGGCCAGTAGGGCAGTGTAGTGGAGGTGGTGTGGGGGCCAGTAGGGCAGTGTAGTGGAGGTGGTGTGGGGGCCAGTAGGGCAGTGTAGTGGAGGTGGTGTGGGAGCCAGTAGGGCAGTGTAGTGGAGGTGGTGTGGGGGCCAGTAGGGCAGTGTAGTGGAGGTGGTGTGGGGGCCAGTAGGGCAGTGTAGTGGAGGTGGTGTGGGGGCCAGTAGGGCAGTGTAGTGGAGGTGTTGTGGGGGCCAGTAGGGCAGTGTAGTGGAGGTGGTGTGGGGGCCAGTAGGGCAGTGTAGTGGAGGTGTTGTGGGGGCCAGTAGGGCAGTGTAGTGGAGGTGGTGTGGGGGCCAGTAGGGCAGTGTAGTGGAGGTGTTGTGGGGGCCAGTAGGGCAGTGTAGTGGAGGTGTTGTGGGGGCCAGTAGGGCAGTGTAGTGGAGGTGGTGTGGGGGCCAGTCGGGGTTGTAGGGACCAGGCCTGCCTCTGCCCAGGTACACACAGGAGACAGGAGGGCCGCTCACCTGCATCAAACAGCATTAATATTCCCCCCCCACCCCAAGGTTAGAGGGGCTGCGTTCAGCGGCTCTGTACACCACTGGAGATACGCCCTGATCCAGACAGGGAGAACCAATTTCAGACTCTCAGATTTGAATGCAAATGAGCCTCTCACCTTACGCCTTACAGTACTGATAGAAGGAGGAGGGCCTGGCTACCACCTCCATACCACTGTACAGGACATGACTCAGGTGTGTGTGTGTGTGTGTGTGTGTGTGCGTGTGTGTGTGTGAGTGTTTGTGTTTACAGCACGTATATGTGTGGGTGTGTGTTCAAGTGTGGAGCTATGTCTGTGCGTGTGTGTGTGTGTGTGTGTGTATGTGTATGTGTATGCGCGTGCATGCGTCTGTGTGTGTCAGTGTGTCTGTGTGTGTGTGGGTGTGTGTTCAAGTGCGGAGCTATGTCTGTGCGTGTGTGTGTGTGGTGTGTGCGTGTATGCGCGTGCGTCTGTGTGTGTCAGTGTGTCTGTGTGTGCGTGTGTGTGTGTTTGTGTGTCTGCAATTATGTACGTACGTCTCTTTGTCTGCATCTGTGTGTGTGTGTGTGTGTGTGTGTGTGTGTGTGTGTGTGTGTGTGGATACCTATTGGCTGCAGGGGGAAATTGCATGAGTGTAATGAGGTAAATCACAGGTGTGATACAGTCATGTGACAGCTCTGCTCATTGGCCGGTCTGCTTATATCAGGCTGTCGGACCTTGCTCCATGGCCCGGAAAACACGCTGCCGTTTGTGGGTAATTAGTTTCTCTCGTTCCGTAGTCTAGTAGCCTAGTACCTCCAGGCTGTTAGGTGTGAGGGGTCAAGAGGTCGGATCCGGTTCTCTCAGACCACTGGTACCGCCACTGTGTGTGAGGTTGTTGTAGTTTTATATCATTTTATACTGAGAATCGAAGTCTCTCTACATTTCGGCGAATCTAGCACTCAAGGAAGGCCTTCCCTTCATGTAAGAGATGGGCCAAGAAATGTGGCGCAGAAGATTATGATTGGTCAAGCAAGAGGAGTGACTTCATCAGGCAGGAAACTGCTATATAGGACCTAATGCTCGCCCCTCTGACAGGAAAGGGCTTTTTTGTCTGCTATTTTTTCTCTGAGCTGCTGTAACTTTGCTTAATAAAAGGCCTCTTTTGAGACAATTGATTTAAGCTCTTTGTGCTTTTATAAGTTCTACTCAATCTACTAGGTCTTGAAGTCTGTCGTTGTGAACTCTGCTGCTCTCCTCGGCAACAACCAGCCATTTGGAAGGAATAAAACAACGTCGGGAAATGAACTATTGATTTAACTGGATCCCATTTCCTGATCACTGTTCCCGATGAAATATTGTCGACGTCAAAAGTTAGTTCGTATTATCGCCTAGTGCTGCTACTGTTCAATCTTGATGAAACACGGCACAAATGTAAGTCGTTTTTAGACAGCTTTAATGTTACAGATTGCACCGGTGGGTCCAGAGCCGGTCTATGTTTAATATAAGTGATATAAAGAGCTTACCTCAATCAATTTTCTTCATCGATATCGCATTTTCTTCACAAGACTGTATGCTAAAGGATGCCACCATTTTGTTCGCTGGCCCCCGCGTAATCCTACTTTACATATGTGTAAAATGTGGATAAAAAGCAGCTGGTCTAGAGCGCGCTCACCATTTGTGCCTACAGTAGCCTGATGCGTATTACAGACTGAAACCTTGATAAGTTGAGAGAATGTCGCGCCGTATGACCGGACTAGAAGTTCTAGAAGAATTATTCACTGATGAAGCCGCAGAAGTCCAACCTCTGGATTCCACCAGTTCGGAAGAAGACCTTATTCATGATGGGGAGGACTCTGACTTTCAAACTTCGAGGTAAGGTTACTTTTTATTGATCACGTTTATCATGGTTCCTCTATATATTGTTGTGAAATGCATGCTTGGTCTGTGGCTAGCCTGGTACTATGGTGGTCTTTGTCTAGCCTGGTGCGCGCAGGACTATGATGGTCTGTGCTTGGTAGGGATATTATTGTCATATCTGTAGGCGATATCGGACAGTGAATTGAATATTTATTTATCTCTAAGAAATGCACAGGGCTCTCAAGTCTCACGCATTGGGCGTGAGACACACGCATTTCAACCCGTTCACACGCTCACACGCCGCGTGTGTCTCAATGCGTGAGACTTGAGAGCCCTGAATGCATGCTTGGTCTGTGGCTAGCCTGGTGGTCTTTGTCTAGCCTGGTGCGCGCTCTGGTCTCTATGAAACATTCTCGTCTATGGCTAGCCTTCTTTTTATACAGTATATGTATATACAGTTATGAGCTATGTACAGTGAGGTAGTTGATATACAGTATCTAATGTGCAGAATATGAAATAAATTGTTCAGCGGTGTGGAATGAATATATTTATTTTTGGTTCACAATTCAATAATACATTGAAATAAAGTGGGGAGGGGTGGGGGGGTCTGTGTGTGTATGAAGGTGGGGGAGGTGTGCCATGTAAGTGAGTGTGCCCCATTGTGATGGTGAGGGAGGGGTGTCATGTAAGTGATTGAGCCCCATTGTGAGGGGGGTAACCCTGTGCTGTGTGTGTGATGGTGGGGGGAGGGGTGTAACCCTGTGTCTCTGTGACTGCAGTTTAGCATCTAACCAGAAGTGCAAATAGTGATATAAGGGCATGATATCAATAAAACAAGATATAGTGATAGGTAACTATGTATTATACATTATGTGCAGAGGTAGTATTGTAAACATCAGTATAGTTTTGAGGTATTATACAGTTGTGGGCTATGTACAGTATATACAGTTGTGGGCTATGTACAGTATATACAGTTGTGGGCTATGTACAGTGAAGTAATTTATATACATGTGCAGAGTATAACATAAGCTATGTCAGGAGACATGTGCAATGTGCAATATACAGAGAGTCATAGTCAAGTGTATATAGTTGTGTGTGTGGAATGAATCTATTTATTTTTGGTTCAACAGTGATGAAGCTGCTGCTTCTGCTCCGGCCACCACCCAGCCATCACCCACTCCCACGCCACAGCCACAGCAAGGCCACTCCGCTCGCAGGCATTCTGCACCTCTTCCTGAGAGGAAGGACCCTGCCATGAAGAGGCCACATATGAAGTCCTTCAGGCTGCAGCTGGCCAAAGAAATGGCTGAGTTTACTGATGCAGCAGCAGCAGCACCACCACCAGGGGCAGCAGCACCACCACTGACCTGCATGCCAGCGTACTATGGAGAGGATGCTAGAGAGATGAGGAGGGATTGCAGGAGGTGCAAGGATGCTGAAAGAGGCAGGGTCAAGACACCTGCATGGAAATGCCTGGTCCCTCTGTGCAACCATGCAAAAAGGAACTGTTTTGCTTTGTGGCATGATGGACTATAGAGATATATATGTATATATATATATATATATATATATATATATATATATATATATATATATATATATATATATATATATATATATATATATATATATATATATATATATATATATAGTGCAAATGACTGAGTGGCAGACATTGTATATAGTTTTGTATATAGTCTTGATTTGTTTTTACCTGTTATTTTGGCAATTTCAAGGTTTGGATTTATTGTGTGTTTGATTATATTTTCAGTTTCATATTTCAAAGTTGGCTTTGACAATAAATCTGAGTCAAACTTCATTTTCTATGTATGTTTTTCTTTGCGTGGGTAAATGTATAGAGATGAATGGGTTAATTTTCAAAACAAGTGAGAAAACAGTTGAATTTGGATGGAATGTACCCATAGTGATATATCAGTGAAATATAATAATAGTATAATAATATATTAATAATAATAATAATAGTTTTACAGTCTGATACATGAGAAAGGTCAAATGGCACAGATCGTGCCAAAATGTCTACAAATGGCCTAAACATACTGTACAATTTGCTCACATTACTAGCATCTACTTTGGCACAAGTACTCATCAGACCCTGGAGTACTGATTCCTAGATGATTTGGGCTTATTCAGTCAGGTTTCCAAGGTGATATTCACTGTAAAAGTGACACTTCTACAGCCACCCCACAGGTGTTAGCTTTCATTTGATACCAAGATCATTATGAAGGCCCTTGTGATTGTGGAGATATTCTATATTCACTGTGGGCATGTCATTTCGAGCAGAAAACCAGAAAAATGAGGTGGATAAGAACAGGTTAAGGCTTGTGCCGTGCATGAGCTAACCCATTAATAGTTATTACGAGTACAATGACTTCTACAACAATGCACTTGAACTCTTCAGCCTTCAGAGAAGAGAGAAAGAAGCTGTTCTCAGAGTTCAGTCGAGAGGGACGGACGGCTTCAGCAGCCGTCGATCAAGTCGAGAGAGAGAGTGGCAATTCTGAATACGGACGTAATAATTAGGTATTCTGTTCTAATTGAGAATTTGCCTATTGAAGCTTTAATGCGAGGGCTACGGCCCCCCTTCGGCAGCCATCTGCACGGTAATGAGAAACATCAGAGGGAAATTGAAATCTCTCTCCAGTGCTTTGCACATTCAAAATGACAAAGTGTAATTTGAGCTGCTTCAACAAAAGAGGAGAGGAAGAGGAGGAGGCAGCCAGGCAGACCGAGCCTCTCTGCCTCTCTACAAGTTTTAATGCGCCCCCCTCTTACTTACAGCGGCGGTCTGGGGACACATTCACATTTTCGCGTCAGGAGGACGAGTCGAAGCGAAACAGTTCAATTACGGAATATGATCGCTTGATTGCAAAAGTCTACAGACCTTGAACGGAAGTTATGAATGCTGCGAGTGGATTGGACAGGAGGGGGGCTGCCGTCACACGGAGGCAGCAATGACAAGCCGAGTGAGCGAGGGTGAACTCGGTTCTCACCACGTGTAAGACACGAGCGTCTACCGCTAGGCCGAGAGGACACCCTCGTGGTTTAGAGGAAGACACTGGAGCCATGACGTCATATCCGGGGAGATACTGTCAGTACATTTGAGTAAAACACAGATTTCGCTTATCCCTTTTGAAACTAGGGTTGGGGCGATAATACTGTAACAATCCTGTATGAGGCCCGTTAACAGCTCCTCCAAGGGAGTTAACTCTCTTGGTGTTGTGGTTAGCGCGGCCGTCGGTTATGCGGGAGGTCGGGGTTCGACTCCCGCATGGGGCGAGTTACGCTACCAGTTCCCGTTCGCTACACTGGTGTCAGAAAGTTGGGATGGAAGGAAGGCCATCGGAGAGCCGTGTCCACGTGAGGGACTTGACATAGTGAAGCATGAGGGCACGCTCTCCCGAACGGTGAGGATAGTGTAACGATCCTGTATGAGGCCCGTTAACAGCTCCTCCAAGGGAGTTAACTCTCTTGGTGTTGTGGTTAGCGCGGCCGTCGGTTATACGGGAGATCGGGGTTCGATTCCCGCATGGGGCGAGTTACACTACCAAGTTCCCGTTCGCTACAATACGATAATACCGACCGTATACCGCGGTGTTTGAAAATAGCAACGGTGTCCGCTTCAATACCGTCATAAAAAAGTCTTCACTTAACTTGAGGGCATGGTAAAATAGCATTTTGGGGTATTCTTAATGAATCTAGGATCCATTATGATCGATTGTCTGTCACACAGGGATGAGCGAAGCAATGAAGCATTAAAAATAATAAACCAATACACATTTTCAATTAACAAAGGCTAATAAAAGGCTCTATTAAGGTTTTAAGGCCTCGTTTAAAAGCCTCCACAGACTGTGGTGCCCTTAGGTGGTCAGGGAGAGCATTCCACAGCCTGGGAGCAGCCCAGCAGAAGGTTGAGTTCGATTCATCCTGTTCATAACCGTTTGAAGTCATTATTGGGAATAAATGTATGTCTTATTCTTAAGCTGTCCTCTATTCTTCAGTGTTTTATTCCAACTCCTCACCAGAGTAAATGGTAAATGGACTTATATAGCGACTTTATCCAAGCGCTTTACAACGGCCTCTCATTTACACACACCTACCATGCAAGGCGTCGCCTTTGGGGTTCAGTGTCTTGCCCAAGGACACTTCGACATGTGGCCAGCCGGGCCTCAAACCGCCGATCTGCCAACCTTGCGATCATTAGACGGCGGCTCTACCTCCTGAGACACAGCCACCCCAAGAGTGTGGTCCCAAACCCCCTCCGCTACAGAGGGAGGCAGAGCTCAGGTGCCGTGACGAAAGTGTCACGTCTGTCCCCACCGTAGTGTTAATAGATAACGCTGTTTGAGTGGCAAAGACATTTATCTTAGACAACCAATTGTGTCTTTCGCATCGAGTGTGACACACGTGTCAACAAACCAATCTATTTGGCCATAGCAGCAGTCAGTTGACAGACGTTTAAAAAAAAAAAAAAAAAAAAGTGCTATTATCGTTTCACCCGCGGCAGGCGTTTATCTGAGACTAAATATGTGTGTTATGGAGATTGTGGCTCTCAAACAAACCAACCTATCTGGCTTCGACAGTCCATGTCTCCCCAAACAAACATCAGTAGCTACATGAGATGCTGACATTGACATAATGCCCGCAGGCGGTCATGCTAGCGCGGTTAGCCTGTTAGCACCACCTCCACCTCATCAGTCAACCCTGTCTCGTGTTTTGGCCTGTCTCTATTTGGAATTAATTTGCTTCCTTGATGTGTAAATGTGTTTATGGTTTATACATGAGCAGCACCATAGCACATGCATAATTAGGCCTGGAGACACACACACACATACACACACACACACACACACACACACACACACACACACACACACACACGTGCACATGTTTTAATTTGTTACTCACATTGATTTATATCCCGTGCTGACGTGACAGTCATCTCTTGCTCGTAGTCGCCTCCTGCGTGTGTGTGTGTGTGTGTGTGTGTGTGAGTGTGTGTGTGTGTGTGTGTGTGACGGTGTGTGTGTGAGAGTGTGTGAGTGTGTGTGTGTGTGTGTGTGTGTGTGAGTGTGTGTGTGTGTGTGTGTGAGTGTGTGTGTGTGTGTGTCTGTATGTGTGTGTGTGTGTGTGTGTGTGTATGTGTGAGTGTGTGTGTGTGTGTGTGTGTGTGTGTGAGTGTGTGTGTGTGAGTGTGTGTGTGTGTGTGTGTGTGTGTGTGTGTGAGTGTGTGTGTGTGTGTGTGTGAGTGTGAGTGTGTGTGTGTCAGTGTGTGAGTGTGTGCGTAAAGAGGTATTATTGTCATCTTTCCTCATTCAAGGTGCTTAAAGTACTTGGATCTGAAGCTCAGAAATGTAAAGCACTGGAATGGAATTTTCTCAAGATGCTCCTTGAAAAGCCCTTCAACAACTGTTACTGCCATGTAATAATCCCCGGATATCATTTCAGATCCGTGTTTTTTGAAAGCGATATTATCCCTTAGATTTCCTTTTGTTTCCCGCCATTTCTCCTGTTTCACACACTCTCACACACTCTCACACACTCTCACACACACTCACACACTCTCACACACTCTCA
>NC_137688.1:76045552-76058052 GCF_963989245.1 Nansenia antarctica | reverse complement strand
TACATCTATACAGTCGACAGGGGCGAGCAAGAAATCTGTTGGTGCTGAGTTCAGCGGAGCGGGGATAATACAGCGTTATACAGCCAGGGGTGGTTGTTGTGGAGGCAGAGGCTAGCGTTGCATACCGAGGAGAGGCGGATTGTTCCAGAGAAAATTGGTGGAGTCTGATTTCCCAAGCCTTTTTGTCCTCAGGAGAAAAGAGGACAAGCGATAACAACTCCCCATTTATTTTTTTATTATTTTGTTTTTTTTTTCGCTACAAAAACAACCTGTGTTATGTACCAGGGATTTTGTTGTTGTTGTTGTTGTTGTTGTTGAACTCAGCGAATTGGAACGCAAGCTAGCCCCCCTGCAGTCAAAGATGTCATTGTCGCTGTTGTAGTTGTTGTTGTTGTTGTTGTTGTTGTTGTTGTTGTTGTTGTTGTTGTTGTCTTAATATACAGTAACTAAGCTTGCAGGAAATTGACTTCACCTACGGTCCGTAACTATTGGCAACTGGTAGGTTTAGAAGAAAGTGATAGAAGAAGGCTTTTCCTTCTATCAGTGGCCCCGGGCCTGAGCTGGATGAGCGATGCGATATTGTCGCACAACAACATTCGATTCTCCATTCACACCCACACACTTCGGTGGTCTGAATTGAGAATCGAATGTTGTCGTGCGACAAAATCGCACGCCGTGTGCGTTGGGCTTTAGTCGCTTTGGAATAAGGCGTCTGCTAAATGCCAGAAATGTAAATGTAACGTTGTGAATTTGAGCTGCCAGACAACGGCAATTCGTTTTTGTCCTCTGTGGGGGATGTGAGTCTGAGACCTCAGTCAAGCACCGTTTATGCTAAATATCTATTTGAGTCCTACTGTCCTGTACAGAGGACATTCCGGGCTTTCTAGTGATGTCACAGTTGTGGGGGGGTGGCTAACAGAGCACATGGACTTTGGTTTCAAAATGGCTTATATCAGATACTATATTTCTTCTGCTAATAATGATTGTTCCTTCAATATGAGAGTTTTAACTTCACTTTAGCAAGATTTCAGAAATATACAGTCATAGTACGGTCCAAAACCAAAATTCTGTGACCACTCTCTGGCTAACATGTCCTGTTTTTTTTTTGCCAGAGGGCCAATAGGTATTTTGGATTTGGCCCTCTGGCAAAAAAAACCCAGGGTTTGGAGGCTGGAGGCTACATTTTTCATAAAAGGTCCCTAGAAGACAAATAACGGCCAAGCTCCACCTGCTGCGTTGCGTCAACTCGCCATCGGCGTTGCGTCAACTTCCCGTTGTCCAAGCTCCACCTGCTGCATTGCGTCAACGTTGCGTCAACGTCAACGTTCTACTCTAGCTCCACTGGCATTTTTTGTATACGGGAGTAATTTCACCCTTGACTGCAATATGTCCACAACAATAACAACATCATACAGAACATTTTCCAATCAGGGTAATATTTTATCTACATATTCCCAAATAGATAGTTGTTAGTTCAGTAGATGTTCAACTAACTGTCAACAACATTTCAACTAACTAACCACTAATCCTAAACCTTGCCCTAACCTTAAATCTAACCCTATCCTTAACCATAAATCTAGTTACATATCAACAGCAACAACTAGTCGCATATAAAAAATTATATTTTTCGACCTCAAGGATCAGCCGTTCGTCGTCCATTCCTGCAACAAGCTTTCAAGCACCTGTGGTGATTGACAGCTGACTCGCGTGAATAGCAATTCGCAATAGCTGAGTAGTTGGCTACAAGCATTTTCAATCTGGTATTATCTCTATTAACCGCTGTGGTGATTTAAAACAATAAAACAACACCAGAAAACAACCAATAGGCTATACAATTATAACCAACAACTACAATTGTAAATATACATCTCACGCCCCACATGGGGCAAATATACATGGTCTCATTGTGACGTCTGCGTCCACCGTCAAAAATCTAACTTTTTTGAATGTCTACTTTGGACGCAGCCATCGGACGCAACGCAACGCTGACGCAACGCAGCAGGTGGAGCACCTTTCATTGATTACAATGCATTTGATCCCAATTTCGGACACAACGCACATTAGATGCAACGCTGACGCAACGCTCAATGGCCATGGTGGAGCTTGGCCGTAAGTCATCAAAACATGTTAGCCAGAGAGTGGAGGACGGAAATTTGGTTTTGGACCGTACTATCATTTTAACTGTTTCAAAACACAACTTCTATTCAATGTCCTCTATAGGGGACAACAGGACTTACTACCTCCCGTTGTTAACCAATTTCCTTTCCCAGTTTTAGACAATTCAATGAGGTCGAGACAGATTCTTCAAGATTATTCAGTCCAGCAAAATCAAACACCATTTTAGCCTGGCTTTTATCTAGTGTGTATCTCAACTTGCACTTTTACTTCTATTTCTTATCTCCTATTTCTTGTTTTATTCCTGGTTTTATTGTGTTGTATTTATTTGATCTATTTAATAATAATAATAATAATATCTTAGATTTTTATAGCGCCTTTCTCAAGCCCAAGGACGCTTGTTTCTTATCTCCCACCTCTTGTTTTATTTTGTTGTAGTTTATTTGCTGTTGTTTTTATGTTCAGCACTTGGAGTTGCATTTAATGCGTTACTTGTGCTATGTAAATAAAGTTCGATTGATTGACTGACTGACCCAAACCACCACACGTGTGACCCAGACCCAAACCACCAGTGGAAATCCTTACCCCCCCCGCCAAACACATTCTGACACTGTTCTGTGTGTCAGCCCCATTGTGCCACCCAAGCCTCAGGAAACTGCACTTCCTCTCTTTATTATTATTCTTTTTCTTCTTCTTCTCTCTGTCACACACACACACACACACACACACACGTTACTTCATAACGATTCCGTTTCCCACAACACACCACTCTGCGCCATTACGCTGGTATGCAAATGTCCATTTTTCAATCAAGCTCACGTTCATTCACAGCAGCCTCTCGACACTAAAGCTTGCTTCTGGATCGTTTAGCCAAGGTTCCTCTGACCCCCCCCCCCCCCAAAGTCACCTCACGGAATTACACCTTTAATCACTCAACTCCCAGCTGTGTGGAGCCAGGTGGGCTGACAGTTTGACCTGCGTCAGTGAGCTGCATGTTAGTTAGCTGCATGTTAAAATGGACTGTCTGCACTTATATAGCGCCTTTATCCAAAGCGCTTTACAACGGCCTCTCATTCACCCATTCACACACACATTCACACACCAATGGCGAGGTAGGCAAGCTACCATGCAAGGCGCCGGCCCGCCCGCTCACTGGGAGCAGTAGAGAGCAAAAAAGTGAGCTACATGTTAGCGAGCTGGATGTTAGCGAGCTGGATGTTAGCGAGCTGGATGTTAGCGAGCTGGATGTTAGCGAGCTGGATGTTAGCGAGCTGGATGTTAGCGAGCTGCACGTTAGCGAGCTACTACATGTTAGTGAGTTACATGTTAGTGAGCTACTACATGTTAGCAATTTGAGGTTAAGTGTCTTGCCCAAGGACACCTCGACACGTGGCCAGCCGGGGCTCGAACTCGAACCGCCGATTATCTGCCAACCTTGCGATCATAAGACGCCCGCCTCCACCTCCTGAACCCCATGATTAGCAGAGGCCGTCATTGGTATTCATTTCTCGCTCCTAATTCCCGTCGCCCCTCCACCCACCCCCCACCCCCCCGCCCCCCCACACACACTCGCTCCACGAAGGAGGACTGGGGGTTAAACGCCGGGGGGGAACGCTCCATCATGACGAGATTTGATCCAATTAAATCCAGATTTAATCAGACCAACACAGCCGGGGTGTTGAATACGCAATGTGATCCTCCGCCCCGGTAACGGTAACTAAGAGTGGAGTGTGGGGGTCTCCCATTGGAGGAGGAGAGGGCAGAGCCATTCCATGTCTGTCTGGCTGATACAGGACGAGGACGAGTGGCGGGGGGGAAGCTGGTGGAGGTCGAAATCGGAGGACGGGGCTCATCGTAACACGTCGTAAACGTGCGTCGGATACTGTTTGTCTGTTTGTCTGTTTGTCTGTTTGTCGTCCTGTTCCATCGTACTACGATGAACCAGAGGAAAACGGTTCTCTGATTCCTTCCTCCCTCCGACAGCCCCCCCCGCCCCGGCCTGCTAGCTGTGTGGGGGGGCCGGACGGAGACAGACTTGAAACCTGATTCCCTCCCAGAATCCCCCATATGGGACTGGGTTCATCTCATCTTCCTGCTCTCTGTTTGATTGTTAAGCAGGTTAGTCTCATTGCAGATTTGAAATCCAGTTTAGCGATGAGAGATGCCAGCTTCTCTTTCGCTCTCCCTTTCGTTCTCTCTCTCTCTCTCTCTCTCTTTCCCTCCCCCTCTCTCTCTCTCTGTCTCTCTCTCTATGTCTCTCTCTCTCTGTCTCTGTCTCTCTCTGTCTCTCTCTCTCCCTCTCTCTCTCTGTCTCTGTCTCTGTCTCTCTCTCTCTCTCTCCCTCTCTCTGTCTCTCTCTCTCTCTGTCTCTCTCTCTCTCTGTCCCTCTCTGTCTCTCTCTCTCTCTCTCTCTCTCCCTCTCTCTCTCTGCTAATGAGGCATTGCCATCTTGGCACATCTCCTCTCTTCTCTCTGTAGAGATCAGGGGAGGCTGGGCAGTGGACAGGCTCATTGTGATGCATAGAACATTTGGTCACTTTGTATCCATTATGTCACAACTCCCGAAGAGCAACAAGAGGACACAAGCAAGGGGCTCATTGTGATGCATGGAAAGGAACACTGAGGAACAATGGAACCGGTCCTCCGAATTCTACCCACCTCTAGCCTCTCTCCCCTGCTTTGAGACGGTGAAACTAGTGGTGTCGTCTACGTGATAATAATAATAATAATAATAACTTTTTATTTGTATAGTGCTTTTCCTTATATAATCATCATTTAATTATTTAGTCATTTAAAGGCAATATTAAAAAGATGGGGTTTTTAGTCTTGACTTGAACATGTGCTGAGGTTGCATCTCTAATGTAAACTGGCAGTGCATTCCACAATCTGGGTGCATAAAAGGAGAATGCAGCCTCACCAAATCTCTTATTTTGGACATGTGGTACTACGCCGTATACCCACTAGGAAAGGCCAAGGATTTCCGTATACCCACTTAGAAATGTGTGAGGATACGTAACCGCGTTACATAACTTTCACACTTACATTCATAGAATTCACCCCGTCTGTGTTACGAAGCACTTGACTTTTGGACCATTGGGACTGACTATAGCGTCATATACCATCAACGGGGGGAGATGCGACATGAAATATGTCAAAATGCAGCACTATCATGCACAGAAAAATGGCACATCCATCAATAATATTACATAATAACAACTGCTCGGGTTAGCTTAGGTAGTTTTGGTTTAATAAGTGCCAATGCGACATGAAATATGTCAAAATGCAGCACTCTCATGCACAGATCAGCCTTAAAACATGAAGTGTTATATATAATATATAACCTAGACATTTATATAACATATAAATATATAACGTTAGACAGGGAGCGCAGATTTATTTTGTACGGCGTTCCGAAATGAGCGATATGAGGCTGGGTGGGAAAAATCACAGTATTACCCCACTAGAAAAAACTAGACTACACCACTGGGTGAATGAAACCCCCCTGGAACAACATCCTCAGCTGCTGATTTAGTGTGTTTAGATGCTGAGGAGGCTGGAGAGACACCAAGAGGAGGCCCCTCTGGGAGAGAGGGAGGAGAGGGGGAGAGAACGAGGGAGAGAGAGGGAGAAGAGAGAGAGAGAGCGGTGTGATTTACTGTTGATGTAAACACTTGATTAATTAATGATTTAGTGATTGGATTATATGTGCAGCAGGCTGAAACGATCTGGAGGAGTTTCATCTTTCATTTACTGGCAGAGGAGAACACGAGCCTGTCTCTTCTCCTTTAGGACCAGGACTGAAACACTCATCCCCCCCTCTCTCTCTCTCTCTCTTTAATCCATCTCTCTCTCTCTCCCAGAGATTTTTTTACCGACCTGGAGTCCTTCGGGAACCGTTTAAAGAAACCTTTTTATGGGTTCTAGGTTCCAAACGTTTTTTTTTCTTCTTAGGAGAGTGTAGTAGAGTGATTGAAACACTCATCCTCATCTCTCTCTCTTTCTTTTTTTTTGCTTTCCAAGAGATTCAATCTAGAACTGAAAAGAGTCCTTCGGCTGTCAACGGCTGAACAGTTTGAAGAACCTTTTTTTTTTTTTTTAGGTCCAACCGTTTTTTGTAAGAGTGTAGAAGAGTCATGGCTGTTGGCTGAGTGTCTTTCTCCTCCTCAGCGAGAGAAGCGTTTGGTTTGTGGTGTTTGAAATACGGCTCCCCAGTGGGCCATCAATGTCTTTCTCAAAGTGCTGTGTCACCTTCACAGTTTCCAGGGAAGGGGGTGAACAGAGGGGGGGGGACGGGGTGGAGGGGGACGGGGGACGGGGGGGGTGCTGCCAGGCCTGCTAATGAGTCGTTGGAAGTGGGGCTGTATTTCAACATCACCGGATGCCCGAGGTTACTGAGGTTATTTATCTCTTCATTTTGTTTGTTGTCTGTTTACCTTTATTTACCCAGTTCCGGAGGGTCGTTAACGATAACATATTCTCGTTAACGATAACAGCCCTCGTCGCCAAGGTTACAGGCAAATGAGTTGATTAAAAAATAAAAAAAGCGCGCCACACAGATTCAGCAGTGTGTTTGTATGAACGATTGTATTTTTCATTTTCATGTCACGTATGAAAATGAAAGTCAACATAATCCTTATCGGATCATTAGTCACCGTATTATAAACAATTGTTAATCAAACAACAAATGCAAGTGCCATTTAACACATGATGGGGCACATCGGCTTGTAATTAATTATATGTGTCTGTGCGATGTGACAAAAACCAACAGTTTTTCGAAAAGCAGCAATATGCTAATGTGTCAGATGTATACTGTAAATATCACCTCAATTACCCACAGCCCACGCCATGGAAAACACACAGAACGCTGTGTTTAAGTACCAGGTTTTTAGTATCTGATTTCGATCCAAACTGGCAAAACGGTTGGCAGTTGGCAGTGATTTTAACAAGCTGTTAGGCTGTTTATTATCCGACATGTCAGTCACTTATCTGAATGCAAATAAGTTTTTGCCCCCGCACAACAACATCGTGAGTTTCTCCTTCATCTTTGCCTGCATGTGAATCAGAAATGAATCATCGCACGCTCTTGTTATTAGTTTAGATTAGATTACATTCAACTTTATTGTAATTTCATTGTGCTGAAGTCCTGGAGACAGCACGAAATGTAGTTAGTGAGTTAATCAGATCAGTGTAGTTAGTGAGTTTATCAGATCATGCTATTTTGCTCCTGTTCTACTTATTATTATGATGCGGTTGATTCCAGAACCTTACATCACAAAGAAGAGTGTTCCGTTGAATGCGTCATCGTTATTCATAACATAACAACTGTAGTCTGAACACCACCCACCCCCCACGCTCATACATGCTTATACATTTACATTTTGGGCATTTCACATTTCACAGACGCCTTTGTCCAAAGCGACTTACAGCAAATACATAAGTGGTAACAAGTAAGTGAATCATCCATCCACCAGTCAGAGCAGGGAAAAGTAATCTGTGCTCAGGCCAGGGGCTGTTGGGGGTCGTCGTGCCAGAAGAAGGATTCAGTTTCTTCTTTTGTTTGACACACGGGGAAACAGTACCTGGTAGATCATCAGTCAAGTTACAAGTAGTTCTATAATAAATATATAATGTCTTCTAGAAAAGGCTCTGTTACGGCTGGGAGCTAGGCAACAGTCATTCTATATGTCTTCTAGAAAAGGCTCTGTTACGGCTGGGAGCTAGGCAACAGTCATTCTATATGTCTTCTAGAAAAGGCTCTGTTACGGCTGGGAGCTAGGCAACAGTCATTCTATAGAAAAGGCTCTGTTACGGCTGGGAGCTAGGCAACAGTCATTCTATATGTCTTCTAGAAAAGGCTCTGTTACGGCTGGGAGCTAGGCAACAGTCATTCTATATGTCTTCTAGAAAAGGCTCTGTTACGGCTGGGAGCTAGGCAACAGTCATTCTATATGTCTTGTAGAAAAGGCTCTGTTACGGCTGGGAGCTAGGCAACAGGCATTCTATATGTCTTCTAGAAAAGGCTCTGTTACGGCTGGGAGCTAGGCAACAGTCATTCTATATGTCTTCTAGAAAAGGCTCTGTTACGGCTGGGAGCTAGGCAACAGTAGTTCTATATGTCTTCTAGAAAAGGCTCTGTTACGGCTGGGAGCTAGGCAACTGTCGTTCTATATGTCTTCTAGAAAAGGCTCTGTTACGGCTGGGAGCTAGGCAACAGTCATTCTATATGTCTTCTAGAAAAGGCTCTGTTACGGCTGGGAGCTAGGCAACAGTCATTCTATATGTCTTATAGAAAAGGCTCAGTTACGGCTGGGAGCTAGGCAACAGTCATTCTATATGTCTTATAGAAAAGGCTCAGTTACGGCTGGGAGCTAGGCAACAGTCATTCGTGGGATCACTGTTTACATAAATGTATGTTCGATCACATGATTTGGTTCAGAACTTTCTGGAAGGTGCACGTTTAAGAGATATCATTGCTGGAACAATCTACTCAAAAACATATTTCAGTTCTGGTGCTGCAGGGGGAATTTAAAATGTTGATTGTGGACCTCTCTGGTGACGGATATGACGGATTCTCTTGATATAACAGATATTATACAACAGTTAGTTCCGACTAAGAAATTTGATTGGAGGTATTCCATGAGTGCTGATATACAGTATAACAGCACTGGGACTTGATACTATATGTATCACTCTGCCGCACAGGTGTTCTACAAAATGGCCGTTAATTAGACTACATGTTCAGGTTACTAGGCAACAGTCCATTTGAAGTTCAGTTATAGTTCAATTATTGTCTTCGACCGTATCACAGCCGTGCTGATATTCAGTATAAGAACACTCCCTCTCATGTGATATTGCTTAAATGCTGTGGTTTTAT
The DNA here is from genome assembly GCF_963989245.1 of Nansenia antarctica. Classification (NCBI taxonomy): domain Eukaryota; kingdom Metazoa; phylum Chordata; class Actinopteri; order Argentiniformes; family Microstomatidae; genus Nansenia; species Nansenia antarctica. The sequence goes on along the minus strand of NC_137688.1, from coordinate 76,049,063 downwards.
ATAGAAATGTTGTCAACTGACCAAATGTTCCTTAGCAACGTACGTACAGTTAAGTAGCAATGTTGCTACATTACCGAAAACAGAGACACTTTCGAAAAGGTCTCATCGGTGATCAAAAATAGAGCAAAAACCCTCACAAAAGTGTCATTTGATAATGACAACGGTGAAAAAATATTCAACTTTAAGAAAGGCACACACCGGTTCACCTCTCCCCCCGGGGACAACCTCCCTGCCTCCCATCGCCTCGCCTCCTTAATTGGATCCTGTGTTCTGGCGGACGGAGTCACCTCACCTGTTATTTCCAGGTGTTAAATCGACTTGAAGACAGAAAGGTTACCCACAACCCCCTGGGCCCCCCCGGCAGTAGGTCCTGGAGGACAGGGCTCAGCGTGCAGCCCTAACCCCTGCCCCCACCCCCCCCACCCCCTGCCCCGGCCTGATAGCTCAAACAGAGACGCTTGTTTGAAGTGTTGGGTTGGGTGCCTGTGTTCCTATAGTGTTCGGTTGGGTGCCTGTGTTCCTATAGTGGTGGTGGCGGTGAGCGGTGAAGCCCTACGCCGTAGGCTACGGCGTCAGTTGACGCGCACCTCTCCAAAAATGTAACTACGCAACCGTAAACACTGTGATTGGTCCGCTTGGTAGCACATGATTCCGATATGATTCCGACACACTTGTAGGCCAAAATGCGGAAGCCATGACAGAAATGTCATTTACTTTTTCTGTAATTACTTATTAATAAAGATTTGAAAAATTATGATGACCATCGTATTATCTTAGTTTAATGTCATTTCAATGCATATAACTTTTATTTACATGAAGCATAAAAAAAATAAACGCTATTATGCCGCTTTGAGTACATCGTTCCAACGGAGCGCCCTATGGAAGCGTCAGGCACAGCCTTCCTATAAGGAGCGCAATTCACATTTACGAGATGTACAATCCTGTTTATTTAGAAATAAATGATTAGTTACAGGGAGCCCCATGGCTGTTCGTTGGGTTTAAATTATATTTATGATAGACATATTTAATGTAAAGTTATCTATAAGAACTGTGATTGGTCCGCTTAGTTGCGTCACATTCCGACTCTCTCGTAGGAATGCGGAAGCCATGACAGAAATGTCATTTACCTTTTCTGTAATTACTTATTAATAAAGATTTGATTTTATATGATAACCATCGTATTATCTTAGTTTAATGTCATTTCAATGCATTATGGACATTTTCTTTACAACAAGCATAACAAGAAAAATCGCGATTATGCCACTATGAGTACACCGTTCCAATGGAGCGGATCAACGCGACGCAGAAGTATAAATTAGGAGAGCCCTTGCGTATGCTACAGCGTAGCCGCGCGTAAATTCGCCGCAGAAGCATAAATTGGGCTTGAGTCGTCGTCGTCTGCCAGGTCCCCATGAAGTTCCTTGTTTGGCATTTGCATAGAGAACAAACAGGAAATTGTGTTCATTTGTATGCAAATGTGTTGGTCCCCAAGGCTGGGGTTTTGAATTAAAAGTTTTTACCGTCCCATTAAATCCAAATTACACACCGACACTGACATGGGCACTCTCTTCCCTGGCAGTACTGAGCCCCCCTGTCTTCTCTTCCTACTACCCCCCCCCCCCTGCCCCCCCACACAACCCCCCCTCCTATGCCCCCCCCCCCTCCCCACTCCACTCCCCCTCCAACGAATACCCCCCTTCCCCTGTCAGTTTAGGCTGTTTAGTTTGAGCCTGTCTTCTCTTCCTATCCCCCCCCCCCTGCCCCCCCACACAACCCCCCTCCTATCTCCACCCCCTCCCACCCCCACAACCCCCACTCCACCCCCCCCCCCCCCCCCCCCCCCCCCTCCACCGAATACACCCCTCCCCTGTCAGTTTAGGCAGTTTAGCTTGCCATCTGCGAAACGGAATTCAGAATTTTTATCTGGTCTGGTGATTCTCAGAGTGATCTTCAGTGGCACGTGGCAATCTTCTCCCCTTAATTATCATGCGGAGAATATGCACACACGGAGAATATGCACATACGGAAAGAAAAAAAAAGAACCGACGTGGGGGTGATTGATATTCCCGGGTACGGCGCGAGACAGACGTTAGCGACGCGGAGGCCCCGGAGTGGCTGAGCGACGGGTCAGGTTGTGGCCGACATGTTAAATCAGAAGGAGTGAGTCATGTCTGTCCTCTCTCATCCTCTCCTCTCATCCTCTCCTCTCATCCTCTCTCATCAAACCTCCGCCCCCCCCCCCCCCTACACACCCTTCATTACTACACATCTTAGGTGTGACCAACTTCTGAAATATGCATCACACACTCACATCACGTGGCTCATGTTATAGACGGATACGGATAATCCGAAGAATTTGAACAAACGAGCGTGCGTGTGTGTGTGTGTGTGTTTGTGCTTGGAGACAGTGGAGAGAGAGAGAGAGACAGAGAGAAAGAGAGAGAGAGAGAGGGTGAATCCCAATTCACCACTCCGGCTCCGTTTTCACCCCTACGGCTCCATTTTGCGCGTTCACGTGTAGCCGTAGTGGCGTCCCAATTCATTACTCATTTAGGGAGGGTTAGGATTTTCCATGGCTCCATTTGGAGAAAATCTTGACCCTCGTTCGATTCGGAGCCATGAGACTCCCTTCCGGCATGCATTGCGAATCATCTACAGAAATGTTCTTTTCGCTCTCGTAATACGGAAGCGAGCCTGAAATGTCATTAACTTTTTCTGGAATTACTTGTAATTAAAGACTTGAAAAATTATGATAACCATCGTATTATCTTAGTTTAATGTCATTTCAATGCATTATAGACCTTTTCTTTACAACAAGCATAACAAAAAAAGATCGCTATTATGCCGATATTGTACCTATGCAGGAGCGCCCCATGGAAGCGTCAAGCACAGCCTTCCCATAAGGAGCGCGATTCACATCGAGATGTACATTCCTGTTTAGAAATAAAAGATTACCTGTGGCGTTTGACAGCGGATGATGATAGACATATTTAATGTGAAGTTATCTATCTAACGTTAGGCTGATGTGTGCATGATAGACGCGCATGACCTATGTCCATGTTTTATTTACAGCTATGGCACGTATTAAACCAAAACAACCCGCAATACTATCCGAGCAGTTGTTATTATGTAATATTGTTGATGGGTTATATCATTTAATGTTTTTTCAATGCATTATAGACCTTTTCTTTATAACAAGCATAACAAAAGAAATCGCTTTTATGTCGAGGTGCTGTGCCTATGCTTAACATCGAAAGTTCCACAGTCCAGCGCGCTCAGGACAGCGGCCAGGACACCGGAGCCAGCAGGACAGACCGGAGCACTCATATCTGCGCGTTTGTCACAGGCTGACAGTCACCGTGTTCCGCTGCCCCGACGTCAGTCCCATGGAAGTGTCAAGCACAGCGCGATTTCCATTTCAGAGATGTAAAATCATGTTTATTTAGAAATAAATTATTACCTGTGGTGTTTGACAGCATGATAGGTGCGAATTTCCCCCCCTTGGTGGTAT
>NC_137688.1:76035552-76040552 GCF_963989245.1 Nansenia antarctica | reverse complement strand
TTTTCTGTCTGCCCTACTAAGCTGTTTGACAACAAAATTTCCCCATTGGGGACAATAAAGGTTTTCATCATCGAGACGAGAGATGGAGAGAGGAAGAAGAGAAAAACAGAGAGACGGAGAGAGAAAGAGGAGAGAGAGATAGAGCAGGAGAGAGGAGAGAGAGATGAAAGAGAAAGAAAAGAAAGAGTGAGAGAGAGAGGAGGAGAGAGAGGACGATGACGAGAAAGATAGAGAGATGGAGAGAGGAAGTGGAGAAAAACAAGAGATGGAGAGAGAAAGAGGAGAGAGAGATAGAGAAGGAGAGAGGAGAGAGATAGATGGAAAGAGAAAGAAAAGAAAGAGTGAGAGAGTGAGAGAGGAGGAGAGAGAGGACGATGAGAAAGATAGAGATGGAGAGAGGAAGAGGAGAACGAGAACAAGTGAGAGACAGAGAGAGACAAAGAGAGGTAGAGGAGGAGAAAGAGATGGAGAGAAAAAGAGAGAGAGAGCAGCAGCAGCCCTCCCTGGTGCGTGGTGACTCCATAGGAGTCCGTTATGGCTTAATGGCGCCGGGTCTCAGAGATGCTTCACGCCGCGTCCCCAATCACTTCTCACGGGTGGGAGGAGTGATTTCGGGGATTCGGAGCAAATTCGCAATAGCGGGGAGTCTCCATTTACAAGTAATTGCATTTCCCTCTCCTCCTCCCTCACCTCCTTTAGAGCCCCCTTTCCCTCCTTAAAAAAAAACCTGCTTTGCCTCAGGATGATGTCGGGCAAAACTAACTAGAAAAGTATTACCGGTCGCGCCGTTTTCGTTCAGCCAGCCAGGCGTTGCACTAGCGACAAGCTAGCAACAATCAGGGTCGACGCACTTCGAGGGTAATGTGTTGTTATTGTAAACCAGCGGTGGAGAGCTCGGCTACGGTCCTCCTCTAGGCACACCATGAGAAAGCTCCCCTTTAATCTTCCTGCCAAACGAGGCAGGAAGTGGATTCGGGGCCTACTGCCTGCAGACCCCCGTCCCCGTCCCCCGCTCGGCGAGCTTCCTCTCTTATCCAATCAATGACTTCCAATTGACAAACGAACTCCTGGAGCACCGCGGGAATCCCGTACGCCGCCGGTGGTGGCCGACCAGGACTGAATAAAAGACGGCCTGGCAACAAGACGATCAACGTGAGTTACGGATCGGATTGACCCGGAGGATGAGAGATGATGGTGCCACGCTACGCTACGCGGCTAATTCTGTACAGGAGGGGCGGCTGTGGCTCAGGAGGTAGAGCCGGCGTCTGCGCATGAGCGAGAGGTGAACGGATACAAACTTGCGTTTGGTCTGAGAAAGGACTGACTGAATAATAGATGGATTTATCTCATACCAAAATGGTATGGGTGTGTTTTGTTTTATTTATTGTTTTTTTAATTTATTTTATTTGAATTATAATACAATGAAGGCTCCTCCCTCTCTGGAGGAGCTGTACAACACACGCTGTCTCAGGAGGGCCTCCAAGATCTCCAAGGACCCGACCCACCCTGGGCACGTACACTTTGTCAAGCTGCCCTCGAACAGGAGGTACAGGACCCCGGCCGCTAAGACAAACAGACTGAAGGACTGCTTCTACCACAGGGCCGTCAAGGCCCTGAACACAGAAAAGGCCTAAGTTCTGGGCCCAGGACAGTCCGGACGGATTGTATGGCAGCTAGTTCTGAGGCACAAACATGTACATTTTCAAGCCTGCAAACTGTGACACTTTAAAATAATGTGAAAAAATACTTTTTGTGCAATATGACAACCCTAGTTGACTATCTGTGCAGTATAGTACAGTGGATTGTGTACATAGCCTTTATTGATGTAAACCAGCTCCTTACCTTCTTGTGATTTTATGCATCTATGCTTTTTCTAAAATGTGTTTTCTTTTTCCTTTCCTAACACCAGGGGAGCCACCCCTCCTAAATTTCGTTGTTTGGTACCTGTACTGTAGCAATGACAAATAAAGTCCATTCCATTCCATTCCATTCCATTCCAAAATTAACATGTGTGAATATGTATAGCTATGATTGTATTTAAAAGAATATTTTTATAATAAAAGATAATTTAAAAAAAGAGCTGCCGTCTCATGATCGCAAGGTTGGTAGATCGGCGGTTCGAGTCCCGGCTGGCCACATGTCGAAGTGTCCGTGGGGAAGACACTGAACCCCAAATTGCTCCCAGTGAGCGGGCCGGCGCCTTGCATGGTAGCTTGCCTCCATTGTTGTGTGAATGTGTGTGTGAATGGGTGAATGAGAGGCCGTTGTAAAGCGCTTTGGATAAAGGCGCTATATAAGTGCAGTCCGTTTACCATTACCATTTAGGAGAAGGAGAAGATGATGAAGAAGAAGAAGAAGATGTAGAAGAAGAAGTTTGCTGGGAGAAGAAAATCTCAAGGGAAAAAGCACAACCAAAACAATGACACAAAAAGACAATAGAGAGAGGAAGGGGGGTTGGTGGAGGGAGAGTGGGGGGGGGGGAAGAGATAGAGAGAGAGAGAGAGAGAGCGGGGGGGGGGGGGGGGGAGAGAAGGAGAGAAAAGCAAAGTGTTCCAACTGTGCGCTGCCTCCTATGGAGGGCCTCTCGCCTGATCAAAGGGAAACTAGCGAAACGGTTGGGGGCTGAACGGGTGAACACCAGGCTGCATGCTCACTGCTCACCCTGGGAGAGAGGGAAGAGAGGGGGGGGAGAGGGAAGAGAGGGGGGGGGGAGGGGGAAGAGAGAGAGGGGGGGAGAGAAGGAAGAGAGGGTGGGAGAGGGAAGAGAGAGGGGCGGAAAGAGAAGAGAGAGGGGGGGAGAGAGGGGGGGGGAAGAGAAGAGAGAGGGGGGGAGAGAGGGAAGAGAGAGGGGGGAGAGGGAAGGGAGAGGGGAGGGAGAGAGGGAAGAGAGAGAGGGGGGAGAGAGAGAGGGGGGGGGAGGGAAGAGAGAGAGAGGGAGAGGGGAGAGAGGGAAGAGGGGAAGAATGGATGGAGCTGGGGAGCAAGAGGATGAGTGGAGCACGATCAGAAAGTAGAAGTGACTCACTTAATCCACACTGGGCTAAGCCCTGCTCACACAGCGTCGGGGAGTGCAGAGATGCAGTGCTCGAAAATCAATCGACCAAAAGCTGTTCCTTTAATGAAACGTTCCAAACCAATTCCAAGTCAATTCGCTTTATTGGCATGAACAAACAACAATGTTTACATTGCCCAAAGCTTCAACGATCTCATGATAAAGAGGGAAGAACAATTGAGAAAGTAAAAGACGAATATTAAAAGGCTAATAAGGGGGGAAAACATCACGTTTCTGCCCCCCCCCCTGGCTATCCTGAGGATGTGGCACCAAGTCAGCAATGTGGCTGCTACGATTTCACATTTGGGTATTTTTGCCCAGTAGAAATACAAATATATATTATTATTATTATTTCACTGTATTATTGGCTTGAGGTTTAAGACATGTACCTGGGTTTCTACCTGCAAGCAGCCTTCCTAGCCAGCTAAGGACAGTACAGAGCCTGGACTCTTTTAAGACAGGCCTAAAAACCTTTTTATTCAAAAAGGCCATTGACTGTTGAACATTGTGTGTTCATTCTTGTGATTTATTTTGTGTTTTTAACTATGTTTTTAACTTATTAACTTGTTTTTTTCTGCACTCTGAGATTCTTTTGAATGAAAAGTGCAATACAAATAAAATGCATTATTATTATTATTATTATTATTATCATCAAATTTATTTTATTTATTATTTATTATTAATATGATTAAATATTACATTAAATATTATTATTACTATTACCTCATTTTGTGGGCAGAGAGAGCAGAGCCTGTCCACTCTGGGAGGCCAGTGTGTTGTCTATATGACGGCCTCTCTCCATGGCCAGGCTCTGTGGCTCCCTGAGTCTGGACAGAGTCAATGACTGTCTTGATTTTGGATCAGTGAAAGTGGGCAGGTCGTTTGCCACTCTGTAATCTCTGTCCAAGGCCAGATAACAACTCAATTGACTTCGATTGTTGCTAGTTTCTTGCTAGCGAATCTGTCATGTCTGTGATAAGTACACATTCTACCACAAATGACCGACCGTCTCTGTGATTTGGGGTTGTTTGCAAGATTTGTTGTTTTCTCTGGACCTTTTTTTTCAGATTGTGGTGGGGGGGGCGGGGAACGTAGGCAGGGGTTGAGGCTAGGTCCTTGAGCTTGCTGTGGAGTCTGGGGGGGACTGTGGTGTTGAATTGAACTGTAGTCTACAAACAGCATCCTCACATACAGCGGGGTGAAAAAATTGGAGCACCCCTGGTTTAAATGTCTGTTACAGTTAATCTCCTAGTGATTGAAAGCAATGTTTTTAAATGATAAAAAAGGAAAAGGGCCCTGTGCAAAAGTTTGGGAACCCTTTTGGATTATTCTTTGTTACCTTTGAGAAGATGATTACTAAGGCCCAGACCAAGTTGATTTACTCGTTAGGTCTTAAATGAGTCAGGTGAACATAATTCCAGGGTAGAACTATATATTCTGAAGTAACTTCATGCCTTCTAAAGTATCCGACTGCGGTGGTTGTTGTGTCTGGTGTTAAAAACCATGGGTTCCTCTAAACAGTTGGATGTCAGAATCAAGATAGTTCATTTCCACCATCAAGGAGAAGGCTACAAAAAACTCTCGCAACGTTTCAAACTGCCCATTTCCACTGTCAGAAACAACACCAGAAAATGTAATATAAATGGAACAATTTAAGTCAAGGAAAGATCTGGAAGACTAAGAAAATGTTCAGTTAGAATGGCCCGAGATCTGGTGAGAAATGCTCAGAAGAACCCACACATCACTGCAAAATAGCTGCAAAAAAGAGTAGCAAACATTGGTCTAGTTGTTCACAGGACAACAATATAGCGTACCTTATACAACAAAGACCTACATGGTAGAGTATACAAAAGAAAACCTTGAGAAACCTGAAGCCTATTGCGTCAATGTGCTTTGGACTGACAAAACCAAAGTTGAACTTTTCGGCCACAATCAAAGAAGGTATGTT
>NC_137688.1:76023052-76030552 GCF_963989245.1 Nansenia antarctica | reverse complement strand
CATGTGGACCAAACTGAGTCACTCATTTGTACATTTCTGCTTTCACACAAAATGCATTCAATGACCACGTTCTCCCAATGTTTTAAATTATATATATATTTCAAAAGACAATAGCAAACAACTAAGAACAATACATGATGTAGGCTATAAATTACACTGTCAGTGCATTGTGTGTGTGTGTGTGTGTGTGTGTGTGTGTGTGTGTGTGTGTGTGTGTGTGTGTGTGTGTGTGTGTGTGACTGTGTGTGTGTGTGTGTGCGCGTGTGTGTGTGTGTGTGTGTGTGTGTGTGTGTGTGTGTGTGTGACTGTGTGTGTGTGTGTGTGTGTGTGAGTGAGACTGTGTGTATGTGACTGTGTGTGACTGTGTGTGTGTGTGTGTGTGTGTGTGTGTGTGTGTGTGTGACTGTGTGTGTGTGTGTGTGTGTGTGTGTGTGTGTGTGTGTGTGAGTGAGACTGTGTGTATGTGACTGTGTGTGACTGTGTGTGTGTGTGTGTGTGTGTGTGTGTGTGGTCAGATGCTTCTCTGCCAGCTGTAACCAGGGATTCCTCAGTCAACCTTGAGGCCGTTTCTACTTTATTATTATTTATTTAGCTTATTATAGCTCGTTGTTTAGCTCCCCGAGCTAAAGTCTACTGTAGCTTTGACCTTGGTGGGCCTTGGCAGTGTGGTGGTGTGCGGGAGACCTACGGTCGAACCCCGGCGGTCACAAAAGCAAGGTTTCCCGCTTTTATGTGGTCGCTCTATTCTATGAAGGTCAGGGCGATATCACACTTTTCTTATTGACGATATTACTTCAGAAAATATCACAATGAATAATAATAATAGTAACTTAAATGTATATAGCGCCTTTCACAAACCCAAGGTCGCTTTACAATGGAATGGGACAAACAGAACTGAGCAAACACACACAACAAGAAACAGTGAAACAGCTACTACAGGTTGAATGCAATGGTGAAAAGGTGGGTTTTGTTTTTTAAGTTATTTTTTTTGAGTGGGCCAGTCCCACTCATATTTTTCATTTAACTGGACAGATACAGTGAAGACAGACAGGAAAGTAAGGAGAAGAAGGGAGAGAGAGAGGGCATGTCAGCAGGGCATGGGCTGGATTAGAACCCATGCCGACATGGGCATATACGGTATGTGCACTGTAGACCACGGTGCTAGACCACTGGACCACCCCAAGCCACTTGTCCTCCATGTCTACCTATCAGTGAGCATCGAGGGGATGGATGGTGTGACGGCCTTCTGGCCTATCTGTATAATCCTGGTGTGAGTCCTACCCAAGCAGGTAGGCTACCTGGTGGGCGGGGCTGGAGCCCAATCAGGAGGGTCCAGCACAGCTGTCTGGGTCTCCTGTTTAGAGTTTAAAAGGCGCTCCAGTCCTCCAGCTCTCTCTCTCTCCACCAGCACCATTTATTCATTTGTTATGTTATTTTCCACCATACAACACCCCCCACACCACACTTCCCACTGCATTCACTCACTTACACTACTGACATACTGATTACCGTACCTCATCTGATTATGGTATTGTTTGGCCTTTAAAGTTATCTTTATTAAATTCTTAGTTATATATCGTTTATAGGGTGTGTGTCTCCCTTTTTGTTATGGCCCAGAGCCAGTTCGTAACAATGGTATTGTAGATAGCCCAGTGAAACACTGTGCATTACACTGAGTTTGTCCTCCATGTCTATACCTCTCTGAACTCCTTCTTACTCACACTCCCTCCCGTAGTCTCAGATCCTCCTCTGCCAACCAACTTGTCATCCCTTCTGCCCGCCTGACTACTATGGGATCTAGAGCCTTCAGCCGTTCTGCTCCCCGCCTCTGGAACTCTCTGCCACCTAACATTCGCAATATTGACACTCTCTCCGCTTTCAAAACCTGTCTTAAAACACACCTTTTCACAATGGCTTTCTTGGTTTGATCTCCTGTATTTTGTTTGTTGTTATATCTGATTTTGCTGTTTTTATCTCATTTTGCTTTGTTGATTTTAATGGTTTGATATGTGGTTGTCTTGTAAGGTGTCCTTGAGAGCCTTGAAAGGCGTCCATGAATAAAATGTAATATTATTATTATTATTACCTCCATCAGCCTCCACTGATACTGCGCATACTGGTGGTACAGTAAGGTTAAAGCACTTCTACACAGCGTTGCCTCAACCGTGTGGCCTGGCTAATTTAAGCCTGCCTGTGAACTAACATGTCTGGGCGCAGCGGTAATTAGACAGCACCTGAGCAGCCGCACCGGAGGTGGCGACTCACACTGTCATGGTGGAGGGATGTTATGTTCCCCCGACTCCTCTAAAATTAGAACCCAGGAGCTCAAGAGTTTGTGATCGTCTATTCAGGAGCGCTACAATGGAGGTAAAGCTGCCGTCTAATGATCGCAAGGTTGGCAGATCGGCGGTTCGAGCCCCGGCTGGTCACATGTCGAAGTGTCCTTGGGCAAGACACTGAACCCCAAATTGCTCCCAATGAGCGGGCCGGTGCCTTGCATGGTAGCTTGCCTACCTCGCCATTGGTGTGTGAATGTGTGTGTGAATGGGTGAATGAGAGGCCGTTGTAAAGCGTTTTGGATAAAGGCGCTATATAAGTGCAGTCCAATACATCCATTACATTGTTTTGCCCAGGAAATCAATTATAGCGCACACTCTGTACGTCAAGACCACCGTCAAAATAATTAATATTTTCCACATCCGTGCTAATATCGGGCCAATCGTGTTGTTATGTGTGTCTACGTGATTTATTTAGGTAGATTTTTTTTGTGACTGTTATTCAACATGTAGCTGAATATACTGTATACAGGGTTCCCGCGCTGGTCTTAAAAAGCCTTAAAGTCTAAAACCCAGCAAACCATATTTCAAGGCCTAAAAAGGTCTCAAATGTCAGTTATTCGGTCTAAAAATTAGGTGCTAGGTCTTAAAAACGTGTCTATTTACGTGGAAATGAATCAAGCTGGAACCAAATAAATGCCAATTCGCTCCCCTTTTTGTCTGTATGGCAGTGAAATCCCTAATTTCATCACCTCTAGGATGACAAAAAGCTATGGTGTCGCGAATAGGTAAAAAATTATATTCAAAGAGGTCGAAAAAAGGCAGAAAAAGGTCTTAAATTTGAGTTGTTGAAACGTGTAGGAACCCTGTATAACAGCATTGTTTCGCACGCGGTAACTGAACAGTCTCTTTGTTCATAAGAACCCCGACCTCTGTGATTCTGTTGTTCTCTGAGATATTCATTCTTGTGACGCACGAATGACCCTACAGTCAGGACACCAACGTCGATTAATACTTTTAATTGAAAAAGGTAGCACAATTAGGTTATGGTGTTGAATGAAAGTGGTAATACAATAGGTCTGATGGTAATGCATTAGGTCTGGAGTAATTGGATGACTCCGCGCTAATGTAGCTTCCCCCACTTGAAGTGAAAGTCAAATAAAAGACCCCCCCCCTCCCCCTCCCCCGCCCCGCCCCGCCCCGAAAAGTCAACTCCCAAAGCCTGTGCGGCAAAGCACTGTTAACCTTCAGCTCTCTTAACACTAGAACAGCCATGAGGGGTCATTTACGGGTCATATATCTTTGCACTCGATCAAATTTCTGGACACCTGGACCCATGACTTTTCCTAGATATGTGCGTTCTACCACCCAGTATCCTTACATTTTCAAAATCACATCAGGATGAGCGAATATAAAGGTATTTTGCAGTTTGTCTGTGTAGGAAGCAGGCTAATTTACAAGCGGCCAACTAGTGGTCGTTGTGTGTAAGTAGCAGCTTGAGCATTGTAAAGAGGGCGGCTCGTTTAGTAGGTAAAAAAGGCACAGCTGTTCCAGTTCCAACACGTTGCTTCCCTTTCATAGGCCGGTTCAGCTGTCCGTCACCTGACCTGGCCTGCTGCCGTCTTCTTGAACTGTCTCTTGCCTGAACCAACGTTGACTTTGTGTCTCCACCGTGAACAATGCAGTGTTTATAATAATAATAATGACAATAATAATAATAATAATACATTAGACTTATATAGCGTTTTTCTAGACACTCAAAGACGCTTTACAAACTGAAAAGATCGAGTAGTAATAATAAAAAGAAGCAAAAAAGAAATAAAAGAAAGTATAGGGGCCTAATTATGGTAGTGCTGGGGACACATGGGAAGGGGAGGGGTAGAGGGTTAACTGGTGAAGGCGAGCTTGAAGAGGTGGGTTTTGAGGGCCTGTTTAAATGTAAGCAGGGTGTTGTCCTGTCTGATGTGGTTGGGGAGGGCGTTCCAGAGGGTCAATTAAACATACTATATCGATGAGGTTCCTGATCAGCGTAGAACCACCCAGCTTTTCTGTGGCTCAAAGACACTGACAATATGGGGAAAACAGAAAACACAGAAACTACAAGCAACAGATAACATGAGCACATGGAACACAGAGTTAACGAACAGGCACAGGGAACAATTAACACAGCAATGTCCAGGGGGGGAGGGGGGTGGCAGGGGTAGGGGAGATGGTTAGGGGTAGGGGAGGTTGTATGCGTGGGAGAACAGGTAGGTTTTTAGGTGGGATTTAAAAGTGGAGAGTGAGGGTGAGTCTCTGAGTGGTTGAGGTGTGACGTAGCGAGCCACCGCTAGTAGTTCCCGTACCTACTCCGCGTTCGTTGTATTCGCCTTCCTATGTGTTGAAGGGTTTATAAGAAACGTGTTCAGTGTTAAGCCGACTCATACAGGCTTACATAAGCTCACCCTGCCGACAGCTGTCCCTAGGAATTAATTGATGGATTATCGTATTTTTTCTTCTTCCTGTTCCTTGTTAGAACGAACGGCGAACGCCTTCTCTGTCGAGTTAAGACATCTGAAACGCCACGTAAACCAGGCTTATCTCCTAGACGACACCTTTCTGAGTCGACGTGAAGCGCTTCGTTCATGAAACGACATGAAAGGGGGAACGTTTGTCGATCAGACGTGTACGAGGACGCCCAGGGATGAAACCCTGAGGGAAAGGCAGCTTGCTGGAGTCAGAGAAAGAAAGAGTGTTTCAGCTTCTCTTTCTTGAAAAAGAAGAGAACGCAGACCACAGAAAACTTGGGCGAGGTAGTAGAAGCCGCACACTCTCCCCTCCCTCCCTCCCCCCCTCCCTCCCTTCTTCTCTCCTCCCCTCCCCTCCTCTCCTCTGCTCTCCTCCCCTCCCCTCCTCTGCTCTCCTGTCCTCTCCTCTAAAACGCTCTTCTCTCTTCTCCTCTTCTCCACTCTCCTCCCCTCCTCTCCTCTCCTCTCTTGTCTTCTCCTCTCCCCTTCTCTCCTCTCCTCTCCTTTCCTCTAATCCGCTCTCCTCTGCTCTCCTGTCCTGTCCTTTCCACTGCTCTCCTCCTCCTCCTCCTCCTCCTCCTCCTCCTCCTCCTCCTCCTCCTCCTCTCCAAGTGTCACTGACAAAGGCTTCTGGCCGAAACCGTTGTCAATAAATCTACACTTTTTCCATCTGGAACGAGAGTGTGCAGCTTCTACTTTATCCTACAATTTCTCTTTCTGTCTATTTTTCATTATTATAATTTTTTTACGACAGTGTGTGCCTTTTCTTTTCTTTTCGGAACACACGCCAGAATGCTACCTTGCTAGCGACATCGCTAGTGACCCGTGCTGTCAGTTATGTTCAATGGCAATATCACAACATGCTCCAAATGTAGGCCCAGTAACAACATAGGCCCGACATAGGCCCAAACTATGCTATGCTAGGCCTCTCAGGCTATGTCTAACACGTTCCCCCCCACTGGTGTCTAGAGGTCCAGTCACAACCGGATCCAACCGGTTCTATGCTCAGGAGGGCTCTAAACCGCTCCTCCTCACAGATCGATAGCCGGTCCTAACTGGATCCAACCGGCCGGAACGGCTTCTATCCATCTTCTCCTCCTGAACCAGAGCCCTTGTTGTTCATTCGCCTGTCTGAGCTGGACACACTCCTAACTGACAACCTGGGAGAGGCGGGTGGAGGTGGACATTGGAGGCCAGGGGAGGAGCGGGGCTGGTTGTAACGCACGGAACTTAGTCAAACAGTATCTGGGGGGTGGTGGTGGTAGTGGTGGTGAGGCGTGAACGGTTCGCTAGCTACCGTTCGCTAACATCAGCTAACGTGACTGTTATGAATGCGTTCTGACGTTGTTGAACGTTGTGATGAGGATGATGAGGATGGTGAGGAGGAAGAGTTTGAACTCCAGAGTGAATGCCAGAGAGATGGAGAGATGGAGAGATGGAGAGAGAGAGAGAGATGGAGAGAGAAGAGATGGAGAGAGGGAGGGAGAGAGAGAGAGAGAGAGATGGAGAGAGATGGAGAGAGATGAAAAGAGGGAGAGAGAGAGAGATGGTGAGATGGAGAGAGGAAGAGAGAGATGGAGAGTGAGTGTGAGACGATGAAAGAACGAAAAACAAACACCAAAAAAACCGTTGGATGGTCGATAACGGCGAAGAGGTTTATTTGTAACCTTCACTTGATATTTCCCAGCGTTTCAAACTCAAATGTCAGTCAACCTGACATTTACAACAGTGGAAGACCGCCGACACACCAACAAGGTTGGGATACTGCCACGATAATCTACAATCGTCATTCATTTCTCTCTCTCTCATCTCTCTCCATCTCTCTCTCTCTCTCTCTCCATCTCTCTCTCTCTCCCTCTCTCTCTCCCCCTCTCCCTCTCTCTCTCCATCTCTCTCTCTCTCTCCCTCTCTCTATCTCTCTCTCTCTCCATCTCTCCATCTCTCTCTCCCTCTCCCTCTCTCTCTCCATCTCTCCCTCCTTCCTTTCCTCTCCTTTTCCTCCTCTCTGCCTGTCTCTCTCTCCCGCTCTCTCTCTCTCTCTAGTCTGGCTGGTTCTGGTCTGCTGCCCTCCCCCCCCCACCACCACCTCCCTCCCTCCACCTCTCCTCCCTCCTCCATCTCCTCCCTCCATCCACCTCTCTTTATTGACTGAGGAGTGGAGCCGTGTTAATACCAGCAGCAGAGTAATAGTGGGCATTAGGCCTTTGAACTGCCCTTAATCTGGCTGTAATGAACTCACACTTGTACCCTGATATGGCTGTGTGTGTTCGCTCACAACGCAAACAAATGGGACACGCATGCAGACGGATGCACACACACACAGACGCACACAAACACTAATGCACAAGGGCACACACACACACAAACACTAACGCGCATGGCCACACACACACACAAATACACAAGCACACACATGGCCACACACACACGCACACACACAGAAATACACACACACACACACACACACACAAATACACAAGCACACACGCGTGGGCACACACACACACACAGTCTCTGACAGGCTTATCCCCGGTGTGTGTGTGTGTGTGTGCGTGTGTGTGTGTGCGTGTGAGTGTAGCCACGTGTGCGCTTGTGTATTTGTGTGTGTGTGCCCATGCGCGTTAGTGTTTGTGTGCGTCTGTGTGTGTGTGTGTGTGTGCCTGTCATCCCTGTGTGTGTGCGCGTGGTTCCGGAGCTAAGCCTATCAGAGCCTCCCG
>NC_137688.1:75995678-75998178 GCF_963989245.1 Nansenia antarctica | reverse complement strand
ATTTTCTACTGTGGGTTTCACCCACTGGGGACGAGAGGAGTGAGAACATATATATATAAATATATAGGCCTTTTTCTGAACAGGGGACAGGGGAAGACATCTGGCTCTGTTGGGGGGGTTTGATGTTGTACTGAGACTGCTGTTCTTATAGACATACTAGTCTTATAGTCTCTGTTCTCTTCTCTTTCTTTCTTTCTTTTTCTGTCTTTTTTAACCTTTACTTCCTTGACAGGGATGATGGACTAATGTGCTGAGGTGTTGCTACGAATTGTGTTATGTAATGACCCGAAAAATGATTTTAAATTCATTTTTCTCTCTCTCTGTCTTTCCCTCCCTCTCTCTCTCTCTCTCTTTCCATCTCCCCCTCTCTCTCTCTCTCTCTCACTTTCCCTCTCTCTCTCTCTCCATCTCTCCCCCCCTCCCTCTCTCTCTCCATCTCTCCCCCTCTCTCTCTCTCTCTCTCTCTCTCTCTCTCTCTCTCTCTCTCTCTCTCTCTCTCTCTCTCCCCCTTTCTCTCTCCCGCCCTCTCTCCCCCCCCTCCCTCTCTCTCCAGCCTACGGAGGGAGGGCTACACGGTGCAGGTGAGCGTCAACGACTACCTGGACATCTACTGCCCGCACTACAACGTCAGCCAGCGGGGGGCGCTGGAGCGCAACGTGGCCGAGCAGTACGTCCTGTACATGGTCAGTTACCGCGGCTACCGCACCTGCGACCCCCAGATGGGCTTCAAGCGGTGGGAGTGCAACAGGCCGCACGCGCCCCACGCCCCCATCAAGTTCTCCGAGAAGTTCCAGCGCTACAGCGCCTTCTCGCTGGGCTACGAGTTCACCGTGGGGAGCGAGTACTACTACATCTGTAAGTCGCTGACACTCACCGTGTTAGCTTTATGCTATGCTAGTCACACTGAACCACGCTAGCTTTATGCTAGTCACACTGAACCATGTTAGCTTTATGCTAGTCACACTGAACCACGCTAGCTTTATGCTAGTCACACAACCATGTTAGCTTTATGCTAGTCACACTGACCATGTTAGCTTTATGCTAGTCACACTGCCGTGCTAGTTATACAGAAATGCTAGCTTTATGCTAGTTACACACAACCATGCTAGCTTTATGCTAGTCACACAACCATGCTAGCTTAATGCTAGTCACACAGCCATGCTAGCTTTATGCTAGTCACACAACCATGTTAGCTTTATGCTAGTCACACAACCATGCTAGCTTTATGCTAGTCACACAACCATGCTAGCTTTATGCTAGTCACACAACCATGCTAGCTTTATGCTAGTCACACTGCCGTGCTAGCTTAATGCTAGTCACACAGCCAGCCCCCCCCCCCCCCCCCCCCCCCAGGGGATTTTGGGCCCCATGAAAAGATATGACAATGTGCCCCTATGAAGCACCTGTGCTAACATTTGTGCAGGAGGTCGAAACACTACTTATACTTCTGCATAAAGTGTAGAATTCACTATTTAATGCAAGACTGATACCCTCTATAAGAAATATGCTAAAGGACATTTTTTAAAGTCAAATTTACATTAATGAATAACTTTAAATAAATACAACTTAAATATACAGGGTTCCTGCAGGTTTCAACAAGTCCAAATTTAACATTCTAATAAGTCACAGAATGACTTACAAAGTAGCCTACATTTATTCACATTCAGCATAAGAACGAACACGGCAGTAAATGTTTTCATTTAAATTCATGTTCAACATAAGAATTAACATAACACAACCTGTGCATGCACACAGATTGCCAGAGCCTTCTACGCCACAGGCAGGTTTCAAATCCAGAGGTGGGACACAGAACGACACAGGGAAGACTGTCGATTTGGTTACAGCACTGTAACATTTACATTACATTTTTGGCATTTAGCAGACGCCTTATTCCAAAGCGACTTACAGTCAATACATTTGACTTAAGCAAGTGAATAATCAGTTAACCAGTTGCAGCAGGAAGAGTAATCTAGCTCAGGCCCGGGGCCATTGGCAGTCTCCGTGATAGAAGGAAAAATAAATAAATAAATAACGTTTTTTATTTTTATAGACACTGGAGAAACAGAGAAACGGTACAAGGGGGGGCAGAAGTAGAAGTCTTAGGGGACACAGCATAGGGGAAAGGCGGGTGTCAGGGGGATAGTAGATTTCTCAGGAGGAGCAGTTAAGGTGTAACCTGAAGAGATGTGCATCTGTAAATCTTCCCTCCTCGCTGGTGCATTGTGGGACAATGCCTTCGGCAGAGTCCACAACATCCCCACGGCAACAAGCTCAGCACCTCCATAGTCATAGTCAATTTATTTAAACACGCACCAAACTACACCGGTTTAGGGCGCCCTGGGCGCGGACTCTAAAAACAGAGAGAAAAACATGATGGAATATGGTGACACGGACGGGTAAGGACAACACAATAAACAAACCAAAAAACATGGAGGACGTCTAACATTCATAACCGCACACATTTAAAAACAGACATTCATACTAGAACACATCAGGAACA
>NC_137688.1:75975678-75978178 GCF_963989245.1 Nansenia antarctica | reverse complement strand
CTCCTGGTCTCCTAGCGACCCATCTCCCTGAGTTAGTTGCGTCTCATCACGGATAATCTGGACCACTGATTGGCCTAAAAAGGGCTCCGTACGTACCCACGATCCACCTGGGTTTGATCCAGACAGAAGTGGGAGGGCACAAGGCTGAATGATTGACACCAAACGCAACCAATCAGAAAGCTAGACTTCAACAGCACAATCAATTCGACCCCGACAGAAAAAAAATACTTATAACTCCATCAGTTTTTAAGGGAGAGGCCTTTTTACAATCATCATCTCAGCTCTCAACTCGCCCTTTAAGGACTACAACTCGCCCTAAAGGACTACAACTCGCCCTAAAGAACTACACATCGCCCTTAAAGAACTACAACTACATTGTGCTTGTGTGTGGTTCTTCACATGTGCATTAATGCCCCCCTGGTATCTCAACCACACACATGGACCAAGACCACCACACACACACACACACACACACACACACACACACACACACACACACACACACACACACAGAGAGAGACATGTTACAGGGTCTGACATCTCGCCTGCAGCAGCAGTAGCTCCTCCAGTAACATCAGGACATGTGTGATGATTGGATTAGTGTGGTCGGGTTGATGACCTGAACACGACCCTACGGAAGCCTGGAAGGGACACACCCTGCCTTCAGCTGGACTCAAACACCACAGGAGGGTTTCTGAGCTGTGTGGATTACTACCGGACCGGAACCGGAGAACTGGGTTTCACTGAACCAGACCCAATGGACTGTTGGGGAGTGTTGTTTCAATCAATGGGCTTTACCAGACCACTGCTAGTGTGTTGCTAGTATGGACCATGTTGGACTAGATTGGACTAGATTGGCTGGACTGGACTGTACTTGTACTGTCTAGCGCCCTCTAGCAGCCATGCCTCGACACTGTTGCCTCTCTGACCCAGATTGTGATCCGTGTTGGACGGTTAAGGGACACGGAGAGACACAGAGAGACCCCAGGCCATGGTGGGATGACGCGTGTATGAGGAGCAAAGAGATCGTTTGAGAGAGAGTTGTTTGGTTCCGTGTAGAACTCTGTGGAAAGGGTTCTGCTTGGAACCCCAAAGAGGTTCTTGAAAAGGGTTCTACCACACAGGGACAGCCAAATAACTCTTTTGGGTTCTAGGTACAAAAGAAGAACTTTTGTTGTGTGTGTAACGGTAGAGAGGGGAGAGAGAGAGAGAGAGGAAGGGAGAGAGAGAGGGGGGGAGAGAGAGAGGAGGGGGAGAGAGAGAGGAGGGGGAGAGAGAGAAAGAGGCAGAGAGAGAGAATAGAGGTAGAGAGAGAGAATAGAGGTAGAGAGAGAGAATAGAGAGAGAGCGAGAGAATAGAGGTAGAGAGAGATAGAGTACCCTCTAAACACTGGTCTGGCGGTTGTCTTTCCCCTGCCTTTCGACCTTTTCAACCTAGATAAACACAGCCTCTGGACCTCTCCTGCTCTGAGGGCGTTTGTAGCCAGAAGTCTGTGCTTTCACCTGATTGCGTTCACCATGAAACAACAAACTTTCCCTGTCTGGGCTGTCTGGAACTGTCCAAACTTTCTACCCGCAATCAACCAAGTGGTTCCAAATACCACGCTTTTACGAACGCTACTAAAAGCTTTCTTGGCCTCCAAATAATTCCCCTTCTTCAACAACTCTCCTCCTCCTCCTCCTCCTCCTCCTCTCCCCACTTGAGAGTTCTCTGAATCAAGGCCGGCCATTATCGCAATCTCAGTCGCCATGGCAACGACCCCATACAGTTGCCGCGGTTGCAGCAGTGTGCCTGAGGAGACTGTGGATGCTGTCCATTGGCGGCCATTTTGTAAAAACATGCGTGAATGTCGCAAAAAACAACAACAACAAAAAACAAATGGCAGTTCACTGTCGTTTCACATACTGTCATACTGTAAAGTATAGGAGTTAGGAGTTATATTGTCGTCGACGACAATGCTGTCATTTGTTTTATTAATTTGGTTTCTATCTATTTCACATTTTGTTTACATTTTTTTTATTTATCTGCTTGTGTATTTTATGTACACTTTAGCCATTTTTTCCCTCATCGAGCTATTGTGCCAAACTCAATTTTCATACATTTAATTTGTTATTTCTAACTAAAGCTTTTTCCTTCTCGTGCGCCATCTGTAATTCACTTTGACAAATACAGAGTGATGTGATTGGTTAAGACAGGAGAGACATACAGTAATGTCTGTAGGAGAGTCATATATATGTTACAGACCAGGGGGAGGCTGGCGGAGGTAGAAATCGGAGGACGGGGCTCATTGTGATGCATGGGGATGGAACATGGAACGCGGAATGTGTTTGATAGGGTTCCTCATTCCGTTCGCTAACCCATGTTCTACAATGAGCCTGTCCTCCGATGTCTACCTCCACCAGCCTCCCCTGGTACAGATGCTGTAGTGAACCACATGATGTTGATGAGTGTGTGTCACATGACCCGTGGTGGACCGCCGGAGCTCACAGAAGTCTGAGG
>NC_137688.1:75958178-75973178 GCF_963989245.1 Nansenia antarctica | reverse complement strand
TAAACCAGCTTATGTCACTAATGAGTTCTACTACCTAATTAGAATTAGCTGGGTTAGTGCATGTTGGTGGGTAAGTACCACCACTCTTTGAAAAAGGGTTCCCCACCTCTGAATGCAAGTAAACAAATCATTTTTCAACAAGCTTTCCTGCCAGAAACATCACATAATAATAATAATCATAATCATAATAATAATAATAATAATAATAATAATACATGTTATTTATAAAAGCACTTTACATATAAAATCTGTGCTACAACACAGGAAGATAAAGCAAAAAACATTTTCAATTTAAAAGGCAAAAAAAATGCTCTATTAAAAAGGTGGGTTTTAAGGCCTCGTTTAAAAGCATCCACAGACTGTGGTGCCCTTAGGTGGTCAGGGAGAGCATTCCACAGCCTGGGAGCAGCCGAGCAGAAGGCCCGATCTCCCATGGTGCGGAGCTTGGTCCTGGGGGTCTTGAGGAGGTTGGTGGCAGTAGAACGGAGGGTGCGTGAGGAGGTCTGAGGGGTATGGAGGATTTCCTTGAGGTAGGGCGGGGGGGCAGTTCCATGGATGCACTGGTGGGTGAGGAGGGAGACCTTGAATTCAATTCTGAGGGAGACGGGGAGCCAGTGAAGTGATTTGAGGATGGGGGTGATGTGATCATATTTGCGCACCCTCATCAGGGTAGAGACAAAGAGTTTTCGCAAGACCTTCGCAACAAGATTGTTGAGCAGCATTGTGATGTCACTGGTTACCGACGGATTTCCCTAAATGTTCCTATAAGCACCGTTAAGACCGGTGTCTGCAAGCGGAAGGAACATCACTCAACCATCAACCATTGGGGCGGCTGTGGCGCATCAGGTAGAGCCGCCGTCTAATGATCGCAAGGTTGGCAGATCGGCGGTTTAAACCCCGGCTGGCCACATGTTGAGGTGTCCTCGGGCAAGACACTGAACCCCAAACTGCTCCCAATGAGCGGGCCGGCACCTTGCATGGTAGCTTGCCGCCATTGGTGTGTGAATGTGTGAATGAGAGGCTGTTGTAAAGCGCTTTGGATAAAGGCGCTAAATACAGTAAGTCAGTCCATTTTACCATCAACTGGCCACGGGTAGCCCAAGAACCTAGGACCACTCGAGCAAGGCTCTAGAAAGACCTGGAAGCAGCTGGTTCAGTTGAACTCGGTTCAGTTGAAGACTGAGAAAGAAAAACAACAGTCAATGCACTCCACCACCACGGTCTCTATTCACGATCACCCTGGAAGACTTCTGAAGAAACGGCATGTTGAAGCTTGTTTGAGGTTTGCTACAGAACATTTTGAGAAGCCTGCAGATTACTGGGAGAATGTAGTCTGGTCAAACGAGAAAAAAAATAAAGTGTTGGCAACAATTCAACGACGTGCCATGTTTGGAGGAGAAACGGCTCTGCATTATATCCTCCTAAATATAGGCTACATCCTCAAAATACCATACCTACAGGTGACATGAATTTCATCATGGTATGGGTCTGTTTCTCTTCACATGGAACTGGTGGAACCCAAATGATCAAAGGGAAGATGAATGGAGCCATGTACCGGGACAATCTGTTGCCATCTATATCAGGGTTCCTACAAGTTTCAACACGTAAAATGTATGACCTTTTGAGAATTTTTTTAGACCTCTTTGAATATAATTTTTAACCTATTCGCGACACCATATGATTGCTTTTTGTCATCCTCAAGGTGATGAAATTAGGGATTTCACTGCCATACAGACAAAAAAGGAAGCGAATTGGCATTTATTTGGTTCCAGCTTGATTAATTTCCGTGTATTTGAGACCTTTTTAGGCCTTATACATTTGATTGCTGGATTTTAGGCTTTAAGGCTTTTTAAGACCAACGGGGGAACCCTGCTATATGCACACATACACTGTATGAGGAAAGACCGATAGTTCACCAACACACAAAGTTACACAACAGTTGTTAAACAACAGCACATTAGAGCCTGAGGAGTTCTGTCTTGTCCCTCGGAGGACATTGGGATAACGTTACAGATTTGTGTGTCAGGAAGGCCTATTGAGTCTCACGGTGTCACGCTCCCTCAGTTAGGACTTGCACAAGTCATATGTCAGCTCTCTGACAGGTTAAAGAGTTGACTGAAAGACAAGAAGGGAGTTATCGGCTACTATGGCTATGGGGGTAAACTGATTAAGATAAGGCACGGTGTCTGAGCGTACATGTCCCAGTGTGTCAGGTAACCCTGTACTCTGCCTAACAGGTAAGTACAGGTAGGCCTTATAAGTCAGTCAAACTCTAACTTAAACTCAATGCTTGAGAGAGACAGAGAAGACTCACTGTGTTTGGGGGCCATGTACGGTACCATGATTTTGGATCTTTATCTTACAAGGGATGGGATTAAAATATATATATTATCTGACAAGAAAGCACAGCAGCAGCCCTTTATGTCATCGAGACCTAAGTAAGTTGTATTCAAATACAAGGAAAAAAAGCTAAGCAGATGACCTTTTCCGCTATTTGGACACGTTGCTCGTGTTCCGCGTCATTTAGTGTGAGATAAGCCATCTGTACTAGGTAGTATTCCCCTGACAACCTGCCGTCTGCCTCCAACACAATGAAACAGATGCCACAACCGCAGACACTAGTGAGATCTTACGACATGACTGAACAATGAATGTGGACACGTGGATCGAGAGCGCTGATATCAGCTGTCTGTCTTCTTGCCACGACCTATTCCAGAAATTAATATATTATTACCACAACTTTGGCACGGGATTCAAAAGAAGTGAAGGGTACACGTCGGGAAATTAAACAGTTAGC
Source organism: Nansenia antarctica (assembly GCF_963989245.1). Classification (NCBI taxonomy): domain Eukaryota; kingdom Metazoa; phylum Chordata; class Actinopteri; order Argentiniformes; family Microstomatidae; genus Nansenia; species Nansenia antarctica. The sequence continues at coordinate 75,970,381 of NC_137688.1, read as the reverse complement.
CTACCGGCTGACGACTAGACGAAGAGGTTTTAGTTGGAGATCAGATCAGAGATCATTCAGGTGGAATCTAGGCCTAATAAGTGTTTGTTTTGTTTTCCCGTCTTGCGCGTGTGCAGTTCCCAAATGCCGCCTGGAGGGGTCGCTGTGTCGTTCTGATTTAGAGTTGGAACACACAGACAGACGGAGACGCACAGAAGGGCTGTCTGGGAGATACAGGTGGTTAAATAAATACATGTCTGTCACCAAATACATTATGTAATAGACTCGAAGTTGAGTCATTTAACATAGGGGGTCGAGATGCAGAGATTCGCAATGTTCCTATTGCAATTCAGCATTTTATTATTATTATTATTATTATTATTATTATTATTATTATTATTATTATTATTATTATTCCACCACAAACCGTTTGGCTCAGTTGCATTGATGTGAGTTGGTCAGGACATCATCTTATCCACCTCATTTTTCTGGTTTTCTGCTCGAAATGACATGCCCACAGTGAATATAGAATATCTCCACAATCACAAGGGCCTTCATAATGATATTGTTATCAAATGAAACACCTGTGGGGTGGCTGTAGAAGTGTCAGAATCAAAATATATGTTACTGTGTCAGAGCAAATAGAGCTAGAACATTATAAAACATCTCAAATTCAGTCTCCGCCTAAAAAAACAACAGCTTTTACAGTGAATATCACCTTGGAAACCTGATAACGAAGCCCAAATCATCTAGGAATCAGTACTCCAGGGTCTTATTAGTACTTGTGCCAAAGTCGATGCTAGTAATGTGAGCAAATGCAACTTTGTACCTGTTTTAGTACAGGTATGTTTAGGCGGACACCTATATGTTTAGGCCATTTGGAGATATGTTGGCACCATCTTTGACCTTTGACCTTTCTCATGTATCAGATTTCTTTTTTCTTTTTTGTTCTTTTTTGTGAATTTTTTGGGTTGGCCGACCAATGGTATGGAAATTCGGCGTTGAAACCGGACATGACACATTCTCCAGTTGGAGAAAACTGGATGTGACTTAGGCCGTGTTTACCGTCTCTGGAAAAAAATTGTGGCATCGTATAGCATGCAAAGTTGTGAAAAAAATGTGATATCGATGAAGAGAATTGATCGAGGTAAACTCTTTATATCACTTCGGATCCCCATCGGGGTCCGTTGGCTCCTATGAGGTTAAAACATTGTGCTCATCTCTTTTAGATGAAGGGTAGCCTGCATTTGCTGTTACATATTGATTGATGATTGATTTGATAACAACCCACAAACACATTTTGTTTGTGGGTTGTTATCAAATCAATCATCTAACTGCTGTTACTGCCGTGTCATTGTGAGGTTGTGTAATCCATTAGGCCAAGCCTGCCAAGGTGACATAACTTAATGCTAGGTATGTAGTTGTAAAACAAACAGGTGTGGAAAAAACTGGGTAAACTCTGTTAACCTAAATAAAAAGATGGATGGACTGTGTTTACTTACAGCTTACAGGCTTGCTCCCCACGCCTCTCTGTCTCTGTCTGTCTGTCTGTCTGTCTGTCTCTCTCTCTCTCTCACACACACACTCTCTCTCTCTCTCTCTCTCACACACACTCTCTCTCTCTCACACACACTCTCTCTCTCTCTCACACACTCTCTCTCTCTCTCACACACTCTCTGTCTCTCTCTCTCTCTCTCTCTCTCTCACACACACACACACACACACAGACACACGAGAAGAGGATAACACACATACACACTCTCTTTCCCAGGGGATCAGAATACCTAAGATAAGACAGCATAATACGTTCTTTCTTTGTATCATCATATGAAAAATAATACGACTAAAATAAAGACGTTCAGAGAGATCCCACAGTCTCCGAAATAGCAACGGCATCAAGTTTTCCGAAAGCACGTTGCAAATTGTAGGTTATATAGGTTATATAACGTCCCCAGAGTTCCCAAGCCTTTAAGATTAGAGTTGGTTGTGATGACGACGGGTTCTGTAATGTTTAATATGTGCTGCTTCTCCTGCGATCTAGATCTGTTCTTCTTATCCAGCTTTGTAGACCATCTTTATATAATATATTATAATATAAAGTTGGCTATAATAAATTGTATATATATATATATAACAACAGCATATCTATATGTAAAGTGAGGTCATGTTTATTTATATCGCACATTTACAACGACAAAACAGCCGCCCAAAGTGCTTAACAGAAAACACTAGTAAAAGAAAACAACAAATGAAAAATACACTAAAACAAAAACAAGGTGCAATACAGAATACAAGTGCAGAAAAATGTTTGCAGAAAAGTGCAGTTGTCTGGAGGCAGGCTCACCTCAGGTCAAAGGCCAGGGAGAAAAGGTGTGTCTTAGCTAGTCTTAGCCAAGGTTTTACAGCTATTAAGCTATTAAGCTATTCCAGAGCCTAGGGGCTGTATACATAAGTAAGTAAGTAAAGCTTTATTTATATAGCGCCTTTCGTACATGAAATGCAACTCAAAGCGCTTCTTACATACAGTACATACATACAATCATACATACATACATACATACACACACACACACACACACACACACACACACTTGATCTGCATGTTTGTCAGTGTGGGCTTCAAGGACTATGTTCATATTAAAACTTCTCAGTGTGATTGTGATTGGCCATTATCCTTCATACTACTATGACATCATCTCATCACATACGACATACACACCTGACCTGTGTCTATCATACTCTTCTGTGTGTGTGTGTGTGTGTGTGTGTGTGTGTGTGTGTGTGTGTGTGTGTGTGTGTGTGTGTGTGGGGCGCAATAGAACATCCAAAACAGTGTCCAATCTCTGTGCCAGGCAGACTATACCACTGGGGCACCCTCTCTCTCTCTCTCTCTCTCTCTCTCTCTCTCTCTCTCTCTCTCTCTCTCTCTCTCTCTCTCTCTCTCTCTCTCTCTCTCTCTCTCTCTCTCTCTCTCTCTCTCTCTCTCTCTCTCTCTCTCTCTCTCTCTCTCTCTCTCTCTCTCTCCTGTAATTAGATGCGTAAACATGCCGAGGCGTGGAGCAGGGGATTGTCTGTGTGTATCTTAATTAGAAAGGCGTTAAAGTCTTTTTCCGGGAGGGCTTTTATGCACATTCGTTTGGGGTCTTGCCAAACCCTCTGTAGAGTCGGTTGGGCCGCTGTGTGTTGACGCGCAGGAGAGACGTAATCACAGAATATCAAATAGACCACCTGTCACCCGTCAACCGCTCCAAAGCCTGAGAGGAGATGAGACGGAAAAGTTTGTAATATAAAAATGGGTTTGATTAACACTAGAACAGCCGTGCCTTTTTACCTACTAAAAGAGTAGGTAAAGGTCTTTTAAAATGCTAACCTGCTATTTACACACAACGACTACTAGTTGGTCGCTTGTAAGGGTAGCCTGCCTCCTACACAGAAAAACTGTGAAATAGCTTCATACTAGCTTATCCTGATGTGGTTTTGAAAATGTAAGGATACTGGGTGGTAGAACGCACATACAGTATCTAGGACAAGTCATGAAAGGAGGGTCCTGAAATTTGATCGAGTGCAAAGATATAGCACTTTTTTTTACTCACAGGGGTCAAAGGTCGGAGTTGGAAAGTTGGGAGTTGGGTACTGTTTCTGGTTTGGCAATTTGATATTTCGGCTTTGGGTACGTGTGAACGAGCTACGTGTGACCGGGCAAAGCGTCGGCGTAGGGCTAAGTGGTAGCGCCATGGGGTGAACTAGGATTAAACTGCTGTCTAAAACTGAGCCCAAATCACAACTGGTTAGAAAGATTTACGTTTTTGTACTTTACAAGAAAGAAGAAGAGCAGTGTCTTCTCTTCAGCTAGCTACCCTAAAAATAGTGATAATTATGATAGTGAATTATGATAGTCATAATTGTGATAGTGATAATTATGAGTTAAAGACTCGCCTATATCCTCCTTTTAACATTATATATAGCCTATTCAGTCATCTTTTTTTTCCATTTATGTGGCCAAAAACGCCTTTAAAAATGCCTGAATTAAAGACAAATACGTCTCGACATGGCTGGCTGAAAGCGCCTGGGTGCTCTGTCCTCTTTTATTTTTTCCAGTTCGTCTTTTTTTGTTTTGTTTTTGCAGGTTCAGCTGTTCTGCCTGACCCCTGATAAGGTAATGCACTGCACACATAAGTGGATATTAAGTATAAGATGTTTAGTCCAGCGAGGGTTTATTTCTGGATCGTGGGCAGTTGTGTAACACAGGACTGTGCTGCTCCAGAGACGTCAGCCAGAGGAAACACATCAGAAATCCAGTGACAGCGTCTGCTTGTGTAACTCCCTGCCAAGGTACAGTCTCGCACCAGAAACAGAGTTGTTTTTAGAACCACTCTCTTTTGAGTCAGTCAGTCGATCTGTCTCTTTTTTGTCGTCCTTTTATCCCTCTCTCTCTCAGTACTACACACAACACACACACACACACATACACCCTCTCTCTCTCTCTCTCTCTGTCTCTGTCTTTCTCTCTTCTCTCTCTGTCTCTCTCTCTTCCTCTCTCTCTCTCTCTCTCTTCCCTCTATCTCTCTCTCTCTCTCTCTCTGTCTCTGTCTTTCTCTCTTCTCTCTCTGTCTCACTCTTCTCTCTCTCTCTCTTCTCTCTCTGTCTCTCTCTGTCTCTCTCTGTCTCTCTCCCTTCTCTCTCCCTTCTCTCTCTGTCTCTCTCTCTATCTCTCTCTGTCTCTCTTCTCTCTCTCTCTCTCTTCTGTCTCTGTCTCTCTCTCTCTGTCTCTCTCTCTTCTCTCTCTCTCTCTCTTCTGTCTCTCTCTCTCTTCCTGTCTCTCTCTCTGTTATGTTCTCCATACCCATCTCCATACATTTCTTGAAACAACGTTCAGCTTTTCAAAACACAACGTATTCCACTAAACATATTGTGCCAAAACACCACATGTATTTTGCAACATGCACTGTAACTCTAAAAACTCTGAATAGGCCTACATATCACAAAAGCAAATCAGTGCATCAAAACAGTATTCTCTGTCATCTAATGAAAAGTGAAATCCATGACATAATGACACTCTAAATAGAAAAAGATAACCATCAATAATATGCATTGCATAGTGAAAAGAAATGTAAACAAAAAACAGTAATCAATTCCCCCAGCAGAAAAACATTGTACTATATAGTTTGCGGTATAGAACCGCACCTGTTATAGTGAATGAATACTATATGGTTGGTATAAAAATACGCTGAATAAAGCAGTTAGTAGTTCCAAACACAAAAACATGCATGTAGAACAAAGCAACAACCAAAACAACAAGAACAGTAATCCACTCTCTGCTGTCTGCCAGGAGTAACGTTACATCACTGATGACCTCGTTCATTTGGGATAGACTGATTGTTTGACGAACTTTCGTTGAACCACTATAATTGGGGGAAATAGCTATACTACTATATCCCGTAAGGAAATCATTCCGTTTCGTTTGTCAACACTAATAATAATAATGATAATAATAACTTAAATGTATATAGCTCCTTTCACAAACCCAAGGTCGCTTTACAAGGGAATGGGACAAACAGAACAGAGCCAAACACACACAACAAGAAACAGTGAAAACTGAAAACACTGACTTAATAGATTATGTTTTTTTATGTAGAGACTAGTGTTACAGGCTTGCTCCCCATGACTTTCTCTCTCTCTCTCTCTCTCTCTCTCTCTCTCTCTCTCTCTCTCTCTCTCTCTCTCTATCTCTCTCTCTCTCTCTCTCTCTCTCTCTCTCTCTCACACACACACACGAGAAGAGGATAACACACGTACACACGTGCGCACAGACTAACTGTTTTCCAAGGAGGTGCGTTAGCATTAGCATTTTGCATGAAAAGCAATGAGAAATGAGTAACTCTGAAAATAGCACTGTTGTGCTCATGTATGTTTATGCTGTGGGATGTGATACTGTGACCTTCCTCTAAATATAGTCCATCACACCCTCCTCCCCTTCAGTCTGTTTCCAACCCCCCCCCCACTCATCCTCTCTTCCTCACCCCCCCCCCCATCCCCTCATCCTCTCTTCCTCACCCCTCACCCCCCTCTCTAAATGTAGTAGTAATCCCCTATTTCTGGCCTCCACATCTGCACAGAGGCACTCAACAGCTGGGGAGATTTTTACGCCAACAACCACACCCCCGCACACACACACACACACACACACACACACACACACACACACATGCTCGTGCACACATGCTCGTACACACACACACACACACACACACACACTCGCACACACAACCACACCCCCGCACACATGCTCGTGCATACATGCTCGTACACACACACACACACACACACACACACACAACCACCCCCCCCGCACACATGCTCGTACACACACACAACCACACCCCCGCACACATGCTCGTGCACACATGCTCGTACACACATGTACACACACACACACACACACACACAACCACACCCCCACACACATGCTTGTGCACACATGTACACACACACACACATGTACTCACACACACACACACACACACACACACACACAACCACACCCCCCTTAACAATAATAGCAGATACTGAGCAGTACTTTGCTAACTGTTTGGCCCTTCTTTTAGATAGGCCAGCCATCTGAAGGCCTCTGACAACAAGCTTCATGAACAACCACACCCCTGCACACATGCTTGTACACACGTACACACACGTACACACACACAAACACACGTTGGGCATACACACACATAAACACGTACACACACACACACACACACACGTACACACATACGTACACACACACACACACACACACAAACACACTTTGGGCATACACACACACGCATACACACACACACACACACACACCCTTTGGGCATCTGGTCAACACTGTGACCTAGGGGCGTCTAATCCTTGTTTTGGAAAAATGCATTAAACATTGAAAGACAGATTCTCCTGTTTTTCTGTCCTCTCCTCAGCGCATCAATCATCCAGGAAGTGGAGTCTTTACAGCTGAATGTCCTTCACTTCCTCTGGGTCCTAGCTGGTGGGTGGGTCATATTCCACAGCTGTGGTGTCTCCCACCCACCGCCCAGGACCAGAGCAACTGAACCACATTCACCAACAATTAAGTGAAATTCAAGGAAAAGAAGAGATTAGGCTACCCAAATGATTTGACCATCAGACCTTCCCTAGCCTTAACATACCTCCCCACATCATATCCTACCTCCTCCTCTAATCTATCTGCCTCTCTCCTCAATTCCTCCCTCAACCTCCTCTCCCTCTCCCTCTCTATTCTATTCCTATTCCTACCATATCTCATACTAATCTTCTTAATCTCCCCCTTTAAATGTTCCCACCACCTCCCTGTATCATCCTCATACAACATACTCCTCTCCTTCTCCCTCATCACACACCTTTCTACCTCCCTCCTATATTTCTCCTCCTTTACAAAATCTGCATTCAGACACCACACTCCTCCCCCCCTCCTTTCAACCTCCACACCCAACACACACTCTAACACTGCATGATCACTCAGAGTGTTCATCCTGTACCTCACCTGGCTGAAACCTTTCTCATCCCTTCTGATACCCACATTAGATCAATCCTGCTCTGTTTCAGGATGCCTCCCACCACCTGCCTCCAAGAGAAGTCCCTTCTAGCAGGATTCCTCTCCCTCCAAATGTCTATCATTCCCATCTCCCTCATTACACGCAATAGCACCCCCCTAGAAGAATCACCCCTAAACATACAACTCTTAGAGGTATCTAACCAGCTGCACCACACATTAAAGTCTCCCACCACCATACAGTTCTCCCCGCACTTCCCTCTCAACTCTTAAAAAAAAAGACTTCTCTCTCTATCCTCATTTGGTGCATATACTGTATATTCACCACCCTGTAGCTCTTCCCCAAATATTCAAACTCAATCCCTATCACCCTCCCATTCACCTCATCTGTTGTCTGCCTCAACTTTTGCACTACCCCCTTTTTCACCAGAATCGCCACCCCCCTGGATCTATTCCCACCGTTGTTCACAAACACCTTCCCTCCCCATCTCTTTTCAACTCCACCCATCTCCCCTTCCACCCAATGTGTCTCTTGTAGACACACTATATCTGCATCACACGTTTTCAAAACCTGTTCTAACTTAAACACATTTTCACACCATTTGCATTTAACGAAAAAATAGACAACATAATTATAATGATTACATGAACCCACATCATTACATACATTTTAATTTTACCCTCATATTTTTCACCCCCACCTTCCTTTTAACCTTCGCTCCAAACGGCCTCTTCCTGCCTGCCTTTAACCCAGGAAAGTCCTCTTCATCACTTCCTAAAACAGAACCCTCATCCTTTTCATCCCCCCCCTCCCCCCCCTACTTTGCCTTGTCTTGCCTTCTCTCCTTCCACTGTCTCTCTCCAGCTCTACTCCTCCTCTGTTGCTCAAGTCCATTGACACACTGTCCAGACTGCTGGTCAGCTGGTCTTCCTCCACACCGCCAACAGGCGTCTCCTCCACCACCACTTCCTCCTCACCCTCTTCCTCCAACTCTTCTCCCACCACCATCTCCTCAATGACCTCCTCCGCGTTCACCTCCTCTCTGTCCATCACCACCTCCTCCTCCACTGCCGCCGCCTCTCCGTCCACCGCCTCTCCGACCACCAGCTCCTCGTCCACCACCTCTCCGCCCACCAGCTCCTCGTCCACCACCTCTCCGGCCACCAGCTCCTCGTCCACCACCTCTCCGGCCACCAGCTCCTCGTCCACCACCTCTCCGACCACCAGCTCCTCGTCCACCACCTCTCCGGCCACCAGCTCCTCGTCCACCACCTCTCCGCCCACCGGCTCCTCGTCCACCTTCTCCTCTCCCGTCTCTCCTTCCTCCTTCTCCTCCTCTCCGCCCTGGTCATCACTTCTTCTCCTCCGCCGCTCCCTTCCCTCCTCACACTCCCTTGCATAATGCCCCTGTTTCCCACATCTGTGGCACTTGAATTCAGGGCAGTCTTTCTTTATATGTCCAGGCTGAATGCATATTCTGCATACTCTCACTTGTCTATCATGGACAACTTTAAAAAAAAACTCTGCTCCTTCAGCCGTCTGAAACTTTGTGGAGTATGCCCGTATGGCAAAGATGTTATTGTGCCATTGAATTTGACCTTCAGAAATCTCGTCCCGTCCGCCACATCTGTTCCAGGCCACATCCGTCTCTTTATAGGGGATACAGCTGTCACTCCCCAGCCATTTAGTTTGTTCATTATCTCCTCATCAGAGACATAAGCAGGCAGGTTCATGAATGATACCACCTCATCATCATTTATTAGTTATTTTGCACTGACTTCACACCCCTTAATTCTGAAGCCATCCATGATTTTTTCTTTTGCTGTAACAGATCCCATTGTCATTTCATAAGAGTTTCTACCCTATATTCTGCACGCCTCCACACTTCCACACACCATCTTTGTTGTTCTCAACAACTCCATCAAAGTCACTTCCCCTTCTCCCTCCACCTTCACAATCACCTTCAACGCCTTCTCATAATTTCGAAACCTGCTTCTCTTGTTGTTTTGCTGCTCCACTGCCGATGGTCTTTTCATTGTCCTTCTCCATTCCTTTTTCATTTCCATTGTATCCGTCCGAGGGTGCAAAATATGTCACCCGCCCAAACAGCCAAGCTGCTGGGGGAAGCTAAACTTAAAATGTCCTTTCTCAGTTGATAAACTGGATTCTACTTCAAAACAATAATGTATCACATTCGTTTGCTCCACTGTGTGCTCTCGGTCTTTCTCCCACCAAACACTTCCTGAAAGGGGCGTGTCCAGTCACATGCTCCAGTGTTTCCCCTAGGTTTGCTGCCTTGGGGGGGTGGCATGGACCGTGGCATGGACCCCCCCCCAGGGGGTAAGACCCTGCGACATACCAGCGTCATGTCCAGGGGGTGTACTAACTTGTACATTAAGCCGCCTCACGCTACGGAAACAGGAGATAGGCTCCTGCCCTATGGGCCATTAGGCTCGAGAACCATCGGTTCTCAAGGCTACTTACTTATGTGGTCTTGACTACCTGTCCACTTTCTCACCTGGTTCTTGCGCTCTCTCTCTCTCTGGTGCACCATCCTGCTCTCTACCCTCCTCTCTCCCTCTCTATCCTCCTCTCTCCCTCTTTTGCTGTCAACCAAAAGGCAAACATAACAACCAGAGTATTTATAATCTAAGAGGTATAAATGTATCCATATCAATTTATAACATAATTATAATTGAATTTTGGATTGCTGTGGGCAATGCAGTCAGATAATGTCATTTTGACTTTACTCTCTCACCTGAATGTCCAACTATAAAAACAGACATTTCCAATGCTTCAATCCACTGTCCATGTACTGTAAATATGCCATTATGGTATTACCATAAAGCCCAATTCTAGCAGAATAAGAAAGATAGTATATCTACTTTAAGTAAAATAATAAAGTGCATCCAGTTAGCTCTTTAGCTGGCATGTGTGCTAGTGACTAGCTCATCTAATCACCTCTGAGCTAGCTAGCTTGCTAGTTCTTTGACACTATTTTACATACCATGGAACTATATTCAGACACTTTCTAGTCACAATAATAACGACCAATTTGAACCAACTTGCTCTGTTAGAACACTCAGCAATTATATTTGCTAACGTTTCAACTTGCTTACTTTCATCTGCAGACATCTCACCCTGCAAAAACTCTCTTGCGTCGCGCGCGCACACTCGGGCACGATCTTGTATGCGAGTGTGCGAGTGTGTCCAGCGAGAAGCGAAGTGTGGAGATAGGTTTGGCTATGTGAGACTACTGGCGGACTAACGTTACCAACGAGCCCATGGGCTTGCCACTCGCCAGATTCGGGTTGGGTGCGTTTAAAAAAGCGGATATTTTAGCCTACTTGTCTATGTTTGACGCTTGTCTACGTCCGTAAGAATTCCTCTTTCTTGGGGGGGCGGGGGGTTCCGTTGGAGGGGCGGTAGGCAATGGTAGGGGAAACACTGTTCTACCTCCTGAGCCACAGCAGCCCCACTCCACTCTCCTCCTTGCAACTTCCTTTCCTCTGATAAAACAACACACACCCATCCCAAACCGTCTGATTTGAAGTGACACTCTATTACAGTTGAAGTGTTGTTACTACTAGTCTCTGTTTGTCCTAATCAAGCAGACAGGCAGTGTGAATGATGTGTCACACACACACACACACACACACACCCGCACACACCCCCACACACATGCTCGTACACATGCTCGTACACACACCCCCGCACACATGCTCGTGCACGCACACACACACACACACGTACACACAACCACACCCCCGCACACATGCTCGTGCACACATGCTCGTACACACACACACACACACCCACACACATGCTCGTACACATGCTCGTACACACACCCCCGCACACACCCCCGCACACATGCTTGTGCACACACACACACACACACACACACACGTACACACAATCACACCCCCGCACACATGCTCGTGCACACATGCTCGTACACACACACACACTCCCACACACATGCTTGTACACACACACACAACCACACCCCCGCACACATGCTCGTACACACACACACACACACACACACACACCCCCGCACACACCCCCACACACATGCTCGTACACATGCTCGTACACACACCCCCGCACACATGCTCGTGCACGCACACACACACACACGTACACACAACCACACCCCCGCACACATGCTCGTGCACACATGCTCGTACACACACACACACACACACACCCACACACCCACACACATGCTCGTACACATGCTCGTACACACACACACCCGCACACACCCCCGCACACATGCTCGTGCACCCACACACACACACACACGTACACACAATCACACCCCCGCACACATGCTCGTGCACACATGCTCGTGCACACATGCTCGTGCACACAGGCTCGTACACACACACACACACACACACTCCCACACACATGCTCGTACACACACACAACCACACCCCCGCACACACCCCCACACACATGCTCGTACACACACACACACACACAACCACACCCCCGCACACATGCTCGTACACACACACACACACACACACAACCACACCCCCGCACACACACCTAATCAAGCAGACAGACAGTGTGAATGATGTGTCATGTGTTTTCATGCTGTCAGACGTGTCAAACCTCAGCCAGCAGCAGCTGACCTGACCTGAACCTGACCCAAGCTAG
>NC_137688.1:75938178-75953178 GCF_963989245.1 Nansenia antarctica | reverse complement strand
AACATGTTTTATCTTTCAGCCCCCCTCCCCTTTCCCCTTATTGCAGGCCGGCATTGTAAATAAGAATTGTGTTCTTAATTGTCTCGCCTGGTAAAATAAAGGTAAAAAAAAAAGGGAAAAAAATCTATGTCTCATTCTTGTTTTTATTATCTTAGAACTGTGTTTGTTTGTTAGCACCTAGGGTTTGCATTTAAACGTTGTTGTACCCATACAATGACAATAAAGATCATTCATTCAGTAGTGTGCATTTCTAGGTAACAACTTAAACAATGGACATGGCCTTGTGTATGTTGGCTAATATATCTCGGGCAGGATATCGGCTCTAACAATGGGAATTCCACTCGTTGTATAAATGTTCAACACTCTCTAAACACTTAAATCAAGGATATGTCATGCCAATGTTTCTTACTGAGTAATTTGTCTATTTTCCTTTTCTGATACATTGTTTATGAACCGACTTTCCAACCACATGTTATTGCAAGAAGTTTCAAATCCAAAAGGCCTGGCTCAGGTTTCTCTCTGATGGCGCCGAGGGCCAGAGGCAGCCCAGCGGACAGATTAGTGTCGACAGTGTCAGAAGCGTACTTGGGCATTTGTCAGGAAATATGTCTGATTTATGGAGTTACAGTTTAAAACAGAAACGGAACACTTTATTCGGAAACTAAAACTGACACGTTTTACATAAGTGTTGGCAATGTTCCGGCTCTAGTATTGTTATGAACCTTTTTTTGAAATACGGCGATTTTCCAACAGAAAATGGAAATCATTTAAATGATCCATGAATGTCGAAACTGTCAGGGTCATGTACTCATTTGAATAGTAGTACTAAACAGCTATAGGATGTAGTTATTCACTATGTGGGGCGGCTGTGGCTCAGGAGGTAGAGCCGGCGTCTAATGATCGCAAGGTTGGCAGATCGGTGGGGTGGGTGGGTGGGTGGGTGTGTTTGTGTATGTGTGTGTGTGTGTGTGTGTGTGTGTGTGTGTGAGTGTGTGTGTGTGTGTGTGTGTGTGTGTGTGTGTGTGTGTGTGTGTGTGTGTGTGTGGGTGGGTGGGTGGGTGGATGTGTGTGCAGTCATGCATGTGCATGTGCATGTGTATGTTCATGCATGTATGTATGTGTGTGTATGTATGTGTGTCTGTGTGTGTACGTGTGTGCGGTCATGCATGTGCACGTGCATGTGTATGTTCATGCATGTGTGTGTGTGTGTATGTATGTGTGTGTGTGTATGTGTGTGTGTATGTATGTGTGTCTGTGTGTGTGTGTACGTGTGTGCGGTCATGCATGTGCACGTGCATGTGTATGTTCATGCATGTGTGTGTGTGTGTGTATGTATGTGTGTGTGTGTGTGTGTGTGTGTGCGTGTGTGTGTGTTCATGCATGTGTGTGTGTATGTGTGTGGGTGCGTGTCTGTGTGTGTGTGTGTGTGTGTGTGTGTGTGTGTGCGTGTGTGTGTGTGTGTGTGTGTGTGTGTGTGTGTGGGAGGACATGCTCAGGGCGCGGGTGTTCTCCCACCGCAGGTAGACAACAAGTCTCAACAAGGGTCTCACCTCCCCCACACACAACTGTGTGTGTGTGTGTGTGTGTGTGTGTGTGTGTGTGTGTGAGTCTCACCTCCCCCACACACAACTGTGTCAGATCTGAGTTAGCTAAAACTGCATTCTGTTACAATGCTCCTTCAACCTGGAATGTACTTCAGAAACAGTTGAAACATTAGCATGTTCATCCCACTCTCTGATGTTAAACTGTGTTACACAGACTTTGAATCAGACATGCAAATGTGTGGGTAGGTTATCTTTTCATAGCCTGTGTCTGCTCACTGTTTCTGTTGCTTGTTTGTTGTTATTTTATGTTGTATATTGTATGTTTTAATTACTGTATGTGGTGTCTTTTCTTGGCCAGGGCTCATTTGAAAAAGAGGCTACTGTCTATATGACTACCCTGGTTAATACACACACACACACACACACACACACACACACACACACACACCAAGCTGATTGAGAGAATGCCAAGAGTGTGCAAAGCTGTCATCGAAGCTAAAGGTGGCTACTTTGAAGAATCTAAAATATAAAACATATTCTGATTTGTTTAACACTTTTTTTTGTTTACTACATAATTCAATATGTGTTCTTTCATAGTTTTGATGTCTTCATTATTAATTTACAATGTAAATAATAAAAACAATAAAGTAAACCATTGAATGAGAAGGTGTGTCCAAACCTTTGACTGGTACTCTACTCACCACTGGGCAGGTTCGTTTAACACTTAATCAGTGGGGTCATGTTGTAAAAATGTTATATCTTTGCACTCAATCAAATTTCAGGACCCTCCTTTCATGACTTTTCCTAGATATCTGCGTTCTACCACCCAGTATCCTTACACATTCAAAATCACTATCACGCTAATATAAAGCTATTTTGCCGTTTTTCAGTTTAGGAAGCGGCCAACTAGTGGTCGTTGTGTGTCAGTAGCAGATTTACATTCTAAAGAGGGAGAGACCCCCGAGGCGGCTCTTTTAGTAGGTAAAAAAGGCACGGCTGTTCCAGTGTTAAAGACTCAGAGCTCCTCTCACACACACAGCTGGGTGACCAGACAGGCAGCGCATCTGTCAGCCAGCAGCCGTTGTTTGTTTCTGTGTAAATCTGGCTGCAGCTTAGAGCGTTAACGCTCGTTAGCATTCATCAGAACAGTTAGCGCAGTTTAGTTTTGCTCTTCGCTAGGCTACATCTGCTATGGGCTATGTGACTGCCATATATTAGAAACGCAATAAAACTTTGTCTGGAATGCGATGTTCTGTCTGAGACATTACCTGGTGAGGTCATTTTTAATGGTTTAGCTCGGTTCAGACCGTACATACTACAATACTACAACAGAACTATACCTCCTCGTGTTCATGGGAGCAGGTATAAATGGAATGGTAAATGGACTACACTTATCTATAGCACCTTTATCCAAAGCGCTTTACAACGGCCTCTCATTCACCCATTCACACACACATTCACACACCAATGGTGGCAAGCTACCATGCAAGGCGCCGGCCGGCCCGCTCACTGGGAGCAATTTGGGGTTCAGTGTCTTGCCCAAGTACACGTCGACATGTGGCCAGCCGGGGCTCGAACCGCCGATCTGCCAACCTTGCGATCATTAGACGGCGCCTCTACCTTATAGCTTGCCGCCATTGGTGTGTGAATGTGTGAGTGAATGAGAGGCCGTTGTAAAGCGCTTTGGATAAAGCCGCTATATAAGTGCAGTCCATTTACCATTTATGTCAGAAATGTCAACGTTTCCAATTTCCTGGTGTTAGCACTTGGACACAGCATATGTAGCTATATTGTGTGTACGTTGACCTCCTTGGAGGGGCCGTAGAGTGAGCCAGCTGCCAGAGCAGTACTGTGGTAAACACTAACTAGGATTAGTCCCCGTGCTGTTAAGCCCTACAGATACAGATAATGGTTTGAAATGGAAGAGGGTCAAGAGGGTGATTGCTCAGGTCCTGTCCTGTGGCCTCCTGGGTAATAAGCTCCCAGAGGCAACCCTTCCTGTGGCCCCCTGGTTAATAATGGCTGCTCCCCCTCTCTGGCTTTCTCCCCAGGAATAGAAGAAGAGGACTTGGGTCTGAGTGGACTCCCTGAACATCCTCTGACACCACTTATCACACACACACAGACAGACACACACACACACACACACACACACACACACACACATGCACGCACTCATACACACACATGTCCTCTGTGTCTCGGTTGGACTTGGAGACAACATACGCCCACACGGACATGTACACACACACACACACACGCACGCACACACAAGCACACACACACACACATGCACACACTCATACACACACGTCCTCTGTGTCTCAGTCGGTAGAGCATGGTGCCAACAACACTTAAGGTTGTGGGTTCGATTCCCGACCGTATATGCTGAAAAAATCAATGCACTCACTGCATTGTAAGTCGCTTTGGATAAATGTATTATTACATTTATTATTATTTACCAGGTAGTAGGTACACACACACACACACACACACACACACACACAGTCATGTACACACACATACAGACGTGTGCACGCACACACTCATACGCACTCGTAGACACACACACACTGTGTGGGAGGGGAGCCTCTTCCTCTTCCTCCTACGAGGGCACGCCAGGCCTCGGGCCAGTGGGATGGGATTTGATGAGCCGCCATTTTGTTCCCTTATCTCATCATCATCACCACAGAAGACCCTATGACATCATAATCATCATCATCATCATCATCATCATCATCACCACAGAAGACCATCATCATCATCATCATCATCACCACAAAAGACCCTATGACATCGTCATCATCACCACAGATGACCCTGATAGATGTATTCGGCAGTGAGTAATCGCCACTACTACCTAGTTAACTAGAACACTACTTTACATTGTTACCTAGTTAACTAGAACACTACTTTACATTGTTAGCAGGCTCACACAACAAGCCGTGTTAGTTGACTAGCGATGTGTGTCATTGATTTTCAACAACGTTGACATTTTATTTACATTTTTCAGAATAAAAGTCAGAACATTTGACCTTCGGCAGGTTTCACCAGCGGCTGTCACATTACAACACAGCCATGAGTCTCAGAAGCAGAGATGTATCTATGCAGCTGTAGGCTACAGCTATTTCCATCTGCAGTCCCTAGACAGTTAAACAAAAACAATAAAAACATTCATCATTACATAATCATATACACTGTTATGCATTTGTACTTTCCTAACCATCTCCCCTAACCCTGCCAACCCTCGAGCCCCGGCTGGCCACATGTCGAAGTGTCCTTGGGCAAGACACTGAACCCCAAAATTGCTCCCAGTGAGCGGGCCAGCACCTTGCATGGCAGCTTATCGCCATTGGTGTGTGAATGTGTGTGTGAATGGGTGAATGAGAGGCCGTTGTAAAGCACTTTGGAGCAGCAAAAAAGGCTCTATATAAGTGCAGTCCATTTACCATTTATGTGTGAACGAGACTGACCAGGGAAATTCGACCAGGCAATTACCCTGGTCGGGACCATGTATGTTGTTTTCCATGGAATCTACCGAGGAAACAGAAGCCTGAACATTCCCTGGTCCGTCTCCTTTCACAGCTGTCCTGCATCGCCCAGTCAGCACGGCAGAGCGCATATGAACTGCCCCAGACTCCGAATATCACTACTAGCCACTAAAAATAATTCCACAACTGGACAAAGACACTACTTCATTTCCAATCATAGTGGAGGTATGATATATGGCAGATATATATGGCAGTCTCACGCGCCTATCTCGTTCGAGTCACGTCTACTACGTTACAGTTCTGCATCCGTGTGCGTGATTCTAGTAGCTTGTGTAAGCCCGGAGCAGCCAATATAATTCCACAACTGGATAGAACGTTGTTTCCAATCATAGTTAGCTAGCTTACTGACTTCTAAGGGTTAGGGTTAGGGTTCAAATGTACATTTTGTGATTTAGATGCATTACGGAGCCGTGCACACACACTATCTCCTCCCTGCACCTGTCCTGCATGGCGCAGTCAGCAGGGAGAGAGCCCGCAGCGCACAGCGCAGAGCAATATGTCTAATGGAGTTAACTCGTATGATGCTTACCATCACCCCCATCACCAAGTTCTCCCATACTGTGTCCATATGTTTCTATCAACGGTAATCAAGTGCTTTAGTTGGCGAGCGAACTTGGTGATGGTAAGCATAATACGAGTTGACTCGCTGTTAAATTAATGTGAAAAATATGATGATAAATACATGAATGAATGAATGGTCTTTATTGTCATTGATATAGTACAGGTACCAAACAACAACATTTGGGAGGGGGGGCTCCCCTGGTGCTAGGAAAAAAAAACACTAAAAACAAGAAGGGAAAAGAGCTGGTTTACATAAATAAAGGCTATGTACACTATCCACTATACTATACTATACAAATAAAACACTGTGCTGTACTCTCTGCTATGCTATACCTATTCTAACAATCTCTGAACCTTATGTACCCGAGGGTTGTCATATTGCACATAATGTTATTGCACATTCATTTAAAGTGTCGCAGTTTGCAGGTTTGAAATGTTCACAGTTGTGTTTCAGTATTGCACTTGATTTCAATCTAGTAGCTGCCATCAAATTGTCTAGATTGTCCAGGGCCTAGAACCTAGGTCTTTGTTGTGTTCAGGGCCTGAATGGCCCTGGGGTAGAAGCTGAGCTTCAGTCTGTTTGTCCTTGCGAACATGGTCCTGAACCGCCTGTCCGAGGGCAGCCGAGCAAAGTGTTCGTACCCAGGGTGGGATGGGTCTCTGGAGATCTTGGAGGCCTTCCTGAGGCAGCGTGTGTTGTACAGCTCTTCCAGAGAGGGGAGGGGGGCGCCGGTGATCTTCTGGGCCGATCTCACGACTCTCTGTAGCGCATTCCTCTCTGCGGCTGTGCAGCTGGAGAACCACACGCAGATGCAGTAGGTGAGGATGCTCTCCACTGCGCAGCGGTAGAAGGTCACAAGCATCTCCTGTCCGATGTGGTCTTTCCTGAGGACTCTCAGGAAGTAGAGCCGCTGTTGTGCCTACCCTGGGGGGACCCAGTGCTGAGTCTGAGGGCTGTGGAGGTGTGGGAGCCCACCCGCACCCTCTGGGGGCGGTCAGACAGGAAGTCCTTGATCCATGCACATATAGAGTGTGATAGTCCCAGGTCTAGTAGTTTGGTCACTAGCCTGTCTGGAAGGATGGTGTTGAAGGCAGAGCTGAAGTCCACAAAGAGCAGTCTCGCGTAGCTGTTACATATAGAACGGAGGTTGTTACGGGTAGCTAATGTATTTGGACCCAGGTGCAGAGCAGAACAGAGTAGATCGATGCAGGAGTATGATTCAAAATAAAGGTACTCTTTATTTGAGCAAACATGAATAATAAACCGCACAGTAAGCGATGAAACAAAAGAGGAGAAAGCAAGTCTCCGATGAATGCTTAAATAATAATAGAAAACAAAAACAACAAAAACAAAAGAGGAGATGGCTTTTGTCTCCCAAAACGCCGTCAATAGAATATGGCAAGGCAAGCTACTTACAATAGTCATTCGGTACTTATTTCCTAGGCAGAGGAGGAACGATAAGGCTACGATGACACACGCGCGCACGCGCGCACACACACACACACACACACACACACACACACACACACACACACACAACGCAACGTATAGTGAACAACCGACAACAAGAGAGGAAACAGAGGGATATAAATAGCCACAGCCAAACAAGACACACCAGGTAACAATCAGTAATTAGGACAGACAAAAATACATACATAAACACCAGAGGACCACCAAAGGGTCGCTCCACAATAAGAGCGACCCCCCAAACCTTACAGGAGGTATGATATAATATGGCAGATATATATATATATATATATATATATATATATATGGTATATGGCAGTCGTATGGAACTCGTTCCAGTTCTGCCTCCAGTTGAATGTGTGATTCAAGGAGATCGCGCAAGACCCGGGCAGACCCAGGGTGGGATTCCATGCAATTTACAATTTTCACATGTGTGAAAGGGGCTTAAGTATTTGTATGCATGTGTGTGTGTGTGTGTGTGTGTGTGTGTGTGTGTGTACTCAGTACATGTAAGCCTTCATCATCATGGGTTCCAAAGATGTGTTTGACATCTAGTTGGTGTGTGTTGTGTGTGTGTGTGTGTGTGTGTGTGTGTGTGTGTGTGTGTGTGTGTGTGTGTGTGTGTGTTGACGGCCCTTCAGGCTGCTATTGAACACCGTACAGATTTGATACTCTTAGATTTTTTTGATACAAAAAGTGTATTTAAATGTTATGGAACACTGATGTAATTCCTACTGAACAGCTATGGTTCACCCAGATAATGTCTGTGTCGCCCTTGGAGAGACTTAAATATGACCTGCAGGATAAGATGGATGTGTTTTCTGAAGTGTGGTCCCCCTTCTTATCTTTTATGGAAGAGAATCCATGACGTTATTTGAGATCCACTTTTTAATTTTTTCCTCTTTCTTTTTTCCTTTTTTTTCTTTAGCTTGCATTTATCTTTTAGATATATGAACTCTTATATCTACGTGGTTGTTGATGGTGGTAATGCCCCCCCCCCCTTCCCTCATTGCACACACATTTTTGTTTATTGGCACATGAAACTTTTATTTTTATTTTTGTTTTTGTCTCTTTGCTGTTGTTTATTGTCTTGTTAGTTTGCTGTTGTGTTTTGTTTTTTAATTACTTTATTTTTCTTACTTTCTACTTTATGGAGTTATTTGTTTTCCCTTAATGTCTGTCCTTGTTGTGACGTCTAGATGTTTGTTGTTTGAAAATTTACCAAAATAAATAATAACAAAAAAAAAGAAAAAAGAAAAAGAACACAGTACAGTTGTCACAGCCGTGCCAGCTGCGTGTGTGTTGTGCATGTGCATGTACGTGTGTGTATGTATGCGTGTGTGTTTGTGTGTGTGTGTGTGTGTGTGTGTGTGTGTGTGCATGTGCATGTTAATGCAGTGTTGAATATGAGCGAAGGTGTGGACAGTGAACGATGGTGAGAAATCCATGAACAGATGGGTCCTTTGTCATATCTCACATACATACATAGTCACTGTCTGGCCAGCCATAACGCACACATGTCTCACACTACTGTCACACACACACACACACACACACACACACACACACAGACACAGACACAGACACAGACACAGACACACATATACACACACACACACAGACACACACATACACACACATACACATACACACACATGCACACACACACACACACCGTTTTTTAAATCCATCAAAACAACAGACACATTTCTGAAGAGCAGCATCGTTTCCCGACAGTCAGCCACCAAGTCAGGAAGGTGGGCGTGAATATTCACAACATCACTGCCATCAATATCACGCCTGAGGAGACACACACTCTCTCTCTCTACCTCTTTCTTTCTCTCTCTCTCTCTCTCTCTCTGTGCGTGTGTATCTACCTCTTTCTCTCTCTCTCTGTCTCTCTCTACCTCTTTCTTTCTCTCTCTCTCTCTGTGTGTATCTATCTCTTTCTTTCTCTCTCTCTCTCTCTCTACCTCTTTCTGGGGGCAGAATGTACACAGCCTGTTTTCCTCTCTCTCTTTCTCTCTCTCCCTCTCTCACACAGCACCATTGCTCCCAGACCTTCTCACTCCAGCAGTGTGCAGCAGGGGAGGCTGGCGGAGGTAGAAATCGGAGGACGGGGGCTCATTGTAAATGCATGAAAACGGAACGAGGAGGAAAGGTATCAAACACACAATGTGTCTGGCCAAAAAAAATCATTAGCCTACCTCCTATATAATCTAATCGAGATCAAAATCCCGAAATTGGGGATTCAAACTGAACAGATGATGTCTCTCGTCTAACCGACTCAACAAACCGTCAGCGTGCTGAGAAGACTGAACAGAAAAGACATCAAGGAAGGCTGGGGGGGGGGGGGGGGCGGTAGGGAGGGAGGGGGAGGGTGGGGGGGGAGAGAGAGGGCCTCTCTCTCGGGCCCGGGGGTCTTTGTTCCTCATTCATGGCAACGGCGGTCCTCTGATGATGGGGGTCTATTGTCCAGGCCTCCCCTGGACCTCCAGCGGACCGCCGCTATTCAGAGCCACGAATAAAAGACCCCTTTCACAGCTCTGCCCAGGGAGAGGAGGGAGGGAGGAGAGGGAGAGAGAGAGAGAGAGAGAGAGAGAGAGGAGAGAGGCGAGAGAGAGGAGAGGGAGAGAGACGGAGGGGAGAGAGAGAGAGGAGAGAAAGAAGGCGAGAGAGAGGAGAGGGAGAGAGAGAGGAGAGGGAGAGAGACGGAGGGGAGAGAGAGAGAGAGAAGAGAAAGGCGAGAGAGAGGAGAGGGAGAGAGACGGAGGAGAGAGAGAGAGAGAGAGGAGAGAAAGAAGGCGAGAGATGGGAAAGTGGAAAGCGAGAGGAGATATCAGGGGAAAGGAGGGAAATATGGAGAGAGAGAGAGAGGTGGTGGCGATAGTGACACAAAAAGAGAGAAAGCAGAAAGAGAAAGCGACAGGAGAAAAAGACTCGGAAGGGTGAGAGAGATTAAAGAGAGAGAGAGAGAGAGAGGGGTCTTTTGAGAAAGAACAAGATAAAGGGAGCGAGCGAAGCGATGTGACGGGAGAAAGAGAAAGGGGGAGAGTGTGAAAGAAGTGAGGGACGCGAGGAGGGTTAAAGATTGAAGAATGAGAGCAGAGAAAGGGACGTTTGACACCAGTTGTGGGAGAGGAGGATGAGAACGAGAGGAAAAAGAGGGGGGTTGTGGGGGTTAGCAGCTCGCAAGTCCATTCAATAAACTTTATTGGCATGGTAACACATCTTACACTGCCAAAGCACATACTGTATATAGGAACTTATATACTGTTTTCTCTCTCTCTCTCTCTCTCTCTCTCTCTGTATATCTACCTCTTTCTCTCTCTCTCTCTCTCTGTGTCTTCCTCTCTCTCTCTCTCTCTCTCTCTCTCTCTCTCTCTCTCTCTCTCTCTCTCTCTCTCTCTCTCTCTCTCTCTCTCTCTCTCTCTCTCTCTCTCTTAGGGCTTTCACACCGGCAGTTCCGAAAGCCGGTTCGCGTTCGGTAACCTCCGAACGTTGGCGCTGTCTGGCGAACGAGCCCGCGTTCATACCAGTGTATCATTCATACCAGTGTATCGTTCATACCAGTGTATCGTTCATACCAGTGTATCGTTCATACCAGTGTATCGTTCATACCAGTGTATCGTTCATACCAGTGTCTCGTTCATACCAGTGTATCGTTCATACCAGTGTATCGTTCATACCAGTGTATCGTTCATACCAGTGTATCGTTCATACCAGTGTATCGTTCATACCAGTGTATCTAGTTCATACCAGTGTATCGTTCATACCAGTGTATCGTTCATACCAGTGTATCGTTCATACCAGTGTATCGTTCATACCAGTGTATCGTTCATACCAGTGTATCGTTCATACCAGGGTATCTGTTCATACCAGTGTATCGTTCATACCAGTGTATCGTTCATACCAGTGTATCGTTCATACCAGTGTATCGTTCGCCAGACAACGCCAACGTTCTGAGGTTTCCGAACGCGAACGCGAACCGGCGTTCGGAACTGCCGGTGTGAAAGCCCTATGCGTATATCGACCTTTCTTTCTCTCTCTCTCTCTCTCTCTCTCTCTCTCTCTCTCTCTCTCTCTCTCTCTCTCTCTCTCTGTGTATGTATCTACCTCTTTCTTTCTCTCTCTCTCTCTACCTCTTTCTCTCTCTATCTCTCTCTCTCTCTCTACCTCTTTCTCTCTCTCTCTCTCTCTCCTCTACCTCTTTCTGGGGGCAGAGCGTACACAGGCTGTTTTTCTCTCTCTCTCTCTCTCCCTCTCTCTCTCTCTCTGTCTCTCTCTACCTGTCTCTCTCTCTCTCTCTACCTGTCTCTCTCTCTCTCTCTACCTGTATCTCTCTCTCTCTACCTGTATCTCTCTCTCTACCTGTCTCTCTCTACCTCTCTCTCTCTCTCTGTATCTACCTCTTTCTATCTCTCTCTCTCTCTTCCTCTTTTTGGGGGCAGAGTATACACAGCCTGTTTCTCTCTCTTTCTCTCTCTCTAACCTCTCTCTCTACCTCTCTCTCTAACCTCTCTCTCTCCCGGCGCCCCCCTCCCCCCTCTGGAAGAGCTGTACAACACACTGGTATCAGGAAGGCCTCCAAGATCTCCAGAGACCCAACCCACCCTGGGTACGAACACTTTACCCGGCTGCCCTCGAAAAGGTGGTACAGGACTATGGCCGCAAGGACAAACAGACTGAAGAACAGCTTCTACCCCAGGACCATCCAGGCCCTGAACACAGCAAAGACCTAGGTTCTGGGCCCTGGACAGTCTGGACGGATTGATGGCAGCTGCTGGACTGAAAAAATCAGGTGTAGTGCTGAGGCACAAATATGTACATTTCTAGCCTGCAAACTGCGACACTTTAAATGAATGTGCAATAACACTATGTGCAATATGACAACCCTAGTCGTCTATCTGTACAGTATAGTATAGTGGATAGTGTACATAGCCTCTATTTATGTAAACCAGCTCCTTCCCTTCTTGTGTTTTTTTTCAGTTTCTTTTCTTTCCTAGCACCAGGGGAGCCACCCCTCCTTAAATGTCGTTGTTTGGTACCTGTACTATAGCAATGACAATAAAGACCATTCATTCTCTCTCTTTCTCTCTCTCTACCTCTCTCTCTCGCTCTGTTCTATTCGTTGATTCAGATCCGGTGACTGGGAAGGCCACTGAAGAACACTGAACTCAATGTCATGTTCATGAAACCAGTTTAAGACAACTTTTGCTTTGTGACACGGTGCATAACCATGCTGGAAGCAGCCATTAGAAGATGGGTACATTGTGTCCATGAAGGGACACACACATGATCAGCAACAATACTCAAACAGGCTGTGGCATTCAAGAGATGATTGATTGGTATTAACAGGCCCAAAGTGTGCCAAGAAAACATCCCCCACACCATGACACCACCTGAATGAATGAGAAGGTGTAGAGGTGTTCCTAATAAAGTGTCTGGTGAGTGTAGATATGGAGAAGAGTAGGGCTAAAAGATGCTGACAATATGGGAGAAGCGGAATACACAGAAACAACAAGCAACAGACAACATGAGCACATAGAACACAGAGTTAAGGAACGGGGAGGGGGGGGGCAGGGTTAGGGGAGATGGTTAGGGGTAGGTGAGGTTGTATGCATGTCCAGGGGGGGAGGGGGGTGGCAGGGTTAGGGGAGATGGTTAGGGGTAGGGGAGGTTGTATGCATGTCCAGGGGGGGAGGGGGGTGGCAGGGTTAGGGGAGATGGTTAGGGGTAGGGGAGGTTGTATGCATGTCCAGGGGGGGAGGGGGGTGGCAGGGTTAGGGGAGATGGTTAGGGGTAGGGGAGGTTGTATCCATGTCCGGGGGGGGGGGGGGGGGTGGCAGGGTTAGGGGAGATGGTTAGGGGTAGGGGAGGTTGTAAGCGTGGGAGAACAGGTAGGTTTTGAAGTGTGATTTAAAAGTGGGGAGTGAGGGTGAGTGTGTTACGGCCCTGTCTCTCTCTCTCACCGCCCCCAGGGAGAAGAAGTGTGTTTGTCTCCCGTTGTGACAGAACATTAAGTTGTTGTTTTGATGACATCAAGCAAGAGGAAATGAGTGTTAATGTGGTCTGGAGTTGATTCATTTGGTAAAAAAAATACAGAATAAATCTTCTTCTATCACGGCGACTGCCAATGGCCCCCTGGCCTGAGCTATGAGCTAGATTACTCTTCCTGCTACGGCTGGTGAACTGATGATTTACTTGCTTAGTCAAATGTATCGATTGTAAGTCGCTTTGTGGAATAAGGCGTCTGCTAAATGCCCAAAAATGTAAATGTAAATGGTAGGAATCCAATTTGGCTTTTACTCAGGGATAATTTATTCTGCTGTTGATGATTCGAAGAGAATATCTCCCCCATGTTGCTATGGACACAAGCCTCTGTAGTCATTTAGAATGTGTCTGTTTTTTTAAAGACAGGAGTAATTTGTCTCTCTCTCTATCTTTCTCTCTCTCTTTCTCGCTCTCTCACTTTCTGTATGTATTTCACACATTTTGTGAGAGATTATCACAGATATATAACTTTATAGATAGGTGGCTCACATCACAGACATATAACTTTATAGATAGGTGGCTCACATCACAGCTATATAACTTTATAGATAGTTGGCTCACATCACAGCTATATAACTTTATAGATAGGTGGCTCACATCACAGACATATAACTTTATAGATAGGTGGCTCACATCACAGCTATATAACTTTATAGATAGTTGGCTCACATCACAGCTATATAACTTTATAGATAGGTAGTTCACATTATACATAAGTAGTTCACATCGTACAGTAGATATATAACATTATAGATAGGTAGTTCACATCACAGACATATAACTTTATAGATAGGTGGCTCACATCACAGATATATAACTTTAAAGATAGGTGGCTCACATCACAGATATATAACTTAATAGATAGGTAGTTCACATCATACAGTAGATATATAACATCATAGATAGATAGTTCACATCATACAGATTTATAGAGAGGTTTTATTCACTATGGTCGACTTAGACTAACGGTACTTTTCCACCAGAGACCGGGTGTTCCAGTGTTTTTTGGGCACTGGTTTTTAGGCGCTGGCGGTTGTCATGGTGAC
This sequence comes from Nansenia antarctica, assembly GCF_963989245.1. Lineage (NCBI taxonomy): Eukaryota > Metazoa > Chordata > Actinopteri > Argentiniformes > Microstomatidae > Nansenia > Nansenia antarctica. Next base: position 75,938,954 of record NC_137688.1, on the reverse strand, counting down.
CTGGTCACACCCAGGGTGAATCTGAAGGAAAGGAGCGAAACTATCAACGTCATCAGAAATGTGTTTCTGCATGACTACTCATAACCGAGGGATACATCTGTCAATAATTGTGATGTTGTTCTCCAGTGCATTTGTCATAACATGAGTTGAAACAGCGTTGCTTAAGGTTGCTTTATACGGAGGTCATGTAGATGCTACTAAATATGAATCCAAGCAAACTGATTCATAGTTAATATATAACATGTTCATGCTTTGGGTGTTGCAGTTCCATAGACTACTCTAGCCAGACAATGGAAAGGCACATACTTTTATTTATTTATTTTTTATTTGAACTTTATTTAACCAGATAAAATCAGTTGAGAACAAATTCTCATTTTCAATGATGATCTGGCCAAGAGGCCCCGGCAAGAATAAAAACAAACATATAAACAGAAATACTCAGGGTCGACATAGAACAATACATACAATACATGAGAACGGAAAAGACAGTGAAGATATACATTTATAAATAGAAACAAATAGAAACAAAATCAACTAACCTATGTGTGGGAAGAGAACGTGTGTGTGTGTGTGTGTGTGTGTGTGTGTGTGTGTGTGTGTATGCGTGTGTGTGTGTGTGTGTGTGTGTGTGCATGTGTGTGTGTGTGTGTGTGTGTGTGGGGGGGGGGGGGGCATGCGTGTGTGTGTGTGTGTGTATTTGGGGGGGGGGGGCAGCCAGCAGGAACAACAGTCACTTATGATCTGCTAACCCCTCCCAAAAAGTCCCCAAAAAGTCC
>NC_137688.1:75930678-75933178 GCF_963989245.1 Nansenia antarctica | reverse complement strand
CGTGCGCGATGCCACGGGTGATCGACAGGCGCGTATGCCTTAATAATATCTTCACTCCACGATCATCTAGTCTGGTCTGGCGCCTGCGCCGTCTGTTGTTCTTCCTGCACTGTCGAACCCTGCTCAGACCACACGAACAGGGCCGGCCCTACGACTTTGGTGGCACTAAACAAGATTCTGAACTGTGGCCCCCTGTGGCACGTTTCATCAACCATGTGTGGGGGGGGGGGGGCGAGGGCAGAGTTTTTGATTGACGGGGGGTAGCTTGCGCTAAATCGATGGCGCAAGTGTGGCTCCGCCCCCTCTAGTGGTTGTTGTGGCCGTAAACAACGACATAGACTGTTTATTCCAGCGGCCGGAACCTGCACACGAATAACTTGATGATGCTTGATGATGGGTGAAGTGTGACCATCAGGGGAGCAACAACAGAAGAAAGGTTCTTGCAAAAACTACGGTAGTAAAATGGACTGACTAACAGTATATAGCGCTTTACAACAGCCATGCAAGGCGTCAGCCTTTTTCATTCAAACACACCAAATGAGAAGGTAGAGACAATAGCATCTGAGTTAACTAGATGTTGGCACACCGCCGAGGCCACCGCCAACTCATCCTCATCATCGACACCAACAACAGAGCAGTGGAACCAGTCCAAAACCACTATAGGACCACCACAGCAGAAGTAGTGGGGCGGCTGTGGCGCAGGAGGCCACATTAGAGTCGCCGTCTAATGATCGCAAGGTTAGCAGATCGGCGGTTCGAGCCCCGGCTGGCCACATGTCGAAGTGTCCTTGGGCAAGACACCCCAAATTGCTCCCAGTGAGCGGCAGTTGCATGGCAGCTTTCCGCCATTGGTGTGTGAATGTGTGTGTGAAGGGGTGAATGAGAGGCCGTTGTAAAGCGCTTTGGATAAAGGCGCTATATAAGTGCAGTCCATTTACCAAGACAGGGGGCACTACCAGCCTATCTGAGGGTCTCCGGGTCAGAGGTCAGCTCTGACATGACAGACTTTAACAGTCATCAGTCTTTGCTGTGACGTTAAGAAGAGGCGCCGCCCCTGGATAGCTGCTAGAACTGCACATGATAGACGTAATCAGCTGTGAGGGGTCATTTGACCCATGTGAGTAAAACTCAGGACCCTCCTTTCATGACTTGTCCTAGATATGTGCGTTCTACCACCCAGTATCCTTACATTTTCAAAATCACATCCGTGTAGGAAGCAGGCTAATTTACAAGCGGCCAACTAGTGGTCGTTGTGTGTAAATAGCAGCTTTGCATTGAAAAAATAGGCTTTTTAGTAGGTAAAAAGGCACGGCTGTTCTAGTGTTAAGGAAAGAAATGGTTACTGGTTTGTCTTTGGCAACACAGTCAACAGTCAAACACAGTCAACAGTCAAAGAGCCGGAGATATAATAATAATAATAATAATAATAATAAATGGTAAATGGTAAATGGACTGCACTTATATAGCGCTTATTTTTTTGCCAAAGCGCTTTACAACGGCCTCTCATTCACCCATTCACACACACATTCACACACCAATGGCGGCAAGCTGCCATGCAAGGCTCACTGGGAGCAATTTTCATAATAATGATAATAATAATAATAATAATAGATTTTATTTAAAAGCGCCCTTCTCAAACTTAAGGACACTGTACAGATGCGTACAGAACATGGAAAGACTGCCTTCTTATTTGCTAAGCTCCACAAGTCCTGGAACCTTCTAGAAAGCACTTTTAAAATAGACTCTCTCCCATCTATGGGTCAATTCAAGGGAATGACTAGGGACCACTTCATGTCTATTTGACCTGCCTTGATTGATCCATTGTTTTGTTTTTATTGTTGCACTATGTATGTTTATGTATTTATTGTGTTGCAATGTTTTTATTTATCCTGTACACTTGGTAAAGTAAAGAAGGAGACAGAGGGAGGGAGAGAGGGGGGGAGAGAGAGAGAGAAGGAGAGAGAGAGAGAGGGAGAAAGGGAGAGAAAGAAAAAGAGAAAAGAAAGAGTGATAATGAAACAAGGGAGGTATAGAAAGAGGTACGAAGGGAGGTAGAGGGGGAGAGAGAGAGAGAGAGAGAGAGAGAGAGGAGAGAGAGGAGAGAGGGAGAGAGAGAGAGGGGGGAGAGAGAAATTGAGAGAGAGTGAGAACTCTGCACTGCACTTTATATATATATATATATATATATATAGCACTATCCAATGTCTGTCCTGTGTTGTCCTGTTTTTTGCATTTGTTTTTGTTCATGTATACATGTGAAAAAATGCATAAACGCACCTACTGTAATGCCAAAACAAATTCCTATATGTGTCAAGCATAATGGCAATAAACGTTATCTGAATCTGAATCTGAATCTGGGAGAGAGAGAGAAAGAGGGAGGGAGAGAGAGTGAGAGAGAGAGACAGAGACAAAGAGAGAAAGAATAGAGAAGAGAGATTGAGAGAGAGTGAGTGAGAGAGAGAGAGTGAGAGAGAGAGACAGAGACAAAGAGAGAGAGAGA
>NC_137688.1:75923178-75925678 GCF_963989245.1 Nansenia antarctica | reverse complement strand
TCTTTTGTACATGTAATGTAATGTAAGAATGTAAGCTTTCAAATTATGCGTCATCTTCAAAGAAAATAGTTGAAGAAGATATCCCTGAATTTGAATGTTGGTCCACCTCAAACCAAATAGCGGAGAAATGTGTTCTGAATCAAAACTACACACAAAAACAGTTGCTAGTAGCTATCAAGCTAAAAAAGGAGCTTTGCAACGAACATCTAACTGCATGTTTAGCACATCACAACATGCTGATGGAACATTTACATGCTAAAAAGAGATAACTACACATAATTAGATGATCACAAAGTCCTTTCTTTGGAACACCTAAACGTCCTAAAACGTATGTTTGTTTACAAGCCATGTAATCACTTAACCCAGTAGCCTACGAAACAGAACGGCAGTCTATACTGTACAGTGAATCCAGTTCACAACTTCTATGTTATATAAGTATTTAGTGATCCTAAAACTGTTGTTGGTTATATTGAGTGGGCTCTTCAACACGTCAACTTTCATAATATGCCAAAAAACGGAAAACACATTTCTTTTTCGGTCATTAGCACGACTTGAGAATTGCTGACAGGCCCTTTTTCACCAGACCATGTCACATTTGTTTGCTGTTGTTGTTGAAGCACGGAGCCTCAGGGCTGCTATATTATGAACCAACTATTGAGCAACGTCTTCTAACGCATGGATGAACATTAGACACCTGAGGCCTATCTTTCATCAGTGTGTGTGTGTGTGTGTGTGTGTGTGTGTGTGTGTGTGTGTGTGTGTGCGTGTGTGTGTGTGCACAAGTCAGTCTCATGGTTGAACTATTAGACGTATGTAGAAATTTGTCAACCTTCAGTAGAAACCTTCCTACAGTAAATGGTAAATGGACTGCACTTACATAGCGCCTTTATCCAACGCGCTTTACAACAGCCTCTCATTCACCCATTCACACACACATTCACACGCCAATGGCGAGGTAGGCAAGCTACCATTCAAGGCGCCGGCCGGCCCGCTCACTGGGAGCAATTTGGGGTTCAGTGTCTTGCCCAAGGACACTCCGACATGTGGCCAGCCGAGGCTCGAACCGCCGATCTGCCAACCTTGCGATCATTAGACGCCAACTCTACCTCCTGCGCCACAGCCGCCTCCTACAGTAGAAACCAGCCCTCAGTACAACCCATTCCCCTCACCTTGATCCCTGTGTGTGTGTGTGTGTGTGTGTGTGTGTGTGTGTGTGTGTGTGTGTGTGTCATCACCGTCTGGGATTCCCTGAGCCTCCTCTGGTCGTTCCCAGCAGCGGTGCGGCTCATCGCTGGAGCGCGTCCAAGACATCTGTGGGTTCTTCCACCTCGTTAAGTTCCCCAAATAACCCAAGGTGGAACACCGGGCTGGGCCCGGGCTGCCACAAGGCCAGGGGGCTCAATAATAACCCTCCCCTCCCCTCCCTCCCCTCCCTCCCTCCCTCCCTCCCCCCTCCTCCTCCCCCCCACCCTCTCAGTTTGATTTTGATTTGATTGGAGATTGAATGTCTTTCATGGAGCGTGAGCTGGGCCACAGGGTACGAGCGTCTGAATAACAAGCCACCCTTGTCAGGGCGAATCAGGAGGATGGCTTTGACGGCATTGTTTTCACAGCGCCGCGTGGGACATCGACATCATCATCATCATCATCATCATCATCATCCTCATCATCATAATAATCATAATAATGATCAGCAGAAATGTCCCTGACAAGACTTTAGGCCTGGAACATTCTGTGGTCTTTTTTGCTCTTCATGTTCTCGTCTCTGTTGTGCGTGTGTGTGTGTGTGTGTGTGTGTGTGTGTGTGTGTGTGTGTGAGCATGTGTGTGTGTGTGTGAGTGTGTGTATGTGTCTCTGTGTGTGTGTGTGTGAGCGTGTGTATGTGCGTATGTGTGTGTGTGTGTGTGTCTTTGTTGTGTCCTCTCTCTCTCTCTGTGTGTGTGTGTGTGTGTGTGTGTGTACGCATGTGTGTGTGTTTGTGTGTGTGTGTGTGTGTGTGAGCATGTGTGTGTGTGTGTGTGTGTGTGTGTGTGCGTGTGTGAGCGTGTGTGTGTGTGTGTGTGTGTGTGTGTGTGTGTGTGATCGTATGTGTGTGTGTGAGCGTGAGTGTGTGTGTGTGTGTCTCTGTTGTTGTGTTCTCTCTCTCTCTCTGGTTATTGTCTTTTTCCCGTGCTGCCAGGAGGAGTTTAGCATGGAGGAGGTTAGCATGGAGGAGGTTAGCATGGAGGAGGTTAGCATGGAGGAGGTTAGCATGGAGGCTATTTACTGTCGTTCGCTAATCGTTTGTGTGTTTGGGAATTAGCTCCATCAGGTTTCCACACCTTGTTCCTTCTCCCTGTCCTCCCCTCGAACCCCCCCTGTACAGACTTGACAGTAATTGGTCTGGCGCTGTGTGTGTGTGTGCGTGTGTGTGTGCGTGTATATGTGTGTTTGTGTGTGTGTGTGTGTGTGTGTACTTGGTGTGTGTCTGTGTGTGTGTGTGTGTGTGTGCGTGTGTACG
>NC_137688.1:75908178-75910678 GCF_963989245.1 Nansenia antarctica | reverse complement strand
GACATCTACTACCCCCCTGTACTGTCCCTCCTGAGACATCTCTTACCCCCCTGTACTGTTTCTCCTTAGAAATCTACAATTCCCCTGTACTGTTTCTCCTGAGACATCTACTACCCCCCTGTACTGTCCCTCCTGAGACATCTACTACCCCCCTGTACTGTTTCTCCTGAGACATCTACTACCCCCCTGTACTGTCCCTCCTGAGACATCTACTACCCCCCTCTACTGTCCCTCCTGAGACATCTACTACCCCCCTGTACTGTTTCTTCTGAGACATCTACTACCCCCCTGTACTGTCCCTCCTGAGACATCTACTACCCCCCTGCACTGTTTCTCCTGAGACATCTACTACCCCCCTGTACTGTCCCTCCTGAGACATCTACTACCCCCCTGTACTGTCCCTCCTGAGACATATCTTACCCCCCTGTACTGTTTCTCCTTAGAAATCTACAATTCCCCTGTACTGTTTCTCCTGAGACATCTACTACCCCCCTGTACTGTCCCTCCTGAGACATCTACTACCCCCTGTACTGTCCCTCCTGAGACATCTACTACCCCCCTGTACTGTCCCTCCTGAGACATCTACTACCCCCCTGTACTGTCCCTTCTGAGATACCTACTACCCCCCTGTACTGTCCCTCCTGAGACATCTACCACTCCCTTGTACTGTCCCTCCTGAGACATCTACTACCCCCCTGTACTGTTTCTCCTGAGACATCTACAATTCCCCTGTACTGTCCCTTCTGAGACACCTACTACCCCCCTGTACTGTCCCTCCTGAGACATCTACCACTCCCTTGTACTGTCCCTCCTGAGACATCTACTACCCCCTGTACTGTTTCCCCAGTGTCAAAAAAAAGTTATTTCTTCTAGCACGACGACTGCCAATGGCCCCTGGCCCGAGCATAGATTACTTTTCCTGCTTTGACTGTTGAATAGATGATTCACTTACTTAGTCAAATGTATTTGTTGTATGTCGCTTTGCATAAAGGCCTCTGCTAAAGGCCAAACATTTAAATGTAAATGTAAGGTGTGACCTCAACCGCTCAGCAACCAATCAGTGGTTTAGATTTGAGAACCTGTTTAAAGGTGCATTTTTCCAGTAGTCTGATGATGAGGTAAGACATTTTGTCGTACACCGATTAGGCATCGATTAGTGCGTGTGCGTGTGCGTGTGCGTGTGTGTGTGTGCGTGTGTGTGTGTGTATGTGTGTGTGTGTGTGTGTGTGCATCTGCTGGGGAGGCCACTTGCAGCACTTGTCAATAATGAAGAGTGGAAGGAAAACAGAGTGGTGCCATAAACTTTCTCTCCTTTCTCCCTTTCTTCCTTCTTTTCTTAAGAAAGGGAAGGAGGGGAGAATAAAGGAGGAGTGTGCCGTGGCTGTTGATATGGAGAAAGCAGAGGGAGAGAGAAAGGAAGAGAGGAGAAAGAGGTCAGAGGTTGTAAAATTCATATGGTCATTCTCTTAAAGCGGGGTATACACATAAGGATTTTCTGGCCGATTTTGGCCCGATTTTCCCCCTTCCGACCAAAGACAGAAAACGCCCGATTATCAGATGGCTCTAAATATTTTCCTATAACAAAATCCTGTGGTGTGAGGTGTGTTAAGAGTCAATCTCTCCCGACAACCTGCTCGGAAAATGGTTGTGGCCGGCAATCGTAAATGTCAAATGTGTTCAATACTTACGACCAGAAATCCTAGGGTTCGCGAGTCCGACTATGACGTGGATGGAATGTAGCCAATCAAGAAGCGAGCTGACTTCTTCTTTTCGTTATTCGGCACTTTATTTGCCCTATCGCACATGGTTGCCTCGTACAGGTCAGTCAGGGTACTACGTTAGATAATAATAATAATAATAATAATAATAATAATAATAATAATAATAATAATAATAATAATGTTATTTGTATAGCGCTTTTCCTGCAAACGTTGCGGCTCAAAGTGCTTTAATCATTATATAATCTTAATATAATTATTTTGTAATTTAAAGGCAATATTAAAAGGATGGGTTCACGCGAGATTTCTGGCTTGGGGAACGAGACTCTAGAGAGTCTGGAGTCTGTCGTAACGAAAATCTTTATGTCTGTGGGGTGCTGAAATGGGAAAATCGGCGCACACCACACACAATACGATCAAGGCTGTTCAATCCAAGAATTTTTATCTTCATGTGTGGGGTCTGTCTCAGATAAGAAATCAGTTAAGATTTAGAAAATCCTTATGTGTGTACCCCGCTTAAGTAATGAGGCGGAGGCTGAGTGGCCACACACTTACACACACACACACACACACACACACACACACACACACACACACACACACACAACACACACACACACACACACACACACACACACACACACACATATGGGTGAATGCAGGGCTGGTTAATGGATATCAAACAGATATTTTATGACGGCACACACACTTCCACCACGGAGCAGAGGCCTGGACTGGGTTGCACCAGTTTGTCGTAAGTCATTACTAAATGCAGCATTTAG
>NC_137688.1:75895678-75903178 GCF_963989245.1 Nansenia antarctica | reverse complement strand
GGGGGTCAGACAGACCGCTGCTCCTCTGGGGAAGGAGGGGAGGGAGGGTGCTCACACACACACACACACACACACAAACACACACACACACCCTCACACGCCCTCACACACACTCACACACACTCACACACAAACACACACACACACACACACACATGCATGCACGCAACACACACGCACACACACACATGCGCTTAAACACACACACACACGTAACACACACACACACTCACACACACACACACACACACGTAACACACACACACACACACACACACACGTAACACACACACACACACACATGCATGCACGTAACACACACACACACACACACATGCATGCACGCAACACACACACACACACACACATGCGCTTAAACACACATACACACACACTCATACACAAACACACACACACACATGCATGCATGCACACAACACACACACACACATGCATTCACGCAGCACACAACACACACACACACACACATGCGCTTAAACACACATACACACACACACACACACACACCTACACAAACACTCATACACACTCACATTCATGCATGCAGATGCTTAAACACACACACACACACACACACACACACACACACAAACAAACAACGCATCCTCAGCTCTTTCCATCAGGGCTGAGGTCAGTTGAATTTAAATTCAGCGACACTTCAATGATCGCAAACAAAAGATATTTCTCTGTCAACGGCAAACAAGAAGCTATTTCAGATCTTCTATTAAACTAAATCATACATGATTAGATCTCAAATTCATTTAATTGCATTTATTGCTCGGTCGAAGCATTTAACAAACAGCTCAAGACTGTCCTGTACTAGACAGGCTTTTGGCTAACCCCAAAAACCTGTCTTTTTGTCTTGTTATTATTTGTTGTACACTTGTTATTTGTTCCTTGTTTTTATTTTCACTTGTTTACCTATTTCTTTTAACCTGCTATTACTTTTGCTCTAAACTGACCCCCATCGGCATCCGAAGTGATATAAAGAGTTTACCTCGATCAATTCTCTTCATCGATATCACATTTTTTTCTCAATTTTGCATGCTATACGATGCCACCATTTTTTTCCCGAGACGGTAAACACGGCCTAAGTCACATCCAGTTTTCTCCAACTGGAGAATGTGTCATGTCCGGTTTCAACGCCGAATTTCCATACCATTGGTCGGCCAACCCCAAAAAAATCCCCAAAAAATGAATAAATAAATCTGATACATGAGAAAGGTCAAAGGTCAAAGATGGTGCCAACATATCTCCAAATGGCCTAAACATATAGGTGTCCGCCTAAACATACCTGTACTAAAACAGGTACAAAGTTGCATTTGCTCACATTACTAGCATCGACTTTGGCACAAGTACTAATAAGACCCTGGAGTACTGATTCCTAGATGATTTGGGCTTCGTTATCAGGTTTCCAAGGTGATATTCACTGTAAAAGCTGTTTTTTTTTTAGGCGGAGACTGAATTTGAGATGTTTTATAATGTTCTAGCTCTATTTGCTCTGACACAGTAACATATATGTTGATTCTGACACTTCTACAGCCACCCCACAGGTGTTAGCTTTCATTTGATAACAATATCATTATGAAGGCCCTTGTGATTGTGGAGATATTCTATATTCACTGTGGGCATGTCATTTCGAGCAGAAAACCAGAAAAATTAGGTGGATAAGAAGAGGTTAATTATGTTTTTAGAGCCTATATAAAGCACTTTGTGACCACTGGTCTGTGATAGTTGCTATATAAATAAACTTTACTCACTTACTTACTTACTTATTGCATTTCATTTAAACCACTTTCCCGAATTGACTCCTGATTGAAAATCTAAAACTGACCCCGAACACACCCCACCATTTCCTACGTTCTTCTTCTTCTTGTAGTGTGTGTGTAGCGTGGTGGGAGTGGCAGCGTGGTGTTTCCCCCTCACACTCCCTGTGTGAGCGGAGTGATGTCAGCACTGTGCTGAGGGCCGGGGTTGTGTGGTAAATTAGTGGGCGCCATGTTTGTGTTTGGGGTGCTCCCTCCTGCCTCTGGGAACTTGTTGTTTTGTTGTGTTGGGGGGGTGGGAGGGGGGGCGGGGTGGAGGATAAACAACCCTTCTGGGTGGTCTCTCCTTCTCTCCTTCTTTCTTTTTCCTCTCTTTCTTTCTCCTCTCTTTCTCTCTATCTCTCCGCTCGGACATGGAGAAAGAAAGGTCTTGTGACTGGAGTAGGGCTTTTCTATTCATGACAACCTGAGTTCCTCCCTCCCTCCTCCCTCCTCTTTCTTCCCTCTCTTTCTTCCCTGTCTCTTCCCAGCGCTGTGCCGGTCCGTGGAGCTCCGTCTCATACATGTTGAAGTATCTATTGAGGGACTCCGTCAGCAGTCTGCTTTGCTTGTTTGCGCACTCTTTCTTTCCTCCCTCGTTCCTTGTTTACATTTCTCTGTGTGTCTCCTCTCTCTCCCCTGTGCTTTCCTTTCTGTAGGCTGTTTATTGTCTATTTCAGTAACTCTCTCTCTCTCTCACACACACACTCTTTCTTTCTTTCTCTCACCCGCCTTCTCTTTCATTTGGATTCCCTCCCTCGCTCCGTTTCACTCACTCCCTCACTCCTTCTGCCTCTCTTTGTTGATATCTTTAACTTTTACTGTTCTTCCTTCCTTCTTTTCTACCTCCCTCCCTCTCACACACTGTTACTCTCTCTCTCTCTCACACACACACACACACACACACACACACACACACACACACACACAGACACACACACACACACACACACAAATCAGGAAGTGTTCTCACTTTCATTTATTTCTTTATTTTACTTTTGTTTGTTGCATTTCTATGCACAAAATGACAATGGTGTTATAGCACGTGAATGACAGTGTCGTATTACAGAATATAAGAAAAAAAAGACACAATACATAGCAACTACAAGACAAACAAAACATAAACATCACAAACAGTCAGCCTGGTCATATTTCACATGTTATAGTAAACATAGTACCCTCACCCTTCAGATCAGAATAAAAAATATATATATACAAATTGTGAGCTTAGAATTATAAGGTCTCCGTTTAGGGTAGTTCAGAGATATTGAGAAGTTTTTACATTCAATTCTGTTTTGTGAGATGGAACCTTTGTATTTTATGAATTACTAACTAAAACAATTCTACATTTTAAAAAGAACACCACACAGGCATTAATAAACACCTAATGGATCAGATTATGTAAAAAACGAAATGTTGACCAAAAATGGAGATAGAACCTTATAATTCTAACGTCACGAAGTATCAAATGGAATCGTATTCAGGGGTAACTGGGAAGGTACATTTCTCTGCGTAGGCTAAGAAGAAAGGCCCCCACATCTATCGTTTTACATTTCTTGGAAGAGCGTTTCAAAGTATATCAGATTTTTTCCAACTGTGAGTAGGCAGTGTGGGTGATTTCCATCTTATTAGCATCAGACATTTAGCCAATAATGTTACAAAATCTTGTCAGATCCGCGCAGGGCCCTGGGCGAGGGCGACTGAGGGCTGCTGAACAGAGCAGTAATGGCATTAGGCTCGATAAGTGTCCCAATTACCTCCCACAAAGTATCGACAATCGCCAAAGTCCAGTAATTACGCAGAGATGTGCACGACCAAAACTTTGGTCCAATGAGGGCTGCGGTGAACAACTACATTGAATCAACCCGTGTCTGGCGCAGACAGAAGAGGTAAGTATGCACTCTTTTGAGAATATCTCCCCAAACTTCCTCAGAGACCCCCTCCCCCAAATCCTCCTCCCAAAGCAGAGTCTTGGGGCGGCTGTGGCGCAGGAGATAGAGCCGCCGTCTAATGATCGCAAGGTTGGCTAAATCGGTGGTTCGAGCCCCGGCTGGCCACATGTCGAAGGGTCCTTCGGCAAGACACTGAACCCCAAATTGCTCCCAGTGAGCAGGGCCGGCACCTTGCATGGTAGCTTGCCGCCATTGGTGTGTGAATGTGTGTGTGAATGGGTGAATGAGAGGCCGTTGTAAAGCTCCAAGGTTGGACCATATGGAAAATGCGCCATCTGATATAGAGGGAGGAAAAGTATGATTTGCAACTCGTAGGAGTGCAGAGGTAGAAAACGTTTGGAAGCCAAAGTGGCATTTCAACTGGTTCCACATTTTTAGGAATTTAACAATGACATTTTGAACATAGAGGGAGGGAGGGGCAGTTGATGGGGGAGGGTACAGGAGCTGTCAGCCACACAGGTTTAGAGGAACAAGACTCTATAGCCACCCAGGCAGGAGGACGGTGGAATGTATCAGATTGGATACGGCTAGTAGCTAGTAACCCAGTAATACAACTTCAAGTTCGGCAAGGCCATTCCTCCAAGTGGCTTTGGTCTCTGTAGAAAGTCCTTTATATATATATATATATATATATATATATACATATATATATACAGTATAAAGAATACCCACATGTTGTCATATCCACATGCATGTACAAATGAAATGGACTGGGCTGGTCTGGTCTTAGAAAACCATGTCAATTTGGCTAGCACACCAAAAGATGGATGACATGGAATTGGAATGCATAATTGCCATGGTAATCCTTATTGCTTGCATGTGTGGGAGCACACACATGGGAAGCTCCACATTCAGCATCATGTGACTGAGCATTCCGACGTCAGTTGAGTTTTGGGGTTGGCTGTTAATAAAGATGTGAACTAAACCTAAAGCTTCTCTAAATGGCACATCACAAGATGGCCGCCGGTCCACACCCACCGTGGAATGTTGATTTAAATGGGCATATCCGTTTTTCTACTTATATTTCGACGGGGGTTCCCTAGGCTCACTTATTTCCCAGGCAAAGCTCACGACAGCGTCTCTTTCTGTGGCATCGTCGACACAAATCATTTCTGGAGAGAAGCCTTGAATCTGTCGACCTCCACTAGAGCACTTCTGAGAATTAGTCCAAGTCCAGATTTGAATTCCAACTGTATTTTGGTTACATGGTGTAATAGTGGTGTCTCATCCACATGCATGGACAGGCCACAGAGACATGATATGACTGTATAGTTTCTTGGGAAGATGTTTCAAAACAGGCTAACTGGGTGGGAGAGCCATATGCTTTGAACCTCTTTCCACTAGAAGGATTAATGCTTACGGCCAAGTACAGCCGTTAGCCGCTCAAGAATGTGACTGAATGTGACAGAATGACAAGTAGAAAGTGTCTGAGCCTTCAAGGTAACTGGAACTTGAGGTGTGACAACTGACATAATAATGAACTCGCCCTCCGAGCCTGGTGACAGACAACCTGTGCACCTCCTCCTCTCCCTCTCTCCCCCTCCCCATCCCCCTCTCTCCCTCTCCCTTCTTCCTCCTCTCCTTTACCTGGTCACTCCTCCTCCTCTCCCTCTCTCCCCCTCCCCATCCCTCTCTCCCTCTCCCTTCCTCCTCCTCTCCTTTACCTGGTCACCACTTCTCTAGCCAGTGCACAGATCAATCACCTCCCCTCAGGATCATTGACTACCCCTTGTTGACCTCGATCCCCGTCATTAGCTCACAGCTAATCAACAACCAGTCTCCTCCACCACTCTACCCCTTCAGCCCTGCTAGCTTATAGCTAGCTGCTCACCTAACTAACTTAACTTGGATGTTAGCATAACAACCGCTAAAATCATTAGCCACCACACGGCTAGTGAGTTGTGCTTTTTTAACTGCCTGAAGAGAGTGAGTTTGAGAGTGGCTTTGGTGCTTGTGTTGTTTAAGCTGAGGGCAAACACAGCGTGAACAAACGTGCGTGTCGGAGCTTGTATGACTGCCTGACTATAAGGCGCTGGGCTCACTCCAGGAAAAACACCTCACTTCAATATCTCAGTATGAAGATCCTGTATCGGAAGCAGGGTTGACGTAACGGTGTGTGTGTGTGTGTGTGTGTGTGTGTACATAGGCGTGTGTGTTTGCATGCGTGTGTGTGTGTGTGTTTGTGTGTACATGCGTGTGTGTGTGTGTGTGTGTGTGTAACAGTGTGTGTATGTGTGTGTACATGCGTGTGTGTGTGTTTGCATGCATGTGTGTGTGTGTTTGCATGTGTGTGTTTGCATGCGTGTGTGTGTGTGTTTGTGTCTGTGAGTACATGTGTGTGTGTGTGTGTGTGTGTGTTTGCATGTGTGTGTGTGTATGCATGTGTGTGTGTGTGTGTGTGTGTAAAGCACCATTGAGTAACAATGGGGGAGACAAGTCATCGGAGGACAAGAATGACACATCCAGAGGACTGGACACTTGTTGTGTTCACGCGTTGACTCATTTCCATTATGTAAATGACGGCTGTTGCTTTGCTGCAGGACAACATACCAGTCAGTCCACACTAAGCCTGGGCTATTGGTATTCATTGAAAGAAAACAGTCACCAGTCAGGCATTTATATTTAGCAGTAGCTTCCCCCACCCCTCCCCCATTTCATTTCCTCCTCTTGGTTACACAGGTAAAGAAGATAACAGCAACACATGTAGGCTATTACACCATGTAACCACAATACAGTTGGAATTCAAATCTGGACTTGGACTAATTCTCAGAAGTGCTCTAGTGGAGGCCTACAGATCCAAGGCTTCTCTCCAGAAATGGTTCTTGTCGACGATTCCACGAAAAGGGACGCGGTCGTGAGCTTTTCCTTTAAATTAAGTGAGCCTATAGCATAGCAATATAAGTATAAAAACGGAAATGCGCATTTAAATCAACATTCCATGGTGGGTGTGTATGTACGGGCGGCCATCTTGTGGTGTACCGTTTAGAGAAACTTTCAGTTCACATCTTTATTAACAACCAACCCCAAAACTCAACTGACGTTGGAATGTTCAGTCACATGATGCTGAATGTGGAGCTTCCCATGTGTGCTCTCCCACACATGCAAGCAATAAGGATTACCATGGCAATTATGCATTCCAATTCCATGTCATCCATCTTTCGGGTGTTTACTAGCGAAATCGCCATGGTTTTCTAAGACCAGCCCAGTCCAGTCCAGTCCAGTCCAGTCCAGTCCAGTCCAGTCCAGACCAGTCCAGCCCTAGATGATGATTCACTTTCTTAGACAATTGTATTTGTTGTACGTTTGCGTGGGGAAGGCGTAAAAGCGTTTAAAGGCGTTTAGTGAAAGGCGTCTGCTAAATGCCAAAAATGTAAAAAATGTACATGTTAGCCTCAGTCACAGTACAACTCACAAGTTCAGTTCAGGCCAGCCCAGCCCAGCCCAGCGCAGCCCAGCCCAGGCCAGCCCAGCCCAGCCCAGCCCAGGCCAGCCCAGGCCAGGCCAGCCCAGCCCAGCCCAGCCCAGCCCAGCCCAGCCCAGCGGACAGAGACAGAAGCTTCTAGATCATACAGTATACGGTATGTATATAGACAGAGCTAATGACTCCTGTGATCGTCCAGCCCCCCCCTCCTCTACTAATCCGGAACTTTCCGCTCCCTGGCCCTGTGTCCTGGAGATGTCCCACCTCCTTAGAGATTATCCATCAACTCACTGGCCCTGAA
>NC_137688.1:75865678-75890678 GCF_963989245.1 Nansenia antarctica | reverse complement strand
AACACTATGTGCAATATGACAACCCTCGGGTACATAAGGTTCAGAGATAGGAAATGTTAGAATAGGTATAGCATAGCATAGAGTACAGCACAGTGTTTTATCTGTACAGTATAGTGGATAGTGTACATAGCCTTTATTTATGTAAACCAGCTCTTTTCCCTTGTTTTTAGTTTTAAAAAAATCCTAGCACCAGGGGAGCCCCCCCCCTCCCAAATGTCGTTGTATGGTACCTGTACTATATTAATGACAATAAAGACCATTCATTCATTCATTAACCTGCTCGTAGTGAACCAGTGACGCCCGGAGTAGTTATGCCAGATTCGGATACTACTGATAACCCCGTTGCTCTGATACCTCCTTCCTTCCACCTCCTTCCTGTAAACACCTACAAGTTATACAACTCCAATCGGTTTTGCAATACGAATCAACTTGTTTTGCTTGTCTGTGTCTATACAGCAATGCGATCCCCTGTTAGATTCGTCCAGCAGATCGACAGACAGACGTTGTTTGTTGTTCTTTATGTCTGACTTGTAATTGTTCATGTTTTCATTCTATCAATCAACGCCAGGGGACTGTGGTGCGATGCTGGTGGGACAGTGGAATATTTCAGTGTTTGTTTAAAGGCTCTTGAGTCAGTCAGGGTGATGTTGAAATATGCTGTGGCAATATCCGCCTACTCTGGTGGTGTGTGTGTGTGTGTGTGTGTGTGTGTGACTATGAATGTCTCTTTTATCCATGTTCACTGGGAAATCACTATCTCTCTTAAAATCATGCCTATCTCTCCCTTAAATCGCCTCTGTTTCTTCAGTCATGCGACGTGAGAGAGAGAGAGTGATGGGAGTGAGTCCAGGTAAGGCTGGGGGACAGATTGAGAGAGAGAGGGGGAGAGAGAGGGGGAGAGAGAAAGAGAGAGGGGGGAGGACGTGACCAGAAGCATGCCCAGTGGGTCAGGTTGTGGGAGAGAGATGGATGGCTTGGGAACGGAGAAATTGGAGCTGAAATTGTTCCAGGGCTAGAGGCCGTTCTGTATAAGTGGAGAACAATTAGAGTTATGGTTGATGGTGGCAGGGTGAGAGGTTTGGGGGAATGGGATGTGAGACGAGGGGGGGTGAGATTTAGACACTCACACACAAACGCGCAAACTCTGGCACAAACCCACTCCATCACACACGAACACACACTCAATCACAGTCACACAAACCGGTGGACGCGGTCGGACGCTCCGTCAATCAACGCCAGGCGGTCGTACACTCTCACTGACGCAAACACTCCTACACATCTTGTTACACAAACACACACACACACACACACACACACACACACACACACACACAGATCCTGTCATTCCCATTGGTTAAACCAGGTCTCCCACGGGCGGCTGGACAGACAGGTTGTCCCACAGACACAGACCCAGATAGAAGTTCTCTTCTCTACTATCGCTCCAGTCATTAGACCGTTAGTCGTTCTCCATGACAACCACAGCGCCCACGGTTCTCGAAAAACAGAAATTGGAGCTGAAATTGTTCTAGGGCTAGGGGCCGTTCTGAATAAGTGGGGTACAATTAGAGTTATGGTTGATGGTGGCAGGGTGAGAGGTTTGGGGGAATGGGATCCATGAGGGGAGGGGTGAATCACAATCGCTTTTATTACGTCTCTCTGTAGTACACAAGAGTCAAATTCTTTCGCTTTGGCTCCAAGTTACACAATAATAATAATATTAATAGTAAGTAAATATAAGTAACCCTACACTGATATAAGTCATAAAGACAGCGTCTTCTCAGAAACCCCGCGCCCCTAGTCACTATTTGTCGTCTTCATCAAAGTTATTATTATATTATTATTATTATTAATACATCGCCGTGAGGTCACAGCCGGCGGGGATCCAACAGCGATGGTTTGGCCATTATAAAACCTCGTAGCCTAACACTTTAGCTATTTTTTTCCACTGGATATATTCTGCGCTAAATCTCTCTCTCTCCTGACTGAACTCTTAATCCCACTTTTTCGCTGAAACAACAACGAAGGATTTGGGGAAGGAGATGTTCTTTCATTAGGAGCGGGCCCTGTCCCCTGACCACCCTGTCCTTGTTGATGGGTCGCTCCTCTCTCTCCGTTTGGGTTGGCCCAGTGTAATCCTCTAACAAACAAACAGTTTGTCTATGGCCTTGATTAGAAAGATAGCCACTAATCCAATTGATTTTCGGATTGATCGTCTGGGTAAGTGAGGGAGAACCCAATTACCACGTCTGTCTGTCTGTATGCTTTCTCGCTGGCAGCTCAAAGTGACGCGCGTGTGTCAAATCAAACACGGTAGGCGATAAGGCACGGTCAAAGTGTTAAATACAATTAGCCTAATAATAATACAAACAATCAATGGAAGTGGAGCAATGTTGTGGAATATATTGTGTGTGTGTGTGTGTGTGCCAGTTACAGATCTTCTGTGTATGTGTGTGCGCGTGCCTGTGTGTGTGTGTGTGTGTGTCAGTTACAGATGTTCTGTGTGTGTGTGTGTGTGTGTGTGTGTGTGTGTGTGTGTGTGTGTGTGTGTGTAAGCCCTTGGGGCATGTGGACTCCAAGGTCGTGGATGCCTTTGAGCAAACCACCATCGCTGTGTTTCAGTGCCAGAGCAGATCTGTTTCTGACAGCTTGCATTGATGTGGATGATGACTCTGTTGTCGATGTGTGTGTGTGTGTGTGTCTCTGTCCTCCCTGCCTCTGTGTGTCAGTCTGCAAGATTGCATCTGATTAAAACCAGCTTCATCACTCATATCTGATTAAAACCAGCTTCATCACTCATATCTGATTAAAACCAGCTTCATCACTCATATCACTCATACTGGGTTCCCAGAAGTTGCTTTATACCAGTAAGCTGTGTGTGTGTGTGTGTGTTTGGCAGGCCTGTGTGTGTGTGCGTGCTCCCCCCTGTGTCTGTGCATGTGTGTGTGTGTACGTGTCTCTGAGGAAGAGGGAGTGTCCACCGTACGTTCCAGGTCTTAAATCACACTGACTCACCCCGCTCACACACACGTTAAGCCTGGCTTCCAGATCCACACACACACACACACACACACACACACACACACACACACACACACACACACACACACACACACACACACACTGTGTTAACCCTGGCTCCCAGATCCACACACACACACACACACACATTAACCCTGGCTCCCAGACACACACACACACACACACACACATTAACCCTTAGCTCCCAGACCCCCCCCCCACACACACACACTGTGCTGACTGATGCTCATATTGTGTGCTGCTCGTACTCCGTAACCTGGACGTGAAGCAACCACACACTCCTTCATTCAGTAGGCTCTTACTCACTCTCTCTCTCTCTCTCCCCCCCCTCTCTCTCTCTCTCCCTTTCATTCTTTGCCCTCTTATTTGCCTCCTTCCTGCCAGCATGAGTAAAGCTCCCCCCTTCCTTCCCTCCCACCCTCTCCCACATCTCTCTTTTCTCTGGTACCTGTCTCCCCCTCTCTCTGCTGCCCCCCCCCCCCCCCCCACACACACACACACACACACCCCGGGTTTGGCTGCGTTCCCTGAACCAAGCGGGTTCACTGGCAGAAAGTTCAGGCAGTTTGTTAACTCTTTCCTGCCCCCCCCCCTCTCTGTCTCTCTCTCACTGTGTCTCTCTCTGTCTCTCTGTCACTGTGTCTCTCTCTGTCTCTCTCTCTCACTCTGTCTCTCTCTCACTGTGTCTCTCTCTCACTGCGTCTCTCTCTCACTGTGTCTCCCTCTGTTTCTCTCTCACTGTGTCTCTCTCTGTCTCCCTCTGTCTCTCTCTCACTGTGTCTCTCACTGTGTCTCTCTCTGTCTCTCTCTCACTGTGTCTCTCTCTGTCTCTCTCACTGTGTCTCTGTCTGTCTCTCTCTCTGTCTTTCTCTCTCTCTCTCTGTCTGTCTTTCTCTCTCTGTGTCTCTCTCTGTCTGTCTGTCTCTCTGTCTGTCTCTCTCTGTCTGTCTCTGTCTCTCTGTCTCTCTCTCTCTCTGGTGCTAGATGGGTGCAGTTTATTTACACCTGATCCCCGAGACAACCTCATCTCATACTGTATGATCAAGTTAATCGCGTTTTCATGTCACACATTTTACATTTTCAAATACCCCCCTCCAACACACACACACACACACACACACACACACACACACACACACACACACACACACGTACACAAAGTATCTACAGTGGCTATAGAAAGTCAACACACCCCATCACTTCTATCCACATGTTGTTGTGTTATAGATGTATATATAACTGATTGTTTATATTTATTCCACCTCATGAGCAAGTATTCACACCCATTGCTATGACACTCTTAAAAGTAGCTAAAAAGCTCAAATGTCATCAATTGTTAAATTGAGTCTGTAACACAACAAAATGTAGAAGAAGTGAAGGGGTTAGGTGTTGACTCTCTATAACCACTGTAGCTCCAAAGATCGATGGGTAGCCGACATTTCGCTCGATTACATTTTGTTCCTGACGCATTCCCTCCAACAAAAAGGAATTATTTCCTCTGTTTCACCACCCCCGTGTGAAGGAATCAGATGGTATTATCCGGCCAAATTGGTTGTGTTTTGTGAACTCCCTTCCCATACAAATTGGGGGGAATTCTTCTTCACAGAGTGGCGGAGAACAAAAATGCTAATGCTAACGGGTGCGACCGATTGGGGGGGTCGGAGGTCACCTGGTGATGAAGTGGCGCGGGCCTCTATCGGTCTGTCAGTCAATCCGTCGCCGTGGCGGTGGTCCCTGAATACCGGCCGCCACTCAGGCACCCCCCCCCCCCCTTCACACGACCCCCCCCTCCTCCACTTAGGCCCCCCTCCCCACCTCCTCTTCACACAGCCCGGGGGCCTACCTCGTACTCCCGACACTCTCATTCTTCCTCCTGTCTCCCCCCCCCTCCTTCTCCTCCTCCCTCCCTCGCTACCTTTTATCTACTCTTTACATGCTGCCCTGTTTCAGTCTATTATTCCTTCTCCTACACTCTCTATCTCTATCCTACTCTCTCTCTATCTCTATCCTTCTCTCTCTCTCTCCTACTCTCTCTCTCTCCTACTCTCTCTCTCTGTCCTACTCTCTCTCCTACTCTCTCTCTCTCTCCTACTCTCTCTCCTACTCTCTCTCTCTCTCTCCCCTACTCTCTCTCCTACTCTCTCTCTCCCCTACTCTCTCTGTCCTACTCTCTCTCCTACTCTCTCCTACTCTCTCTCTGTCCTACTCTCTCTCCCTCTCTCTCCTACTCTCTCTCTCTCCTACTCTCTCTCTCTCTCCTACTCTCTCTCTCTCTCTCCTACTCTCTCCTACTCTCTCTCTGTCCTACTCTCTCTCCCTCTCTCTCCTACTCTCTCTCTCTCTCTCTCTCTCTCTCTCTCTCTCTCTCTCTCTCTCTCTCTCTCTCTCTCTCAGAGAATGAGTAAGAGGTGTGAAGGAAGGTATTTTTTTATTGTATCGTGGTCTTGGCACCGGTAGCGATTCGTCACCATTCGGCACTTTCCCATTTCCCATCTTTTTTTCTCTCCTTCTTTCTTTCTTTCTCGCTCTACCTCTCCCTCCAGCCTGCCCCCCCCCGTCTCCATCCAGCCAGGCACCGAGAGTCTTTCAGCGAACTCTGTTCTCCGTTCTGTTCCACCGTTTCACTTGTCTCTGTGTGATACACTCCTTCTCCTTCTCTTTTTTTGTTGTTTTGTTGTTTTCATGAGGAGGTGGAAGTGGTAGAGCCTGTCTGAGAGAGAGAGGGAGGGAGGGAGGGAGGGAGGGTAGTTCCTTCTGTCAGTAGACGGGAGTGATGTATCGTTCACGTAATCTAAACGTTATCTCCTTTTCTTGTCTTTCGTTTCCAAGAAGTGCAGCTCTTCTCTCCTCTAATCCCTGCCCCAAAGGCTTTCCTCCCTCTGTCTATTCTTTTACTCCTTCTCTCTTTCCCCCCCCCCCCTCTCTCTCTGTCTCTCTTTCACTCTTTCTCTCTCTCTCTGTCTCTCTCTCTCTCTTCCCCCCCCCCCTCTCTCTCTCCCCCTCCACCCCTCCTCCCTTCATCACACATCCATAATCTGCTACTCTAATCTCTTGTCTGGTGAATTGAATTGGGAGAGAAACACAGGAGATTGAGGGCTATAGTCGTGGTAATCTGTCGGCCACAGGCGCCAGTGATCACTACTTGGCATTAAGGCGTCTAGAGTTATTAAACGCAAATCGTCTATGCGCGGAATTTACGTCGACAGACCATAATATTGTGTTTTATTGGGTACAGGAGATAGCGAATCAGGCCAAAGTTCGCTTAGCCACGGCTACGTCGCAGGAGCGTGTGTGTGTGTGTGTGTGTGTGTGTGTCTGTGCGTGTTCTCCCGCGAGGGTGACCTTCCTGGCTACCACTTTTCCCGGGAAAACCGCGCTTCCTGCCTACACAATAAACAATAGCGGTTCTCACACACTCGACACACGCGAGAACGCCGAACCCGACTCCTTCGCCTTGTCTCCTCCGACCGTTAAAGACTCACCGAGTGGGTTGATGACAATCTCACAGGTTCATATGAGACTTCATATCATCACACACACACACACACACACACACACACACACACACACACACCTTTCTGGGGCTGATTTCCAGCCTAATCAAGCCCAGGGGTGTTGTTGTGGTCCCCATGTCTGACTAGGCCTCTTCCTTCCTCCGTCCTCTCAATCTACTCGCCAGGCTTCCTCCTCTTTTCCCCCCTCCTCCTCCTCTTCCTCCTCTTCCTCCTCCTCCACCTCCCCCCCTCCTCCTCCTCCTCCACCTCCTCCTCCTCCTCCTCTCTCACGCTGACCCACAATTATTGTCCTTGTTTGTTTTATGTCCCTTCAAACTCCAAACGGCAAAGATGAAAGAAGATAGAAAAAACGAGTAAATAAAAAGACGATAAACTACTAAATATGACAAACGACATGGAGAGAGAGACAGAGTGTGTATGTGTGTGTGTTGTTTAGCTCCATAGCCATTTGAATGAGTCATTCTACTTTGTGTTTGTTGTGTAAGTCTCATTGTGTGTGTGGTTTTGTTTCTTGTGTTTTGTTTGTCCTGTTTGTGAAACGGCCGGACTGGGGTTGGTTAACGTGTTCCCAGAAGAAGTGGCACGCACATCAACTTATCTACGGCCCCCCGCCCCCCTCCCTCTATCGCCCCCTAGCGGTCAGAGATGTAAATTTAAAAATATATGAAAAAAAGATAAAGAAAATTGAAAACATCAACCGAACCAACATCAATTGAACCGATGGCGTGTAAGTCATCTCTAAACAAAGCGACGCTTTCACAGAACACAGTGCAACGCTCTCTGTAGAGTCGATTACGCCACCAGGCTCCACTCACTGTGTATACGGACAAACAAACAAAAAAAACATGGAAAAAAAAAGGTTTATCCAGCCCGAAATCAATACAGAATATAGATTTTTCTCCCGGCGTTGAGATATTACCCTCCTGAGGAATGCGATGTCGGCCGTGACCTTTGCAGCGAGGACTCTCTCTAGGAGTGGTAATGACTCCGAGAGGGGGCGTTTGTTGGCAGTTGGAAAGAGCACACATATTAATCTCAGTCCCCCCCTCTCTCTCTCCACGGAAATGAACCAATTAATATCTCTCTCTCCGGGCCTTCGAATGAGGTTGTTGTTGTTGTTGTTGTTTTTTTGGGGGGGAAGGAAGGAGTTAAGATACTTGGGTATGGACGCTCTTTCAGAATGAACAATGGTAACAGACCGACAGACTGTGTGTGTGTGTGTGTGTGTGTGTCAGTGTCATCAGACCAACAACAAAGGTAGAGACCGACAGAAAGAGTAAGGTGTGTGTGCGTGTGCGCAACATGATCGATCAGACCAAACAAAGGTAGACCTTTAAGAGAAAGAACAATAAGTGTGTGTGAGTGAGTATGTGGTTGTGTGTGTGTGTGTGTGTGTGTGTGTGTGTGTGTGTGCGTGTGTGTGTGCACGTGCGTGCGTGTCTTTCTCTGACAGAAAAACAAAGGAAGGAGATTGATGACTAAAAACACACACGAGCGAAGAAAGAAAACCAGCCTTGGGAAATATCATGTTAACGGGGGGGGAGGGGAGGGGGGTGGTGCGAGACACACTTGTTTCTATGACAACCACAGACCCACGCTGAAGCCAAGTTAGCCTCTGCAAACGTTCGGCTCACAAAAAACTCACATAGTTGGCATTCCTACAAGACAGGTTTTCATTGGCTCAGCAGGTCTGAGGTTGACGGGGGAGGGGGAGGGGCTCCCAATAGGTTTATTGAGTGTTGAACGATGGATGAAAGAAAGACAGACAGAGACTCAGGGAGGGGAGGGGTGACAGAGATGGATGGAGGGATTGAGGGATGGACGCAACGAAAGAAGAGAATTTGGCTGCGCTGAAACAAGTGTACACCAGCCCCACCTTAGACAGTGTTGTGTTTCAGAATAGCTCTCTCCCTCCCTCCCATCTCTCTTACTACCTCTCTCCCCCTCCCTCCCATCTCTCTCCCTCTCTCCCCCTCCCTCCCTTCCATCTCTCTTAAGCCTGATTTATACTCCTGCGTCGAATTTACGCCGTAGCCTACGCGAGGGCTCTCCAAGTTTATAGTTCTACGTTGGTCCGCGGACCGCATCGCGTTGGTCGGTGTACTCATAGCGATCAAAAACGTATTTTTGTTATGCTTGTTGTAAAGAAAATGTCTATAATGCATTGAAATGACAGTAAACTAAGATAATAAGATGGTTATCATAAGTTTTCAAATCTTTATTAATAAGTAATTACAGAAAAAGTAAATGACATTTTTGTCATGACTTCCGCATTTACGAGAGAGTCGGAATGTGACGCATTTACGGTTGCGTAAGCACTGCCGCGTAGTTACATTTTTGGAGAGGTGCGCGTCAATCTACGCCGTAGCCTATGCAAGGCTACGCGGGCCTACGCAAGCTACGCCGTAGCCTACGCCGTCGATTTTACGCAGAAGCATAAACTGGGCTTTACTCCCTCCCTCCCTCTCCCTCTCCCTCCCATCTCTCTCTCCCTCCCTCCCATCTCTCTCTCTCTCTCTCTCTCTCTCTCACGCTCCCCCGGTTGTGAAGGTCTCTTAGCTGTTTCTCATTTTACAGATGATAAATTCACAGAGAAATAAAAGACGCCCTCTGTTCCAGGTCTCTCAACGCTCCTCTCCAACACCTCTCACTTTCTCCCTTCATGGTCCTACACACACAAACACACACACACAGTCTCGCACACACACACACACGCACACACACACATAGTCTCATAGACATAGTCTCACACACTCACAGTCTCTCTCTCTCTCGCTCTCTCACACACACACAGGCTCACACACCCACAGTCTCTCTCTCTCTCTCTCTTTCACACACACTCACAGTCTCTCTCTCTCTCTCACACACACACACACACACACACACAGTCTCTCTCTCTCTCTCTCACACACACTCACAGTCTCTCTCTCTCTGTCTCTCACACACACACACACAGTCTCTCTCACACACACAGAGTCTCTCTCTCTCTCTCTTTCTCTCACACACACTCACAGACTCTCTCTCTGTGTCTCTCACACACACACACACACACACACAGTCTCACACTGTTACTCAATGCTGCTCAGTTCGGCTCTTTTTGAAGTCCTAAAGTCCTGCTAATACCCCTCTCTCTGCTGAACAATGGCCCAGGCCCCACCCTGTCCCTCCCTCTCTCTCTCTCCCTCTCTCCTCTCTCTCCCCCACCCTGTCCCTCTCTCTCCTCTCTCCTCTCTCTCTCTCTCTCTCTCTCTCTCTCTCTCTCTCTCTCTCTCTCTCTCTCTCCCCCACCCTTCTCCTCTCTCCTCTACCTCGTCCTAGAGTTGGGCAGCAATACCGTAATACCGTATATGTCGTGGTATTTGAAATTACGAAGCAAAAGTATTTTTAGCACTGTTTTTTTAAGCGCATTTTTCTGTGCTTGCTCGCGGAAAGTGTTTGAGCAGGTTTACGGAAAGGCCAGCCCCAGGACTTTGGTCCACCTTTCACCAGCTGACGGCCGGCTCAGTACGGCCCAGTTGGCACACAGGTTCTGGTACGGTACAGGACGGTAGTGGAGAATCACCAGCTCTCTCTCTCCCACCCTCTCTCTCTCTCCCACCCTGTCTCTCTCTCTCTCTCTCTCCCTCCCACCCCTCCCTCCCCCCCTCTCTCCCCCACCCTGGTGTCCCATCTCTCTCTCTCTCTCCCTACCCTCCTCCTCCCCTCTCTCTCTCTCTCCCACCCTGTCTCTCTCTCTCCCTCCCACCCCTCTCTCTCCCCCACCCTGGTGTCCCATCTCTCTCTCTCTCTCCCTACCCTCCTCCTCCCCTCTCTCTCTCTCTCCCACCCTGTCTCTCTCTCTCCCTCCCACCCCCCCCCCCCTCTCCCCCACCCTGGTGTCCCATCTCTAAGCCCCTGTATTAGGCAGGGTCTGGTGCCGCTGAATGGGCCCGGGCTCAGCCGCTGCTCCAACCGATAATCCGGCCCGCGGACCAGCCGATTAGGCGCCCCCTACCCCCACCCTACCCCCCCACGACCACCACCACCACCCTGGCCATCCCCGGCATTCCGATCCACTCATCCGGATTGTTCCACCAGGCTATCTCTTAGGCCGTATTAGTGTGGCATTAGGACCCATCCTAACCCCGGTGGAACTAACTACCATGGAATATCTGAGGCTCCGCTGGTGGTGGTGGTGGGGGTGGGGGGGGGCAGGGGACCCCCCCCGAGGGTTCAGCCGGGTCCAGATGGGAGGAGAACCGGGTCTAAACCCAGTAGGGGAGGGGAGGGGAGGGGAGGGGAGGGGAGGGAGGACTGTAAAGGGGCTATTTTAACGGTGTAAAGAACAAAAAAAACTCTCTCAGAGCAAACACGGCCGCTGTCGGTGGGCGATGGCTGAGAGAGAGGGGGGGAGATGGGAGGGGGGGGAGAGATGGGGGGGGGGGGGCAGGTGTGGAGAGGGCAGGTGTGGAGAGGGGGGGGGGGGTGAGCTGGTGTGCTTCTTCTAAATGGACCGACATCATCGATCTCCTTCAAGCGGTCGATTATTTTCGCACCATGATTTCCCGTTTCTAGGCACTTTTTTTTCTATTTTTAAATGCACAGGAGTGTGTGTGTGTGTGTGTGTGTGTTGGAGAGTGCTGACTCGACGATTGTGTCCGACCCTTGATCCTAGCGACCCCCCCCCCCTCCCCTCAGAGGCCTGACATTCCACAGAGTGTAGAGATGAAGGCAGGGAGATGGATAGATGGAGGGAGGGAGGGAGGGAGGAGGGGTAAAGGATAGAGGGAGGGAGGGAGGAGGGGGAGAAGAAAGCAAAATGCTGGCCACAGAGATTAAAGAACAGAGATTAACCCCCTCTGCCCCCCCCCGCCCCCCCCCCCCCCCCCAAAGAAGCTCTGGTAAATCAGCAGTTGACTCTAGAGGAAGACCCTTTTTATCTGTCTGGAGTCTCTCTCTCACTAGACACACACACACACACACACGCACACACACACTCTCTCTTAATGTTCACTGGCTGTCTGCTATCTTTGCCATTTCATTTTCTTCTCTCTTGTCATCACAACACAAAACACTCACCCAGATTCCTCACTGTGCAGACCCGATACGCACACACACACACACACACACACACACACACACTCAGGAAAACACACACACACTCAGGAACACACACACACACTCTGGAACACACACACACACTCTGGAACACATACACACTCTGGAACACACATATACTCAGGAACACACACACACACACACTCTCTGGAACACACACACACACACACACAGCGTACTAGCATAGTTGCATATCTGTCATAGCTCCACAAATCACCGTAAGTAGAGAATGCTGAGCCCCTCCCAGAGTTATTCCTGCTCTGGCCCACAACCATCACAACCTCACTACTACACACACACACACACACACACACACACACACACACAACCATCACAGTCATCACTACTACACACACACACAACCATCACAATCATCACTACTACGCACACACACACACCCCTACACACACACACACACAACCATCACAGTCATCACTACCACACACACACACACACACACACACACACAATCATCACAACCATCACTACTACACACACACACACACACAATCATCACAACCATCACTACTACACACACACACACACACACACACACAACCATCACAATCATCACTTCTACACACACATACACACACACACACACACACACATGAGAGGGAGGGAGGAAGATGGGGCGGGGTGGGGGGTTTCTGTCTCTCTTTCTGTCAGAGAGACCCCCCCACCCATTCTTTCTCTCCCCCTCACATACACACACACACACACACACCCTCACATACACACACCTCTCTCCCTCTGACAGCAAGAGAGTGGTGTGGAGTCTGTCTGTCAGGGTGATGGTGGACATGGTGATGGTTGTCAGGGCGATGGTTGACATGGTGCTCGACACAGTTGTCAAACTTCTCCACTCCAGACCAGGGGGCTGATGGGATACCTAACCGTGTTAGAGCCCCCCAAGGATCATTACACCATTACTAAAGACCCTTCCTGTGTGTGTGTGTGTGTGTGTGTGTGTGTGTGTGTGTGTGTGTGTGTGTGTGTGTGTGTGTGTGAGAGAGGTCAGCCTCGTTCATTTGGGTAAGTGAGTTAGCCCTTGTGTGTGAATGGCACCACTGTATGAACCGCTACCATCGATGAACTGTAACACTCTTTCACACACACACACACACACACACACAGACACACACACACACACACACACACACACACACACATTTGAATACTTTATTTGGTTCCACAAATTATATTATACAAACAGGGAATCAAATATTTCGGGGCTAAGCAGCACTGAACACTTAAGGATACACACACACAGACACACACACATCAAAAGCCATTCCCTAACTCATGCCCTCTTTTAGTCCCAGCCTAAGGGGGCAGGGCTGGGGGGCAGGGGGGGTAATTACCCTCCCCAGGGTGACTTTAATATCCTTTTTGTGTTTTAATTGCCCCCTCAGCCTCCCCCCTCCCCCTCTCTTCCCCCTTTTGATGAACACATTGGGACCATACCACAAACAGCTTACAATCAGGACTCCTCTGGGAGGAGGGAGGGGTGTGTGTGTGTGTGTGTGTGTGTGTAATTAATGTCTGTACACCCTAAACATACATAGCGACATGTTTGAGAAACATGAAACATCAGTGAGAATGTCCTTTCATGCACTCAGAATGAATCTAACCGTGTGTGTGTGTGTGTGTGTGTGTGTATATACTCTGTCTGTATCTGTATCTGAGTGACTATGGTAGAGAAGTGAATACAGTCTCATTGGTGTGTGTGTGTGTGTGTGTGTGTGTGGGGGGGGGGGGGACAGTTGTTCATTTGGGCCGTCGGCATTGAGAGAAAGCAGTGGAGCGCGGACCATGGGGGGAGGGGTGCCCGAGGGGGGAGGGAACAGAAGAGTCGGGGCCTGGAGTTTGGAGTTTGGAGCCACTGCGTCTGTCCTTTAAAACCAGAGGGGTTCCCCCACCCCCCTACCCCCACTGCCCCCCCCCCCCCGGCCCCCGGCAACAAACAACAACACTAGCTAACGAGTGGCAGCCTCACCCTCACCCCCCCTCCAACCCCCCCCCCCTCCTCTCTACCCTCTGCACTTTGATCGTTTGTTACACATATGGACCTTGTCACACACACACACACACACACACACACACACACACACACACAGAGACTCCCCCAGACAGGAAAGAAACACACTCCAAATGTCACTTGTTGTATTTTATTGGGCATTCACATGCGGAGAAGGAACCCAGGAATTCGTTCTGGGGACCCA
The DNA here is from genome assembly GCF_963989245.1 of Nansenia antarctica. Classification (NCBI taxonomy): domain Eukaryota; kingdom Metazoa; phylum Chordata; class Actinopteri; order Argentiniformes; family Microstomatidae; genus Nansenia; species Nansenia antarctica. The sequence goes on along the minus strand of NC_137688.1, from coordinate 75,876,802 downwards.
AAAAAAGAGAAAAACTGAAATGAAAAATTTTGCCCGAGAGCGAAAATGGCTCAGATACTTCTGGCTTTCACTGGCAGATGTAACGAACTGCACTTATACAGTATAGCGCCTTTATCCAAAGCGCTTTACAACGGCCTCTCATTCACCCATTCACACACACATTCACACACCAATGGCGGCCAAGCTGCCATGCAAGGCGCCGGCCGGCCCGCTCACTGGGAGCAATTTGGAGTTCAGCGTCTTGCCCAAGGACACTTCGACATGTGGCCAGCCGGGGCTCGAACCGCCGATCTGCCAACCTTGCGATCATTAGACGCTGGCTCTATCTCCTGCTCTAATACCCACAGAAGCCCTCTGAGGAGGACCTAGAGGATCGATTTCACACACACACACACACATACACACACGCGCACACACATACACACACACACACACTCTCAAAAACAGCCTCAATTCGTGGCATTGATTCCACAAGATGTTAGAAACATTCCTTTGAGATTCTGATGAATGTCCATGATGACATGATTGCATCATGCACTTCCTGCAGCTGTGAATCTCCCTTCTACCACATCCCAAAGGTTGTTCTATCTATTGGATTCAGATCCGGTGACTTGGGAAGGCCACTGAAGAACACTGAACTCATTGTCATGTTCATGAAACCAGTTTGAGACGACTTTTCCTTTGTGACCATTATTCATTCAGGTGTACAGGTGTTCTTAATAAAGTGTTCGGTGAGTGTATATATACATACACACCACACACTAGCTGGTTTTGGGAGCGTTGGTGAAAAGGGCTGAGATATGCACTAAGTATTCATTGCAGAAGCAGTAAAACTCTATCTGGGGCTCACACAGTGTGGGTTGGGGTTAGGCTGTTGTGAAAACACGGAGGGCAGCAGTGATCCTCCACCAGCCCCTCCTGGTGATGTGAACAGAGGGGGGGGGGGGGGGGGGATCAGCACAGCCTGGGTAACTGAACACTGGCTGGGGGTGTGTGTGTCTGTGAGTGTGCGTGTCTGCGTCTGTGTGAGAGAGAGTGTGAGTGTGTGTCTGTGTGAGAGAGAGTGTGAGTGTGTGTCTGTGTCTGTGCACGTGTGTGTCTGTGTGTGTGTGTGTGCGTGTGTCTGCGTGTCTGTATGTGTGTGTGTGTGTGTGTGTGTGTGTGTATGTGTGCGTGAGTGTGTCTGTGTGTGTGTGTGTGGCTCTTCGCTAGCGGCTACTGTTCCAGGCTGTGATGGATGGGCTCAGGCTCAGACGGCCCCCCGACACCCCACCCCCCCCCCCCCCCCCCCCCGCCACCTCCAGAGAAATCGCTCAGTCACAGTTGGGGGGGGGGGGGGGGGGAACCCGTTGATCACCCCCCCCCGAGAGATGAATGCGTGTCTGCTTGTGAGGAAAAGAAGGAGAGGAAGAAAAGGAGGTGGAGATCGATAGGAAGATAGAGTGAGAGAGATGATAGGGAGAAAGATGGATAGAGAGGGAGAAAGAGAGAGGGGGGGGGGGTGTAGGGAGGGGTTAAGAGCGTGTAAGAGGGAGTATAGATGACTTATTGGGTGGAACGACGACTGTTGTTGTTAAAAGGGTAGAGGGAGGGAGGGAGGGAAGGAGGGAGGAGAGGGCAGACAGTCTGACTGTCTCCGCTCTCTCTCTCTCTGTCTCTCTGTCTGTAATGAAAGGGGGAGTGTGTGAGGAGGCAGACAAACAGGGACCTGTGTCTGTGTCTGTGTGTGTGTGTGTGTGGGGGGGCATGTGTGTTAGTGATTATGCACCCCTCATCTTGGCAGTGTTCGTTGAGCGCTGCTGGTTGAGCGGTACCAATCTCCTAGCTGTGGCGCAGGAGGTAGAGATGCCGTCTAATGATCGCAAGGTCGGCGGTTCGAGCCCCGGCTGGCCACATGTCGAAGTGTCCTTGGGCAAGACACTGAACCCCCAAATTGCTCCCAGTGAGCGGGCCGGCGCCTTGCATGGCAGCTTGCCGCCATTGGTGTGTGAATGTGTGAATGAGAGACCATTGTAAAGCGCTTTTGATAAAGGCGCTATATAAGTGCAGTCCATTTACTGTCAACCTGCACCCAGAGCACCAGCCCTCTAACACAGCCTCCCTAGCTATCTAACAAAGCCCCCCCCTCCCTCTAACACAGCCTCCTCCACAGCCCCCCCAGTTGACTCTGCTCATTGTGTTTTCTCCCCTTCGCCTGCCTGCTTGGAGAAAAAGAACACTCTCTCTCCCTGCCCCCCCCTCTCTCTCCCTCTCTTTCTTTCTATTTCTCTCTCCCTTTCTATTTCTCTCACTCTTTCTTTCTTTGTCTCTCCCTGGCTTCTGCTCTCTCTCTCCCCCCCCCCCCCTCCCTCCCCCCCCCCATCTCATCTCCTCTCTGATTTCCCCGCTGAATCAGAACCCCCACCCCAGTCGGTCCACACACCGGTCGAAACCTAATCACACAGTAGTCGGGTCGTTTGTATGTAATCGCCATCGCGCCGTCGTGCTGGATCAATCTAGCACATGACTCACCTCTCTCTCTCCCCCTCCCTCCCCCCTTTCTCCAGGTTCATGTGGGACGACTTCACCGTGGAGGTGCGTCTCAACGACTACTTGGACATCGTGTGCCCCCACTACCCGCTGGGCGAGGTGGCCAGCCAGGACGCCGAGCGCTACGTCCTGTACATGGTGGAGAAGGAGGACTACGCCGCGTGCCGGCCCCAGAGCTACGAGCAGATGCGCTGGGAGTGCGGACACCCCTTCGCCCCCCACGCGCCCGAGAAGTTCTCTGAGAAGTTCCAACGCTTCACGCCCTTCACCCTGGGGAAAGAGTTCCGCCAGGGAGAGAGCTACTATTATATCTGTAAGTGTTAGTGTTTACTGTGTGGGTGTGGGTGTCTTTGTGTGTCTGGGGGGGTGTGGGTGTGTGTGTCTTTGTGTGTCTGTGGGGGGAGGTGTGGGTGTGTGTCTTTTAGGTGTAGGGTGGTGACCAGAACAATTAAAGAAGACAAGGAAACACACACATAGAGTCAGTGTACTTTAAAGACTGTGTGTGTGTGTGTGTGTGTGTGTGTGCGTGCGTGTCTTTTAGGTGTAGGGGGTGACCAGAACAAATAAAGAACAAGGAAACACACACAGAGTCACAGTGTACTTAAAAGGAGCACTTTAAAGGAATGTGAACTCTTAAAAGACTGTGTGTGTGTGTGTGTGTGTGTGAGTGTGCGCGAGTGTGAGCAAGTGTGAGAGAGAAGCAGCCGTCTAAACAGTGTCCAAGATAAACTGCAACCGTATGAACCCCAGGCCCCAGACAAACCCAAACGTTGGCCATTTTGAAGCTTGTGTGTTTGTGTGTGCCTGGAGGTGGATTAAGGGGGAAACACACAGGGAGTGAGTAAGTGCATCAGTCAGTCTGTAATTAACACGTCCTTTCTTCCTCCCTGCCTGCAGCCAAGCCTCTGCACCACCACGGCCAGGAGTGCCTGAGGCTGAGGGTGGACGTCGTAGCTGCTGACGGTGAGTTCGCCGCCCTGGTGGTTGGGGGGAGTAGTAGTAGTATAGTAATAGTAGTGGTAGTAGTAGTAGTAATAGTAATAGTTGTTGTAGTAGTAGTAGTAGTAGTAGTAGTAGTAGTAGTAGTAGTAGTAGTAGTAGTAGTATAGTAATAGTAGTGGTAGTAGTAGTAGTAGTAGTAGTAGTAGTAGTAGTAGTAGTAATAGTAGTAGTATAGCAATAGTAGTGGTAGTAGTAGAAGTAGTAGTAGTAATAGTAATAGTAGTAGTAGTAGTAATAGTAGTAGTAGTAGTAGTAGTAGTAGTAGTAGTAGTAGTAGTTGTAATAGTAGTAATAGTAGTAGTAGCAGTAGCAGTAGCAGTAGTAGTAGTAGTAGCAGTAGTAATAGTAGTAGTAGTAGTAGTAGTAGTAGTAGTAGTAGTAGTAGTAGTTGTAGTAGCAGTAGTAGTAGTAGTAGTTATTAATAATAATAATAATAATTCATTGTATTTATATAGTGCTTTTCTGGGGCTCAGACGCTGACAGTATGGGAAAAACAGAAAACACAGAAACAACAAGCAACAGAAAACATGAGTTAACGAACAGGCACAGGGACCAATTAAGACAGGGTTAGGGGAGATGGTCAGGGGTAGGGAAGGTTGTAAGCATAGTCCATCCACAGACCATGCCACTACATCTGATTAGGTTAGCTCTTAGCTCCAGGATGTCTGGCCTGGCAGGGAGATTAACTGGTGTTTGTATTGTTTCTCCTGCAGGCTCCCAGGAGGCTAGGGTTGCAGCCGGAGGAGCTAGCGCTGCTGCGGACGGGGGGGCCGCCGCTGGGGGAGGGGCCGGGGGAGCTGGGGGAGGTGGAGGTGGGGTACACAATCCCTCCAACAGACTACCTGCAGGTATGTTCACAAACGTTCAAAGCCCTTTCAAAATGGACGCCGTCTATTAGAGCGATCTTCATCGCTCTCTCCCCCTCTCTCTCTTTCCCCTTCTCTTTCTCTCCCTATCTCTCCCTCTCTTTCCTCTTCTCTCTCTCTCTCCCTATCTCTCTCTCTGCCTCTATTTCCTCTTCTCTCTCTCCCTATCTCTCTCTCCCCCTCTCTTTCCCCTTCTCTCTCTCTCTCTCTCCCCCTCTCCCGACGTTCAGAGCTTGCGGTATAGTGAATGATTTTAATTTGTGGTTTGGGTTCAGTAACGGTTCACTAACTTGTATTATTACGGTTCAGTCACTAACTGTTTCTTCTTCTGCTCTCTCTCCGTTGTAGATGACCCTGTGGTGGTTCTGCCTGACGTCCAGAAGATCGTCAAAAGCAGTTCGACAACGTCGTCCCTCTCCCTCCTCTCTCTGCTGCTCCCGCTGGCGTTATTACTGCTGTTGCAGTGAGACTAGTGAGAACTACATAAGACTGAGAACTAAGAACTACACATCCCATGAGACTTTCAGGGGACTACAAAGATTGAGGTGGTCCTGTGGAGAAAACCGTTGGGACCACAAAGACTCTCAAAAGAAGTTCTCAAAGCCCCAGTGCTGGTCATTCGGGAGACATGTGAGACATTTTTAAAACCTTGTAAAGTACCGATGGACACGGACGCATGAACGCGTGCGAAAAGTGAGACTTTGGTGTTTGGAGTTTAAGGGAGGACGCGTTGAGCCTTCTCTCCCTTTTTTTTTTTTTTAAGATGTCAGTATTTTCGCAAGGGAGGTTTTTCGTTCTCTTTGATGTTAAGTATTTTTTAGACTCCTCTCCTTCGGCAACGTAACCTTTTTTCAGAAAAGGGGACGAAAGAAGAAATGAAGACAAACATTTTTGAAGGGGAATAGACAAAACTGGAATAACAGAAGAACAATCACTATAAAGACAAGACGAACGGACTTTCCTTGTGCGTGGACAACTCCATCTGGATGTTTTATATTATAGATACCAGTTTGTATAACTTTTTTTTTTTTTAAAGCATTTAGATTAAAAAAAAAACATTTCCAATGGTTTGAGCCAAAGATTACTGTAATAATCATCTCTTCAATCTGTACACTATCTCAACCGTGACTATTAGTGTACTGTTTTTTTTATATTGTAATGTATTGGTATTGAGTGGCATCAACGTCAGAGTAATTCTTTCTCAATGTAGCATGGACAACAGCAGGGGATGTGATCGCTTTCACTGTCCCTGTGCTGTCTTGACCACGTGCTTCCCTAGCACGAATCACACTAACTACCACACAACAGACGCACACACTACAGACATGCACTGCAGACCAACTCACACTAGAAACCAACTGACAAAACACTACAGACAAACACTGTAGAGTAGACCACCACACACTATCGCTGACACTATAGACAAACAGACAAACAGACAAACAGACATTATAGGCAAACTGACACTATTCAGTTGTATAGACTGACACCATAATAGACACTTCTAACACAGGGGGACCAGAGCCATATACATACAGAGTTTGGCAAAACTATTCTCCATCTTGGCATCAACTAAAGACAATGACATTGTAAATCAACTGTCATGGAACTTGTGGTGCCAAGATAACACCCATGAGACCAACTCAGTTATCTATGACTCTGGAGGGAGACATACTACATCGAATAGACATGTGTAATGTGTACATTCTCTGTGAAAAAATAATAATTTATAGAGGTTTGCAGCTGAAAGATGTACTGTATATAGGCTACTGTATGTTTAACAAATGTTCCTATGTTTACTGTTGGGGCGGGGGGGAGAACCGATCTTTCTCTGAGGAGAGAGAGTGTTGACTTGAGAGGGAGAATGAGTGTTTCAGCGTGTGAGAGAGAGAGAGAGAGGTAAAACAATGTGTTAATCTGCCAAAAGCGAACACTGATAAGGTTGTGTAGCAGTGAGAGAGGCTGGCCTTCTCTGTTGGTTCTGTCATGACCCATGTTCCTTTAAACCTGACTAGCGTCTAAATGTGACTAGCTCTCCAATCTGACTGGCGTTTCAACCTGACTAACGTTTAAACCTGACTGGCGTTTCAACCTGACTAGCGTCTAAATGTGACTAGCTCTCCAATCTGACTGGCGTTTCAACCTGATTAAATCTGACTAGCATCTTAATGTGACTAGCGCTCCAACCTGACGGGCGTTTAAATCTGACTAGCGTCTAAATCTGAGTAGCGTTTAAATCTGACTAGCGTTCCAACCTGACTGCCGTTTAAATCTGACTAGCGTTTAAATCTGACTAACGTTTAAATTTTGACTGGCGTTTAAATCTTGATTAGCGTCTAAATCTGACTAGCGTTTCAAGCTGACTAGCGTCTAAATGTGACTAGCATTCCAACCTGACTAACGTATCAATCTGACTGGCGTTCAAACCTGACTGGCGTTTAAATGTGACTAACATTCTAACCTGACTGGCGTTTCAACCTGACTAGCGTCTAAATCTGACTAGCGTTTAAACCTGACCAGCGTTTAAACGTAACTAGTGTTTCAACCTGACTAGCCTAAGACCTGAGTAGTTGTAAGACCCATGACTCACCACAGCACTCACCAGTGTGTTCCACTACATACAGAATATACACACACAGGGGAGGCTGGTGGTGGAAGTAGGAATTGGAGGACAGGCTCATTATAATATGCACAGAAAGGAACGTGGGATGGTGTTGATACCATTCCTTATTCAGTTCCAATGCATTACAGTGAGGCTATCCTCTGATGTCTACCTCAGAAATGTGCCCCGATACACTCAACATGACATAACATGACAGCACGCTAGCTAGCTGCCTAGCTCGATCTGACGTCACAGGCTGTTTGTGAACGACAAACATGACGGGATATGACTAACATTGAGTCAACCACTTTTTGTTCTCAGAATTACGTTACATTATTTTGTACATGTGTAAGTAAAAAGGTGTATTATATGTATATATAGAAGATTATATAAAGACCCATTTGATAAATATGATAAATGTGAAATTTCTCATGTGAAATAAAAAACGATATTTTTGGAAAACGTACAAAAAACTGTTTTCTCAAATGATTTCTCTCTCCTCCCCACATACGTATCAGGGTTGCTACAAGTTTCAACAAGTCAAATTTAAGACCTTTTTAGACCTCTTTGAATATCATTTTAGACCTATTCGCGACACCATGTGATAGCTTTTTATCGTCCTCGAGGTGATGAAATTAGGGATTTCACTGCCATACAGACAAACAAGGAAGCAAATTGGCATTTCTTTGGTTCCAGCTTGATTAATTTCTGTGTAAATTGATGTGGTCGGACTGATTTCCTTGCAGGATCTAATTTTTAAGACCTAGCACCTCATTATTAGACCGAATAACTGAAATTTGAGACCTTTTTGAGGCCTTATAAATTGGATTGCTGGATTTTAAACTTTACGGCTTTTTAAGACCAGCGCGGGAACCCTAATACAGTATATATTGGAATGTTTATATATATATATATATATATATATATATATATATATATATACATATAAATATATATATATATATAAAACATTTTCCAATTCTCACTCTGTGAACAGATTTATGACCATGGAAAGATTCCCGCTTCAGCTCAATAAAAGCAGCAGTAATGGTCTCTGGTGTTCATATAGCAGCTACATCCAGACACATCCACACTAGTTTTTCCAAGGCCAGGACATAGGGGGGGGGGTCACATGACAGGAAGAGACCACAATACAAAGAGATCTGTGTATGTCATCAACAATGGCTGTGGCCTTTTGGCAGAGTGGGCTAAACACACAGGTGGGATCCCACCCGTGTCCTTCTTTAGTACTGCCGACCTCCCCCCCTCTCCTGTCCTTATTTCTGTCATAGTCCCCTCTATGCTGTCCTCCTCCCCCTCTCCTGTCCTTATTTCTGTCATAGTCCCCTCTACCCTGTCCCATAGATGCCCTTTCCTGTTTTCATACTCATCAATTGTTCTCCCTCTCTTTCCCCCTTCTCTCTTTTTCTGTCCCTCTTTTTCCCTATCTCTCTCTCTCCCTCTTGTCACCTCCCCTCTCTCTCTCACCCTCTCTCTCTATTTCCCCTTCTCTCTCTTTCTCTATCTCCCTCTCTCTCTATCACCCCCTCTCCCTCTCTCTCTCTCCCCATTTCTCTCTCCCTCCCCTTCTCTCTCTCTCTCTCTCTCCCTCTCTTCCCAGGGGGAGAGTTTTAACCCTGTGACAGTTAAAACAGCTGTGGCACCAAAGTGTGGAGCCACATCACTCCCCTCCTGTGTTCTCAAAGTGATCGTCATAAATTAGCTTCGCCGCCGCCGACACACACAGACCCCTTGACCGTTTGACCCCCGAGGAGAGAGAGAGAGAGAGACAGCCGCAACGTAATGGCCGACGCCCATAGAGAAGGAGAACTATTCTTCTGTCTGTTTACTCACTCCTGTACTCCTGAGCCATAGTCCCCTGACGTGAGGACACTTGAAGAGCGACCGGGAAACAAGTGTCTGACTTTATCGCCGTAGTAAATGTTTAGGGGTCAGTCGAGCAGACTCCAGAGTAAACGGCTCCACACACACACACACACACACACACACACACACACACACACACACACACACAGAGAAAAGACCCTCCTGAGAACGTGCCTTTCAACAGAAACGGGGAATGTCAGGGAATTGTAGAGTGTTGTTGAGTGTTTAGTCAGACAGAAGGTAAGAGTGTGTGCTGTGCTGTACTTGTGCAGTAAAGTGATTTAGTAACAGTGTTTGGACCCGTAGGGCCTCATTCAACAGGTCTCTCTCTGAGAAAAAAACAGACATATGAAGACATATGTTAAAGACAGAAATATAAGTTAGCGTTTAAAAAGTGTCAAAAGACAGGAAATTCATGTTCACCACCTGGCAGGTTTGTTAGCTTCTCGAAGCCTTGTCTAACGCCGAGCCTAACCTAACCCCAATCTAGGGGTGTAGCCCAGTGACATGATAATACTTGCAATCCGTCATGAAAGGGTAGAAACACATTCAATAAACGTCTGACGGGAGGTCACGAATGAATGATCCGAAATAATCAGAAATCAGCCATTCCACTGTCCGGAAAATAATTTACAAGTGGAGATCATTTAAAAACAGCTGCCAACATGGCCAGGTCAGGCCAACCTATCTCTCTCTCTCCCTCTCTTTCCCCTTCTCTCTCTTTCTCCCCCTCTCCCTATATCTTTCTCTCCCTATCTTTCCCCTTCTCTCTCTCTCTCTCTCTCTCTCCCACTCCCCCTCTCTCTCTCCCACTCTCTCACGCAAGTTCAGCCAAAGAGCTGACTGCAAGATTTGCCAGAGAACACCTAGACCTAGACGAACAACAGGACTTCTGGAAAGTGCTTTGGACGGATGAATACAAAGTTGAATTATTTGGGCACACCAAACCAAAGACAGCAATTTGGGCACAATAACCTCATACGAACTGTGAAGCATGGGGGCAGAAATGTCATACTTTGGGGCAGCTTTGCTGCAGCAAGGCCTAGTCACCTCACCATCATGGAATCCACTATGAATTATTTATCGTATCAGAGGGTGCTTGAGGAAAATGTGAGACTATCCGTCCAGAAATTTGGGCAGATGTGGACCATGCAACATGACAAAACTGACCCAAAACATTCCAGTAAATCCACCAAGCAATGGCTGAAAAGAAAGAAATGGAGAGTTCTGGAATGACCAAGTCAAAGCCGCTAGGATCTTAATCTTATTGAGATTCTGTGGGGTGATTTGAAACGGGTTGTGCATGCAAGACACCCCTCAAATATCACACAGCTGAAGGAATTATCCATGGAGGAGGAGTGGGAAAAACCTTTGGGGAAACATCTAATTGAGGTTATTTCAGCCAAAGGGGGCAATAATACCATCTATTAGACCCTAACCATAACCTTAACCTTTTCTCCTCAATAGGAATTGGCATCTGTGTTCTTTTTTTTTGTTAAATAAATGATAACAAAGTTAAACTTTAATTGTTTTTGGTTAAATTATGAATCATCTTTATCTATAGACATTGTTTGATGTGTCAATATATCTTTGAAAAATAACTAAATATTTCATGGGTTTCACATGACTACATGCTGGACCAGTCTGCTGAGCTGTACGCGCTCCCGGGTGATTTAGTAACCGCGTTTGGACCCGCAGGGCTTCGACAGATCTCTCTCTCTCAGAGGAAAAACAGACATATGAAGACATTATGTTAAAGACAGAAATAGATACGTTTTAAGTGAGAAGTTACGGCTTGTCAAAATCCTCAAAAAGACAAATTAATTTTCACCCAAACTGGCAGGTTTGTTAGGATATAAAGCTTCTTGAAGACTTGTCTAACGCCGACCGCCCCATATCTAGGGGCGTAGGCAACCCAGTGACATGCTAATACTTGCAACTCATCCTGAAAGGGTAGAAACATTATTCAATAAATACTGTATATAGGACAGGAGGTCACAATGAATTAACCGAAATACCGTTGAGTTATATATAGCGCCTTTTTTGCTGCTCCAAAGCGCTTTACAACGGCCTCTCATTCACCCATTCACACACACATTCACACACTAATGGCGGCAAGCTGCCATGCAAGGCGCCGGCCGGCCCGCTCACTGGGAGCAATTTTGGGGTTCAGTGTCTTGCCCAAGGACACTTCGACATGTGGCCAGCCGGGGCTCGAACCGCTGATCTGCCAACCTT
>NC_137688.1:75850678-75863178 GCF_963989245.1 Nansenia antarctica | reverse complement strand
CTAGGCCATCAGACGGTATGAGGCGGACGGCTTCGCTCTGCAGGAGTTTGGACGAGGCCTGGCTGCCTCGGGGCGGTTAGCTGATGTTGTTGTTGGTATCTGTAGCATTTGTAACCTGTGTAGGCGGGTTCTGTGGTGGCTGTGGGTGGGAGAGGGGGGGCGGGGGTGGGTGAATTAGCTTTGCGCAGCGCTAAGTGAGAGTAGCGGGTTTTGGAACGCTGTGAGGAACAATAGGCTGACCTCTGGGTGACTTTTTAATCTCACAGATTCACTTTTCTTTATTTTTTTTATTTTTTATGAAATGGTAGTATTGTGCAGATTAACATGCAGAGTATAACCATGTTCCTGGAATGAATACATTTAATGAAAGGGTATTTGTTCAATTTTGAAATACATATAAAGTTGACTCTAAATAGGATGACAGACAGACAAGAGAGCGAGAGAGATAGACAGACAGAATGAGGGGGAGAGAGAGAGACAGATAGATAGAGATACAGAGAGAGAGAGAGAGACAGACACAGAGAGAGAGAGAGTTACACATACGGAGAGAGAGAGAGAGACAGACAGATACAAGGAGAGAGAGTTAAAGATACAGAGAGAGAGTTACAGACACACACAGAGAGAGAGAGTTACACAGAGAGAGAGAGAGTTACACACAGAGAGAGAGAGAGTTACACACAGAGTTACAGACACACACAGAGAGATAGAGAGAGAGCGAGAGAGAGTTACACACATAGAGAAAGAGAGAGTTACAGAGACACACACACAGAGAGAGAGTTACACAGAGCGAGAGAGAGTTAGAGACACACACAGAGAGAGAGTTACACAGTGAGAGAGAGAGAGTTACAGAGAGAGAGAGAGAGTGACAGAGACACACACACAGAGAGAGAGTGACAGAGACACACAGAGAGAGAGAGAGAGAGAGAGAGAGAGAGAGAGAGAGAGAGTGACAGACACACACACACACAGAGAGAGAGTGACAGAGTTCAGCTCGGTCAAAAGTCACAGCCGGGGCTGATGGGTAGGAGGCCTCCCTGGTCACTGTCAGCAGCAGACAGCAGCCCAGCACCACGGCGTCGTCGAGCTTCCCCTCCACTCAGGAGGGATTCCTGGCCCCCTGCCACCCGGCCGCGGTCAGGGTGTGGTCCCCCTCTTCCCAGAAAACCTCTCCTGTCACATGCTATTGCCTCATTGGCTCCGGCCCAAGCTCTCTGCCAGCCAACCAGGGGCTACTATACTCTCCATCTTGTTGTTTTCCAACTCTGGCTGCTCTTTTTTTGGGCCATTTTTTTTCTTCTTTTCCCCAACCTCTTTTTCCTCTATCTCTATTTCTCTATTTCTTCTTCCTCCCTCCATTTCTATTTCAGGACTTGTTCTGGTGGTCACCTCCCCCCCCCCCTCGCTTTTCCTTGTGTCCTTGTTTCCTATCTCTGGTGGAGGTAGAAAGCGGAGGATTTCAGAGGGCTCATGGGTCATAGCACCGAACGGAATGAGGGAATGGCGTTCGACGATAGCCCCTCTCTCCCTCCCTCCACCAGCCCCTCTCTCTCTCCCTCTCTCCCTCCCTCCACCAGCCCCTATCCACTGATCTCTTTCCTATCTTCCTATCTCTCCCGACTGACTGACTGACTGACTGACTGACTGACTGGCTGATGGCGCTGACTTCCCCGCCACCCTATCTTTATGGTCTGAGGTCGGTTACTGTGAAATGTGTAGGTGGGGTGAGAGAGAGAAAGGCTTCTTCTGTGCGCGACGGCATGGAAACCCTATCATTTCTCCTGCTCTTGTCGTAACCTCGAAGTTTGTGTGGATGAATATGATGATGTACCCCTGAACCCCCCCCGTTCCTGTTGGTGTGTCGAGTCTCTGTGGGACCCTGTGTGTGTGTGTGTGTGAACTCAGAGAGTAGCGCTCTCCTGACCTCTCTCGCTCTGTCTCTCTCGCTTTGTTTGTTCCTGTTTTTTTCCGCTGTTTTCTTTCTCCCTCTCACACAGCTCCTCTCCACGCCTCTCCCTCCCTCTCCCTCTCCCTCTGAGCCAGCTCAGCTCAAGCAGCAGAGAGAACATTCTGTGCATGTGGAAGTCATCCCTCCCTGCCTGCTTTACACAATCTCTCTCTCTCTCTCTCTCTCTCTCTCTCTCTCTCTCTCTCTCTCTCAGGCAGACAGACACACACACACACACACACACAAACAAACGCACACAGACACAAACAGACACACACACCCTTGCCGTCTCCCTGTCCGTGAGATCCTCCCTGCCAAAGCCAGACAGACCTCAGCATGAAATTGTCGGGGAGATATTTTTCAAAACTCCAAAAACGCTCGCCAATGACTGTAAAAGAGGTTTTTAAGTGTTTGTGTGTGTGTGTGTGTGTGTGTGTCTGTGTGTATAATGTGTGTGTGTTTCTGGGAGTGTTATTTCTATGAGGGAGCAAAGATTAGTTTGACACAAGCAGAACCATGTTGTGCAATAAAAATGAAATAAAAATCGATGCATAAACTCATAAAGTCATCATGAATCATCCTATGACTGTTTATGAAGAAACAATGAGTCCTCGACTGCCAGTAAAGTGTACCTGATATCTACATAACACATCTAGTCAGATGATATACGAGGTGATGATGGTGTTATCAGATGACCTTTGACCTTTAAGTGTACGGGTGGGAGGGAGTAGAAGAGTTTGGGTCGTTGTTTTTCTGGCCTTCTTGGCTTCTGACTCAGTTACACAAATAATAATAATAATTCATTGTATTTATAAAGCGCTTTTCCGAGGCTCAAAGACGCTGACAATTATGGGAAAAAACGAAAACAGAAACAACAAGCAACAGATAACATGAGCACATAGAACACAGAGAACAGGGAACAATTAACACAGCAATGTCCCATTCACACACACATTCACACACCAATGGCGGCAAGCTACCATGCAAGGCGCCGGCCGGCCCGCTCACTGGGAGCAATTTGGGGTTCTGTGTCTTGCCCAAGGACACTTCCACATGTGGCTCGACCTTGCTCGAACCACCGATCTGCCAACCTTGCCATCACTAGACGGCGGCTCTACCTCCTGCGCCACAGCCGCCCCCATATGGGAATAAAGGGATGCTGCTAGCAGACACACATCCTCTCTTAATGAATAATAACCTTTGTGCCCGACACACCACAATAATGGTATTGCTAATCCTCTCACTTGCGCTGTACTGTGAATAAAAGGCGATTTAAAGATTTACTCGCTGTGGCATTCGAGAGGTCGCTTCTTAATGGAAGAGCTTTCAAATGCATTAGTGGCGACTGTCTGGACGTCACATTGCTACAGAACATAAACAAACTGAAAACCGTGTGGATGACAAATATAGATTATTTGGGATTTGGGGATTAAAACACTCTGGAAAGTGCTTTTGAGTTTTTGACCTGACATTGCCCCTTTTCTATTCGGCTGATGTGGTGAAAATCCAGGTCAACAGCGACGATTCTATGTATTTATGTATCTTTACGTGGCAGATTATCACTATCTGTATTTGGTGTTTGAGTAGGAGACAGTTTTTATCAGAGCAGGAATAGTCATAAAAAAGGAGGTCAAGTTGGAAGTCCAACGCTTCCAACTTGAAGTGTGTGTGCGTGTCCCTGAGACATTGGTACACTAGACTATTACTACCATAAACCTGATCCATGGTGTACGTTTCTGTTCATGGTGTGTTTGTTTTTAGGTCGTTTATCTGAACCAGTTGCATAACCAACTGCCTCTATGAGGACGTTTTTCTTCTTTAAGTTATTTTTTCCGTGTGGGGCAGTCCCACTCGTATTTCTTCTTCTTCCTTTTATTGATAGAGACAGTCCAAAATCTCCAAGAGTGGGGTTATTGTATGTGGGCTAAGTGATCATTACATGATCTTTTGCACTCGTAAAAAACAAAAACCCAAGGCTGGCGGTCATAAAACTATAACTACTAGATCCCTTAAATCCTATTCTAGTGAGGCCTTAAACCATAAACTGGAGAATCAAGACTGGTTTGATGAACTAAAATGCACACAGGTTGAAGAGGCATGGCTAGGTTTCAAAACCAAATTCCTAAATATTATTGACAGTATAGCCCCCATGAGAACCACCAGGGTTAAAACCCGATCGGAACCATGGATGAATTCGGACATTCTAAATGCTATGAAAGTCAGAGACCTAAAATGCTCTGAAGTTCAAAAATGCAAATCAAAATTAGTGAAACACTTAAACGAAGATCACAAAACCCACTTTGAGAAAATTAAAAAACAATGCAACAAACTATGCAATCAGGTAATTACCATGACCAAATCTGCTAAGAAAGAATACCTCGATAACAAAATCGAAGAAAACTTAAACAAACCACGTGACCTTTGGAAGCTACTTAATAGCCAACTAGGTTGCAGTCAAAAACTCAAAACCAGGTCTACAAACATCAGCATCAAATCTGGTGATTCTCTCCTTACAGACAAGCTGGATGTGGCTAAGTGCTTAAACACTTTCTTTACAACCATAGCCACTAAATTAGTTAACAATCTACCACCCCACTCAGGGCGTTATGGTGTAGAGCACATCCGTGAGTTCTACAATAAACTGGGTGTACGCAATGATGATTTTAAACTCTCCATGGTGTCAAACGATGAGGTGTTTAAAAAGCTAGGCGCTCTACACTCAGAAAAGGCCACGGGCCATGACAATATTCCAGCCAGATTTCTAAAAGACTCAGCTGCCTCCATTACCCCAATCATCACCCACATAATAAACCTCTCCATCAAACAGGGACACGTCCCCCTTGACTTTAAAATAGCAAGGGTAACCCCACTGTATAAAAAAGGAAGCAAATTAGACCCAGGCAACTACCGACCTGTTTCTATTCTTAATTCCATCTCGAAACTTATGGAAAAAATAGTTTATGAACAGGTCGATAGGTACCTTACCGAAAAAAAGCTGATGTATGAATTTCAATCAGGATTCAGAACATCCCATTCCACTGACACATGCCTTCTCTATTTGAACGACCACATCAACCATGAGGTGGACTCGGGCAAGTACTGCGGCATGGTCATGCTGGACCTCCAGAAGGCCTTCGACACAGTAGATCACCACATATTGTTAGATAAACTGAAAGCAATTGGGTTCGATAGAACATCGGTGAGCTGGATGCAATCCTACTTAGAGGGGAGGGAACAGGTGGTTAGTGTGAACGGAACACTGTCCCCCCCCCTCCCAGTGACCTGCGGCGTTCCACAAGGAAGCATTTTGGGACCTTTACTGTTCCTAATATATGTGAATGACATGTCATCAGCATGTGATTGCAATTTATTCCTGTTCGCGGATGACTCGGCTCTGCTGGTCTCTGACAGGGACATATTGCAGGTGGAAAAAGCGCTAAGCACTGAACTGAGTAGAATCTGCATCTGGCTAGCTGACAATAAACTATCAATACACCTAGGTAAAACTGAAACCATCCTATACGGATCCCCATCTAAACTCAGAAAGGCTGAAAATTTTAAAATAAAAGTGGGTAACATTAATATCACAAGAAAAGAGGATATTACATACCTGGGCTCCATCTTAGAGGCAAATCTTTCCGGAGATAAAATGGCAGCAAAAGTAATCAAAAAAGTTAACCATAGAACTAGATTCTTGTACAGGATATCCTCACTTGTCAGTAAAAACACACTGAGGACCCTATCAGGAGCTCTCATTCAATGTCACTTCGACTATGCCGTAACATCATGGTACTATAGAACCACAAAGGCCCATAAAACAAGACTCCAGACAGCCCAAAATAAACTGGTTAGGCTTCTGCTAGGCCTCAACCCTAGGACACATCTAACCGCTGCTCATTTTTTGAGCCTTGATTGGCTACGAGTAGTTGACAGAGTGCAGCAGCTTGCACTGGGCCTGGTCTTCAAGATACGCTACACCACAAAGACACCCAAGTACCTGTCAACATACTTCCAAAAAGTGAACAACGTCCACACATACAACACCAGAGGAAGCTCCACGAACCACGTTCAACCGCGTTGCACCACAAACAAGGGGTTAAACTCGTTTGCAAACTATGCAGTAAAAATGTGGAACGCCCTTCCTAGAATCTTAAAGGAGTGCAAAACACTGCCCACCTTCAAAACCACTCTCAAAAAACATTTACAGGAGGCTGCAATCCGTAACTGGACCCTCTAAATCAAAAATCAGATTAAAAGACCCGAACTACCCACTGTACATACTTTGTGTTTTGTCCCCCGCCCCCACCTGTGGTGTATGTCCCCACCTGTCCTACCCGCTGTACATACCTTATGTTTTGTTGTATTGTTCTTCCCATGATGGATGTGTGTTTATCTTGTAGATAGTAATAGTTATTTGTCTGTATTATCTTGTAGATAGTACTAGCTTTTTTGTCTGTCTTACATGTAACGATGAATTGAGAATCAAGGACCCCAATTGAAATAAGCCAGTGGCTTTCTTGGGTTTTTATCCTGTTAGTTGACCTTGTATGTAATATGTACTTTCATGTACCTACTTCTGCAAATCTTCTAATAAAGTTTTCAATCAATCAAAACAGTATAGATTACAGGAAGGATGGGTGAGAGAGAGAGGAACCGGGAACCCTGCGGTTACACGGTCGACACTTAACCCACTCCGCGCCCCGAGGGCGCTTTTCTGAACCTCTGTACCATATAATTGTACCATGACCTGCGTGTCCTGAGTGTAAAGTACAGGGCCGTCACACTAGCAGGCCTTTTCTCCCACGTATCAGACGTTCCTCTTCATCTGGTGTGTCTGCGCTAACGCTAACAGCTTGCAGAGATCCACGATCCACGGGGGGGGGTGATAGTCGCCCCAATCACAGAGCCTTGAGCTGTTAGCCAATCACACCATGAGGGCCCCGGGACGAAAGAAAAGAGCGAACAACACGCAGAGAAACCACTTCTCTTCCTCAGGCTCTGAAGTATACAGCACAGCTTCTGAAAACCGCGTGATGGCGAGTTTCCTCAGTCTGTGCTTTGTGCCGCTCGGCGGGGGGGGAAGAGGCTCTGGGAAAGAGGGAAAGAGCACAGGCAGCCAACTTACTGTATGGCTGACACAGTGAGACCACCGCCGCTGGGCAAAAACAACCCATTAGTACTGAGCTGGATGGCTTTTCTGAGCCTACATATTTCAGCTGAAACATTGGTTCTAAAACGGGAACATGTGGTGACAGCTCTGTGCTGTATGTTGCATGTTGGGAAATCAAACTGTGCATTTGTTCTTGGGAAACAGTGGGAGAGTTATTCTGTAGTTTAAAGTGATGAAGCTTCCCAAGCCATGTAAGACATGCATAAAACACACACACACACACACACACACACACACTCACCCACGTTTGGGGGGAAAAACACACAATGCATAAGACTTACATTCTCGTAAGACTTTTCACTTTTCAAAAATGCCGGTTGAGAGAGGACACTGGTGTTTGCTTGTTCGCCGCTTCTCCGCCCGAAATCTAGGTGTAATTGCAGTATCCAGAGTAGATTGTCCTACAAAGACACTTAGATTTAGTAAACTAAAACTTAATTAGGCCCCTATACTTTCTTTTATTTATTTATTCTGTTTCTTTTTATTTTACTACTCAATCTTTTCAGTTTGTTAAGTCTTTGAGTGTCTAGAAAAGCGCTATATAAGTCTAATGTATTATTTTTATTATTATGCTTGCTGGAGATATATTCATCAGACACACACACACATGTTTTGGGAAAGACACACACACATGTTTTGGGAAAAACACACAATTGGGAAACACACACACACACACACACACACACTTTCTGGGAAAAATAGCCAGCCTTTATTAGGTCACAACAGCTTCAGGACACAAGTCTGAAACTCCACAATGGAATGTGCTCTTCTTAAAACAGAAACAAAAAACTAGGCCACACACACACACACACAACCACAGCAGACATAAGCCCCTATGTAATACACACTTCGCAATTAGGTGGCAAGTGTTTCGACATGTCCTCTGGGACTTGTAGTCCTACAGTCCTCGTAGTCCACTCCCAGTGCCAGTATGACCCCAGGCGGTTTAATTAGTTAGACATTACACAATGGGGCTACACTTGGCTAGAGAAGACCGCTTTGACTTGTGTGTTTTATGTTATAGATGTTCCCTTATGGGCTTTGTCCGTTTTCCGCTCCAGAGCCCGAAAGAGTCTTTTGGGGGATGACGCAAGTAATAACGTAGCCTTTTCTCTACAGCGTTTGCACTTAACCTTTCCCTCCATATCTCTGACTGAGATCAATGATAGGACCTGTAGTAATCGCTCGCAGCTGGATCGCCGGTTCCTCCAGTGGCCAGTATTTTATTTGTAACAGGCGGTGGCTCGCCAACAAATATAACATCAAACATAACTCATAAAAACTAAGAAAAACAACGATAATAATAACAGTGATTTATCTTCAGAAATCCTACATTAGCCCTTTTCTCAACTGCTGTCTGTCAAGCCTTTTCGTCCATCCTTTTTCTCCCCGGCGTGCTCTCCTCCTGTCCTCTCCTCCGTCCTCCCCTCGTTCTCCTACTAGAAAAGGCAGAAGAGGAGGAGAAGATCTGGAAAGTTCCCCCCCTGACGGATTCTCCCTCCCTTTTTTGGGAGGACAAAGCGGAGCGGAGGACAGGAGAGGAGTCGTGTTCCTAACAATCGAGAAAAGGCTTTTTGTTTGCAAGCTAGGCGACTAGACTAGAACTGTGTGGGGTGGGTGTGTGTGTGGCTGTCTGTTTGTGAATGACGCGGGCGGTCTGGATGCCGGAGGGTGTGTGTGCTCTTCTGTGTGGGGGGCTGGTGTACGTACGGTCATTTGTGAGAACGGAAGACACACCCACGCGGTGCGTCCTCCATCCAACCAGGGGAGAGGCTGGAGGACATCGGAAAGACGGACTCACTGTCAACACAGAATGGAAGCAAACGCCGTTCCTCACTCCGTCGCATTGCGTTACAACGAGGCCGTCCTCCGATTTCTGCCTCCTCGGCACTCGACGGACTACGCTTCCCAACAAGACCCTCTCTCATGTTTTCAACACCATCAATTATCATCATGCCCTGGGGGACATGGGAACTGTAGGCCTGGAACTATGAAAGGGAAAAGCAGGGTGCATGATAAGAATGTTGTTGTTGTATTTGAGCACTGTCTGTCTGTCTGCCATATCTCTCACACACACACAAGTCTCTCAAGTCAAGGAACCCGGATCCAACACTTTGTGGATTGTGTACATGGCAAAGCTTTTCATGGCATTGCTGCCTTACACCTGTCAGGTCAGTGATTTCTTCAAGGAAAAGAAGGGAGGGAGGAAAGGAAGTAAGGATGCATTTCATAAGTATTGGACCAGGGGCCAAAAGTGTCTAGAGGTGTTCTACATCTTAAGTCCTTTCCTGGTCAGGTCAGTGATTTCTTCAAGGAAGGAAGGGAGGGAGGGAAGAAGGAAGGATGCCATGATTCTAAAGTATTGGACCAGGGCCCAAGAGTGTCTAGAGGTGTTCTACATCTTCATTCCTTTCCTGGCCAGGTCCTCTCTGGCCTCCTTGATCTGGCCCTGCAGTTCTGCAGCGGCGGCGTCGCAGTCGTTGAAGGTGGCCACCCTGTAGCCCACGGTGGCGAGCGAGTAGCAGCCGAACGCCACCAGCAGATACACGGGCATGGGCCACGCCACGTCCCTGTACGCCTGGGGGAGGCGCAGGTCCAACAGGTCAAAGGCCAACAGAGCCCAGGCCACGGACAATAGTGACACGCCAGACACCCATTCCAGGAGCTTGGTCATACTTGCGGGCAGGCGGGACTGCTGGGGAAAGACTGGGAGGGGTCAGGGAGACCAGACGTCAATTAGCCTGTGGGAGAGAGAGAGAGGAACAGGGAGTTGTTGTTAGTTGGGAATTTTGGTGCGTCAGTAACGCCATTATCGAAATATGTAAGGTCACATGAACCCACTTATGACTCAAGTTATGTCAGATAATTATTTCATGTGAAGCAAAGTGATCTAGCTCTATTCAACGTCCCATCTCGAATCTTGAGAAAATGTCTAAGCAAACATGCAAACAATTTTTCTCAGACAGTGTACTAATGTGTCTGTGTTTTTGTGCCCACAAAACAAAATCTTTTGTAGCGGTTGCAACATGTCAGTTTGTCTGAAGATCTATTGGGATGCTGTGGACGTCATCGTGTGATCTGTCATTGTCTTGTGTTGTTTCAAGATTCATAATCTATAAATTATCAAAGCTCGTTGTTCACACCACAACGACACAACACAACAGCCACAGTGAATGATCAGTAGCTTAGCTCCTATTGAAATCTGCTTCTCTATGACGGATGTGGAGCGACGCCTGGTTAACTAATGACATGAGAGCTGTATGTTCTTGTTGAAGTGGTGAATGACATGCTGGGGACATCAATGACATGCTGGGTACATCAATAGGAGCGACATTTATTTAGAGCTGAAGACTTTGAGTCTCTCCGGTCTTCCTGGAAACCCTGAGCTGACAGGGCTAGCGTTATGTAAGGTCACACGAACCCACTTACAACTCAAGTTATGTCAGATAATCATTTCACGTGAAGCAAAGTGATCTAGCTCTATTCAACGTCCCATCTCAAATCTTGAGAAAAATGTCTAAGCAAACATGCAAACAATTGTTCTCAAACAGTGTACTAAAATGTGTCTGTGTTTTGTGCCCACAAAACAAAATCTTTTGTAGCGGTTTGCAACATGTCAGTTTGTCTGAAGATCTATTGGACGCTGTGGACATCATTGTGTGATCTGTCATTGTCTTGTGTTGTTTCAAGATTCATCATCTATCAATGATCAAAGCTCGTTGTTCACATCTTCGCTAATTCGTGAGCTTAGAATGAGAAGGTTCTATCTCCGTTTAGAATGATAAGGTTCTATCTCCGTTTAGGGTAGTTCAGAGATATTGAGCGTCAACGTTTTTACATTCCATTATGTTTTGTGAGATGGAACCTTTGTATTTCATGAATTACTAACTCAAAAATGTCAACATTTTTAAAATAACACCACACAGACATTAATAAACACCTAATCGATCAGATTATGTAACAAACAAACAAAACAAAAATTTGACAAATTGAGATAGAACCTTATAATTCTAACGTCACGACAACACAACAGCCACAGTGAAGGATTAGATGATTAGTAGCTCAGCTCGCATTGAAATCTGCTTCTCTATGATGGATGTGGAGCGACGCCTGGTTAACTAATGATATGAGAGCTGTGGTATGATCATAGACATTCAGTGGATATGACACACGCACACGCACACGCACACGCACACACACACACACACACACACACACACACACACACACACACACACACACACACACACACACACACACACACACATGCCTCTTCATGAAAACATGAAGAGAGAAGTGGTAAATGACATGCTGGGTACATAAATAGGAGCGACATGTATTCAGAGCTGAAGACTTTGAGTCTCTCCTGGTCTTCCTGGAAACCCTGAACTGACAGGGCTAGCGTTAGCCAGTTAGCTTAGAGTCTAAACACATGACATTAGCGACGAACAGGCATTTGTTCGACATGGAAACGTCTACGATAGCCGCATTTGACACACATACCTTTAGACACTAACTTCAAGACAGAAATACGAAGCGTAAAAACGGTTGTTCGCAGAGTTAATCGGATTCCTTACCTTCTCTCTAAAGCCAACTCACCACTGTTTCGTCGCAGATGGATGACGTCAGAAGTAAACAACGCCTTATGGGACATGTAGTTCTCTGACTAAAGTCCCCCACATATTTCAAAATCAAATCAAATCAAATTGTATTTGTACAAGACAAAATAATAGCAACGTTTAATACGTATGCTATGACAACGCTATATGATAATGGACAATGTTGTGTGTTTGCTCATAAATACTTTGACATAGAGCTTTGTCAACACATTCGATTGGCTTTGTTCAATAGTACATATCATATTGATATTTGTCTTAGGTAGGCCTGTATTCACTAATTATATTAATTTATTTATTTCTGATTTGATGCCAAAACTGCATTTCGTTGTCTTAGTATTTGTGCAATGACAATAAAGTTGAATCTAATCTGCAGAGTCACTACCCATCTTCCATCGGAGACTGAAGACCCATCTCTTCAGGCTACACCTTAACTGCTCCTCCTGAGACATCTACTACCCCCCGGCACTGTGTCTCCTAAGACACCTGCTTGTCCCCTATACTGTGTCCCCTAAAACTTCTATTGCCCCCCTTGTACTGTCTCTCTGTTTCTCCAGTGTCTGTATAAAAAAAATAAAAAGGTTTAGAAGAAGATAGAAGATAGTAGATTTTTTCTTCTATCACGGAGACTGCCAACAGTCATCTCTTGAATGCCACAGCCTATCTGAGTGTTGTTGCTGACCTTGTGCGTCCCTTAATGGCCACAATATACCCATCTTCTAATGGCTACTTCCAGCATGATAATGCACCATGTCACAAAGCAAAAGTC
>NC_137688.1:75830678-75838178 GCF_963989245.1 Nansenia antarctica | reverse complement strand
AGCACGCAAGATTGTGGCTGACCCCTCACATCCAGCTCACAGCTTGTTTACATTACTCCCTTCTGGACAGCGCTAGGGGGCCACCAGGACAAAAACATCAAGACACTTGAACAGTTTTTTTCCCAAAGCCATAGCCCTTCTCAATAATTGCTGATCATTGTACCTTGCACTTTCATTTCATTTCATTTCAAACCTTTATTTAAAACTCGATATAGGCACTGAGGTCACCCTCATTTACAGTGACGTCGAGTGTACAACTTTACATGTTCTTGTACAGTATTTATTCATAATATCTACATGGTACTGTATATTTTGTCTTGAGTATTGTCGTGTTGTCGTCTTGTTGTTGTATGTAGTATGTACTGTAGCTTGTTTAGTTCATGTTCCTAGTGCACTGCACATGGCGAATAAAGTTGAATTGGAATTGGAATTGGAGAGAGTGGGAGATAAAACAGTTGACCCCGTGAAACGAGAAAACCAGTCTGACAGTCTCTCTCTCTCTCTCTCTCTCTATAGTCTGTCTCTCCTTCAGGATCTGTTACCGTGTCAACACTTGACCCCCTCTTAAACACTCCCCGGGGTCAAAGGTCAGAGGTGGGCAGGTGCCTGAGGGCGGGGGAGGGAGGGGGGGGGGGCAGTCCAGGGGTCAGATTTCTGGAGGTCAACAGGGGGTTGGGAGGCCGATGGTGGTGGTGGTGGGGGAGGGGGAGGGGGGCTTGGGGAGGACAATATGCCCAGTGTCCAGGCTGGTCTAAGAGATCGTCAGATCGTTAGATTGACAGAGTCCAGCAGTCTCCTCCAATCAGCCTGATCTACAGGACAGAACCTGACAGGCTGTCTGGGCCCAGCAGCAAGGACAAGCTGCTCTGAGTGTCCTCTCCTCAGCCAGGGAAAGACTGTCTGTAATCCTCTGCTTCCATTATCACCTTCTACACTTCAGCCGTGTGTCAACAACAACAACAACAATTCAGGGTTGGGGCTGGTTGGTTGGTACACTCCCCAAAGCTTCTGAAAGGGAACAGCCGTGCCTTTTTCACCTACTAAAAGAGCCCCCTCTTTACAATGCTCAAGCTGCTATTTACACACAACGACCACTAGTTGGCCGTTTGGAAATTAGCCTGCCTCCTACACAGAAGAACTGCAAAATAGCTTTATACTAGCTTATCCTGATGTGATGATTTTGAAAATGTAAGGATACTGGGTGGTACAACGCACATATCTAGGAAAAGTCATGAAAGGAGGGTCCTGAAATTTGATCGAGTGCAAAGATATAACATTTTTCTTTACTCACAGGGGTCAAATCATGGCTGTTCTACTGTTAACCCTATTTCTTTCCTTACGGGGTCGATGCTGATGTCCTGAGTGGTCAGGTGTCACATGTGTGTAATACATTCTATATTGTACATTGTGATGTATCGACACGCTCTCTCTCTCTCTCTGTCTCTCTCTCTCTGTCTGTCTGTCTGTCTGTCTGTCTGTCTGTCTGTCTGTCTGCCTGCCTGTCTGTCTGTCTGTCTGTCTGTCTGTCTGTCTGTCTGTCTGTCTGTCTGTCAGTCTGACTGTCTGTCTGTCTGTCTGTCTGCCTGTGTCCCTGTGTCTCTCTCTCTCTCTCCCTCCCTCTCCCTCTCTCCCTCCCCCTCCCTCCCTCCCCCTCCCTCCCTCCCTCCCTCCCCCTCTCTCCCTCCCTCCCTCCCTCCCTCTCCCCCTCCCTCCCTCCCTCCCTGTGGCTGCCCTGGGTCGGGTCTGTGATGTGTGCACAGCTGGTCTCCTGACAGAGCAGTCCAGGAAACATGTGTGGTTTACGAACCCCCTGTCGACGTTCAGATTCGCCTCGCCTTTCTCTCTTCAGGACCCAGAGATGTTTAACAGGTCTGAGAGAGGCTGCTGTGTTGAGTTGAGGTTCCAGTCAACGTTTGACCAGGGTGAAAAAAACATTCTAAAAATGTACTGGCCTGGTCTGGTCTGGCCTGGTCTGGTTTGGCCTGTTATGGCCTGGTCTGGTCTGGTCCTGGTCTGGTCCTGGTCTGGTGTCTCTCTCTCTCTCTCTTTCTCTTTCTCTTTCTCCCTCCCTCTCCCTCTCTCTCTCTCTCCTTCCCTCTCCCTCCCTCTCTGGTCTGGCCTGGCCTGGCCTGGTCTGGTCTGGCCTGGTATGGCCTGGTATGGTCTGGTCTGGTCTGGTCTGGTCTGGTCTGGTCTGGTCTGGTCTGGCCTGGTATGGCCTGGTATGGTCTGGTCTGGTCTGGTCTGGTCTGGTCTGGTCTGGT
This sequence comes from Nansenia antarctica, assembly GCF_963989245.1. NCBI lineage: Eukaryota > Metazoa > Chordata > Actinopteri > Argentiniformes > Microstomatidae > Nansenia > Nansenia antarctica. Next base: position 75,835,914 of record NC_137688.1, on the reverse strand, counting down.
CTGGTCTGGTCTGGTCTGGTCTGGTCTGGTCTGGGTCTGCTATGGCCTGGTTTGGTATGGCCTGGTCTGTGTCTGGTCTGGTTTGTGTCTGGTCTGGTTTGGTATGGCTTGGTCTGGTCTGGCCTGGCCTGGCCTGGTCTGGTATGGTCTGGTCTGGTATGGCCTGGTATGGCCTGGTATGGCCTGTCATATGGATCTGGTACACACAGAACAGGATGTGAGGCTCGATCCTAAGTGTTTCCACCACTGTTTCCCCCCCCCCCCCCCCCCTGTCTCACCCCCCACCGCCCCTCCACCCCCTCACACCATGCATTATGATCAACACTAACGTATATCATGACCTGCTCTCTCTCTCTAAGCGCTATTCCATACATCCCATAATACCCTGGGACGGAAACAACAACATCCTAGCCACTGTGAGTTACAGGCTAAGCAGAGAGACACATATCTGGAGCTAGTCCAGCCGTAACGTTTTGCACAACCACTATACAGTCAGTCTACCATTATATGTGGTCCAGGGGAGGCTGACAGGGCGGCTGTGGCGCAGGAGGTAGAGAGGTAGAGTCGGCAAGGTCGGCAGATCGGCGGTTCGAGCACCGGCTGGCCACATGTCGAAGTGTCCTTGGGCAAGACACTGAACCCCAAATTGCTCTCAGTGAGCGGGCCGGCCGGCGCCTTGCATGGTAGCTTGCCGCCATTGGTGTGTGAATGGGTGAATGAGAGGCCGTTGTAAAGCGCTTTGGATAAAGGCGCTACATAGGTGCAGTCCATTTACTATTTACCATGATGGAGGTAGACATCAGAGGACAGGGCTCTTTGCAATGCATGGAATGGAATAAGGAAGGGTATCAACATTAGTTTCAACAAACTAGTTTTAGGTCTTTGGGTCCATGCCCATGTTAAAGCTTGCCACCCATTCCCACAGTTTATGTCAGAACAAGATCTCAGGATAGGTTAGTTCTTGAGGTCCCTTGAATCACAACTGAGCTGGGAACAAATGCTTTTAGTTACTGTGCACCAGTGGTGTGCCGTCAGGGCCAGCAAGGCCTTCTCTGCTGGCCTAAACATCATCAGAATATACATTTTATTTTAATATATATTTTCCACAAATATGTATTAATGATTCCCCATAGTCTATTCTCTTCATTTCATAGCTTTCCTCTTGGTTGCGCTGCTTCCAGTCTCCGATTGAGATTTGGAGGGCTGGCCTTTATGTTAGAGCTTTTATCCAATCAAAATGTGTTGCTAGGGGGCTCAAAAATCTGCCCGCCTTCACATTAAACGGTGCTGCGGATTCGACCTGTAACTTAACATTGGAACGAGAAAACCTGTGGCGTACCTAGTAAACCTACGTAGATGCGAGCAAAAGCAACAACGGCGCCTGCTGTAAGGCTCAATGATGTCAGCACCCAGCACGTCTTTTGATTGGATACGCACTATTGCTACGCACTATTGCTACGCACTATTGATATTCACTATTGAGATGCGGAACTATGCCGGTAGATGTGAAACTTTTGAAAGTGCGCAGGGAAACGGAGCCTTACAACGAAAGCTTTCGTTGACTGATCGATAATACTGATCGATTGTGTCCTGTTTTTGGGTAAACAATAACTTTCATTTAGGGGACACAATGAAAGCGCCAAGTCCACAAACAGAGGAAACTACGTTGAGCTTCTTTCTTTTCTGGCTGAAAACAACCCAGATTTACATTACCACCTGTCCACAAACAAAGTGTTTACTGGGACGTCAGGCAAAATACAAAACGACCTGATTTTTGCTATTGCTGAAGTGATGGAAGAAGAGATCAAAATGGAGATTAAAAAGGCACCCTTTGTCGCTATTATGGTGGACGAGACGACAGACGTGGGTAATGTAGCGATCTTAAAGATGTTAGTTTAACACTCTTCATTGTAAATGCGGATTTATTGATTAAAAATGCTTCGGAAATATTAATATAACTCTGTTGTACTTGTCTGACTATGTTAAGGTGATGCAACGCCCGGTTATACTGTGTTTCTGTCTAGTTTCTAGAGCCATGGCGTCATAACGATGGTATTAAGAGGTAGAATAATTCAGGTAGGAATGTGTCGGACATCACTGAAGGCCTAGGTGTGAAATGCACCGCCCGCCACTGCTGTGCACCTAGAACTAGGAATGTGTGGCAAGAGACCCTCAAATGGACATATCGCTAAGCCACGCCCCAAAATAGAAATTGTCCAATCATATCACAGCAAAAGTCACTACAGGCAGAAAACTCAGACAAACAACTCGCTAATATCTGATGGTGAAAAGCTTCTAGACAAAATATTCTTGTCATCTTTAAAACAAACATGTCTATTACTTGGTGTGGTGAATCAGAAATCAGAAATGTGCCAACTCCCGCCACTGTAAGTCATTGAATGTCATTCAGTCACGGTCGGTCAGTCAGTCACTGTCAGTGAAGCGTTGTTTGTTTGTCTGAGTTTTCAAAGGGGGCGTGGCTTAGCGGATGCCTTCTTAGTCTCTTTGGGCAAGTTCAAAGAATTTTATGAGTGAAGTTGAGGTTGTGGTCTGTGCATGTTCTTTTAAAGGATGTTGCCATAATGTTTATTCGTTTTTAATGGGTGAATGTATGATGTTTTTGTATTGAAAAAAGCTTTGTAACCACCAGGGCACCATTTGACAATGAGACTTCGGTCTCAATGGGTTCCCCTGGTGAAATATAAAGGTTAAATAAAAATAAAATGTCAAAATGTCAATACTGCTGGGCCCACTACACTCTGAAGTGCCTCATCTCGTGAAATCGCTAACCTACTCTATGTCTCTACCTCTGAGACTCACCGACCAATAAAGATGCTATCGTATCGAATCGCCGAAGACAGATTGAACACTTGAGAGACCGTTCAGTTCAGAGAGGGTTCCGCCTCGGGGGAACATCCGTTATTGTCTCTGGTACAGTAACCTGGTTAAATAAAGGTTACAGAGATTGAATTAACCCCCCCCCCTCCGTGGTCTGAGTGCAGGAGGCCACAGTGTATCCATATGGCCTCTGGTCTGTCTGGCATTACTGTCACCCCTGGTTTGGCAGGGCGAGCGGAGATGGAGATGACCCCGCAATGCCTCCGCAAATCCTCTTAAACAAACATTTACTTGATTGATTTTCGCCCCCCAACACCACCACCACCACCCCCACCACCACCACCCCATTTCAATTCAGCTTATCAATGTGATCAAGGCTCTGGGGATGTGGGGGTGTGGGGGTGTGTGGGTGTAGGGCTGGTGGAGTGGGGGGGTTATACAATACTGCTGTCAACGTTTTTAACTGGGGGGGGTCGTGACTGTATCTGCAGTAGTGTTTAGTGTTTCTATTGTAAAATATAGATTAGTTTCAAATGTAGGATTGCAACAAAAAAGAAGACTTGAGACATTGGGGATAAATATATCATATACATATACTGTGTATATGTTACGGTACATGTGGGAATACGGTACATGTGGGAAAACTAGGGTTAGGGTTAGGTGCTAGGGTGACTTGGTACATGCTGGTATGTCTAACCTTAATCCTAATCTTAACCCTACCCCTAACCCTAACCCTAACCTTAACCCTAGCACCCTAGCACCTAACCATGACCCTAGTTTTCCCACATGTACCGTATTCCCACATGTACCATAACATATATACACTCACCTAAAGGCACTTCATTAGGTACACCTTTTCAATTGCTCATTAACAACGCAAATATCGAATCAGTCAATCTCGCGTCAGCGACTCAATGCATCTCGGCGTGTAGACATGGTTGAAACGATCTTCTGAAGTTCAAACCGAGAACTTCAAACCATCAGAATGGGGAGTTCAAACCGTCAGAATGGGAAAGAAAGATGATTTAAGTGACTTTGAACGTGGCATGGTTGTTGGTGCCTGACGGGCTGGTTTGAGTATTTCAGAAAGTGCTGATCTGTTGGGATTTTCCCGCCCAACCATCTCTAGGGTATACAGAGAATGGTCAGAAAACTAGGAAATTTCCAGGGCTACAATTTGGAAAAGAACCCACCGAAATTCGATAATAGAATATAGGAAAAATGTTGCCTGGTTGCCTGATGAGTCTCGATTTCTGCTGCACAGTTCAGATGGTAGGTATCAGAACTTGGCGTAAACAACCTGAAAGCATGGCTCCATCCTGCCTTGTATCAACGTTTCAGGCTGGTGGTGGTGTAATGGTGTGGGTGTGGGGGGGCGGGGGGTGGAGGTGGAGGTGGTGGTGTAATGGTGTGGGTGTGGGGGGGGGGTGGAGGTGGAGGCGGTGGTGTAATGGTGTGGGTGTGGGGGGGGTGGAGGTGTAGGTGGTGGTGTAATGGTGTGGGTGGTGGTGGAGGTGGAGGTGGTGTGGGGGATGTTTTTTTGGCACACTTTGGGCCCCTTAGTACCAATTAAGCATTGTTTAAACGCCACAGCCTACCTGAACATTGTTGCTGATACTGTCCATCCCTTTATGCTGACAATATGGAATAACATGAGCACATAGAACACAGAGTTAACGAACAGGGAAGAATTAACACAGCACTGTCCAGGGGGGGAGGGGGGTGGCAGGGTTAGGGGAGATGGTTAGGGATAGGGGAGGTTGTATGCATGGGAGAACAGGTAGGTTTTGAGGTGGGATTTAAAAGTGGAGAGTGAGGGTGAGTCTCTGAGTGGCTAAGGGAGAGAGTTCCTGGCTTATAGTTTTGTTGTCCCCAATGTCTGCTGCTTGACCTTGTTTTTGAAAAATGACATTTTAAGGTTGGAAGCAACCAGACCCTCACTGTATCCCTTTGCCAGACCTGAACCCTTCTTTTCCTCACTCAAAACGTTTCTTTTAAACTCTTTCGGCATGGTCGATAGTTATTTTTTGATTCCAATTACTTCTGAGGTACTACTAGCACTGCGCAGCCATCCAGCTGGTCCTATAAGAGGACAGTGACGACCACAGCAGTGGCTTTTATACTTTTCCTTGTTAAATAAGACTTGGTTCAGGTGATCACCTAGTCACTACCTCACTCAGTAGTATGACGTGTGCCTGCCTGTGTTGGAATTCAACAGACACTGGAATGGAATGGCTGCCATACATGTACAGATGCTGATTTAAGAAAGGTTTGGAGTGGTGGTCTCTTAATTCTTTCCAGAGCTGTACATATAATGTGTGTGTGTGTGTGTGTGTGTGTGTGTGTGTGTGTGTGTGTGCATGTAACAGAACCATCTGGAAGGCCCACACCACATATA
>NC_137688.1:75793178-75825678 GCF_963989245.1 Nansenia antarctica | reverse complement strand
TCTGGGCGGATCTGACGTGGAGGGGGAGGCTATTCCAGAGCCTAGGGGCTGCTTTAGAGAAGGCTCTGTCCCCTCTGGTTTTCAGCCTGGTCCTAGGGACCTCCGGTGAGAGTTGGTCAGCTGATCTTAGGGCTCTGGATGGGGTATGGTGGCGCAAGAGGTCAGCCAAGTACGGGGGAGCCTACCTCCTTAATGTAATTGTATTAGTAAATGCATTTGGAAATGAATTTCCTCTTCGGAGGCCAATAAACAATAACATATAAAGTAATATAATCTAATGAGAGAGCTCATTAAGGTCAGTTACTCATTGTTGCTATTCTGTAGCTCTGGTCCAGAGTCGATTTGGGCATGACAGCCGCGCATTGACATATTTCCATGTCTGATGTCTAATGTCTAATGTCTGATGTACTAATGTCATTTCAATGCATTATAGACCTTTTCTTTACAACAAGCATAACCAAAAAATCGCTGTTATGCCCAGGTGCCTACGCTTAACATAGAAAGTTCCACAGTCCAGCGCGCTCGGGTTTAACAGTAGAGGACTGGTAGCCTACCTGATCACTTACATTAGTCTATCAAAGCAGGACATCGGAGCACTCATATCTGCGCGTTTGTCACAGGGTGACAGTCCCTGATCCTCTGCCCGGCGTCAGTCCAATGGAATCGTCAAGCACAGCCTTCCCCATAGAAATACATCGGTGCGCGATTACAGAGATGTACAATCATGTTTATTTAGAAATAAATTGTGGTGTTTGATGGTATATGACGCCGTAAATGTAACTAAAGTTCAGCCGCAAAGTTGTTGCACTGTTGTCCTAAATCAGTGCAGACTGGCAGGGTAGGAGCACAGGTTTCATACAGGTTAGAGCGCCGTTATTCTGTCATGGTCTGATAATGAAGCATTGTTCTTTTTTATTTGATGACTTGTTTGATCGATTGATAGCGTAAAAGTGAAGTTGTGAATGAGTCGCGAGCGTCAATGGTTTTCTAGATAATACTGATGACGTATCAGTTTTGAAGGGTTGTCCCATTTCATAGGGGTAGATTTCAACCCCGACGGCTTGTGGCTCTGTTCGAAGGCCTTGGCTCGAAATCTAAGTCGCTTTAGATAAACGTGTCCAGTGTTAAACGGCATGTATTGACGTTAGTACTGTAAGTCCATGCTCTGCTGCCCTCTAGTGGTTGAAAAGAAGCACTGCATATGGTTTTGGTCTAAGCCAGGTGATGATAAAAACGTGTTGCTTGGAGTCACACATGTGCAGTTACACAGCAGAGGAGGCTGGTGGAGGTAGAACACCAGGGGAGGCTGGGGGAGGTAGAACACCAGGGGAGGCTGGTGGAGGTAGAACACCAGGGGAGGCTGGGGGAGGTAGAACACCAGGGGAGGCTGGTGGAGGTAGAACACCAGGGGAGGCTGGTGGAGGTCGAACACCAGGGGAGGCTGGTGGAGGTCGAACACCAGGGGAGGCTGGGGGAGGTAGAACACCAGGGGAGGCTGGTGGAGGTCGAACACCAGGGGAGGCTGGGGGAGGTAGAACACCAGGGGAGGCTGGGGGAGGTAGAACACCAGGGGAGGCTGGGGGAGGTAGAACACCAGGGGAGGCTGGGGGAGGTAGAACACCAGGGGAGGCTGGGGGAGGTAGAACACCAGGGGAGGCTGGGGGAGGTAGAACACCAGGGGAGGCTGGGGGAGGTAGAACACCAGGGGAGGCTGGGGGAGGTAGAACACCAGGGGAGGCTGGTGGAGGTAGAACACCAGGGGAGGCTGGTGGAGGTCGAACACCAGGGGAGGCTGGGGGAGGTAGAACACCAGGGGAGGCTGGGGGAGGTAGAACACCAGGGGAGGCTGGGGGAGGTCGAACACCAGGGGAGGCTGGGGGAGGTAGAACACCAGGGGAGGCTGGGGGAGATAGAACACCAGGGGAGGCTGGTGGAGGTAGAAATCAGGGGACGGACTGATTGTCGTAGATGAGAACAGAATGAGGAATGGTATCAAACACCTTCATGTCATTCCTCATTCCATTCCATGCATGACCCTCTCCTCTGTTCCTCTCCTCTGTTCTTCTCCTCTCTCCTCTGTTCCTCTCCTCTCCTCTCCTCTCTCCTTCTCCTCTCTCCTCTGTTCCTCTCCTCTCCCCTTCTCCTCTCTCCTCTGTTCCTCTCCTCTGTTCCTCTCCTCCATTCCTCTCCTCTGTTCCTCTCCTCTGTTCCTCTCCTCCATTCCTCTCCTCTGTTCCTCTCCTCTGTTCCTCCAATGTCTACCTCCATCAGCCTCCCTCCCTGTAACACAGCAACGGCCCGTAGTCTGTCTTGACATTCGGGATGTTTTGAATTTGAAGAGGGTGGAAGTTGGTGTAGTTTACATTTAAATGGAGTCCGGAACACACTAACACACATAGGGCCTACAAGTAGAAGTTAGGGACATGGGACTGAAGTTGTCTTGACAGCCGGCTTCACAGCGCTGCTACGTTTAATTCAGCTCATGTCATCCTTACTTAGTCCTCCTCTCTCTCCTCTGTTCCTCTCTCCTCTGTTCCTCTCTCTCTTCCTCTCTCTCTCTCCTCTGTTCCTCTCTCTCCACCTCTCCCTCTCTCTCTCTCCTCTGTTCCTCTCTCTCCTCCTCTCTCTCTCTCCTCTGTTCCTCGCTCTCCTCCTCTCTCTCCTCTGTTCCTCTCTCCCCCTCTCTCTCTCTCCTCTGTTCCTCTCTCTCTTCCTCTCTCTCTCCTCCTCTCTCTCCTCTGTTCCTCTCTCTCTTCCTCTCTCTCTCCTCCTTTCTCTCTCTCCTCCGTTCCTGAACAAACTTAACACACATACAAGTTGAAGTTAGGGACATGGGACTGAAGTTGTCTTGACAGCCGGCTTCACAACCCTGCTACGTTTAATTCAGAGAGAGGAGAGGAACAGAGGAGAGAGGAGAAGAGAGGAACAGAGGAGAGAGGAGAGGAGAGAGGAGAGGAACAGAGGAGAGAGGAGAGGAACAGAGAAGAGAGGAGAGGAACAGAGAAGAGAGGAGAGAGGAGAGAGGAACAGAGGAGAGAGGAGAGGAACAGAGGAGAGAGGAGAGGAACAGAGAAGAGAGGAGAGAGGAGAGAGGAACAGAGGAGAGAGGAGAGAGGAACAGAGGAGAGAGGAGAGGAACAGAGGGGAGAGGAGAGGAACAGAGAAGAGAGGAGAGGAACAGAGGAGAGAGGAGAGGAACAGAGGAGAGAGGAACAGAGGAGAGAGGAGAGGAACAGAGGAGAGAGGAGAGAGGGGAGAGGAGAGGAACAGAGAAGAGAGGAGAGAGGGGAGAGGGGAGAGGAGAGGAACAGAGAAGAGAGGAGAGGGGAGAGGGGAGAGGAGAGGAACAGAGGAGAGAGGAGAGAGGGGAGAGGAGAGGAACAGAGAAGAGAGGAGAGAGGGGAGAGGGGAGAGGAACAGAGGAGTCTTGACTTTTGGGATGTTTTGAATTTGAAGAGGGTGAAAGTTGGTGTAGTTTACATTTAAATGGAGTCCTGAACAAACTTAACACACATACGGCCTACAAGTAGAAGTTAGGGACATGGGACTGCAGTTGTCTTGACAGCCGGCTTCACAGCGCTGCTATGTTTAATTCAGCTCATGTCATCCTTATTTAGTCCTCCTCTCTCTCCTCTGTTCCTCTCCTCTCTCTCCTCCTCTCATGTCATCCTTACTTAGCGTTCGGTGACCCGCGGTATCAGCTCTGCAGTCGACCACCACAACTTGTAAATTGTGAGGAGTTTCTTCTCGACAGCGGCACCACTCAGTCTACAGCGCTTATTACTGAATACATTAGGTTTCGAAATCATACTTTCGGAATAAAATGTTAATGATATGTTAGAGAAATACCCCACTGGCTGATGATTCACAGCATGAAGGATTTGTTTTGGGTAAAAAAAAATGTATTTTATTACATTAGGAAGTGGAAATCTTAGCACCAAAGCATGTTTTTTATCTCTCACCAAAGGGAGGCTGGTGGAGGTAGAAATCGGAGGATGGCTCTTTACCCTGACCTTAACCCTCAACCCTCAACCCTCAACCCTAATGAATGCATGGAACAGAATGAGGAATGGCTTTAAACATGGTGTGCTTGATACATTGCATTACATTTACATTTTTACAAGAGACTTACAGCAAATACTTTTGTCTAAGTAAGTGAATCATCTATCCACCATCACAGCAGGAAGAGTAAATCCCTGCTAAGGCTAGAGGCAATTGGCAGTCGTAATGCTAGAAGAAGGTATATATATATATGGGGGCGGCAATGGGAGAGAGAGAAGGGTAAAGGAGGGCATTTCAAGATAGGAGAGAGGAGGAGAGAGAGGAACAGAAGAGAGGAACAGAGGAGAGGAACAGAGGAGAGAGAGAGAGAGAGGAGAGAGGAACAGAGGAGAGGAACAGAGGAACAGAGAGAGAGAGAGGAGAGGAAGAGAGGAGAGAAACAGAGGAGAGAGGAGAGGAACAGAGGAACAGAGAGAGAGAGGAGAGGAGAGGAACAGAGGAGAGGAGGAGAGAGAGGAGAGAGAGAGAGGAGAGAGAGAGGAGGAGAGAGAGAGGAACAGAGGTGAGGAACAGAGGAGAGGAGAGAGAGAGGAGGAGAGGAGAGAGGAGAGGAACAAAGGAGAGAGGAGAGAGAGCAACAGAGGAGAGAGAGAGGAGGAGTGAGAGCTCTGTTTTCTACCTCCCCTAGCCTCCCCTGCACCCTACCACACAACAAGAGGAAAGCACACACAGAGGACACAAGTATTTGTCACTTTAAGAATTTGTGTTTATTTAGCTTTTATTCATCTATTTTGTTTTTACAAACATTCTGCCAGCAGGTGAAGAAGTTTATGTGGATAAATGCAAATGAGCATTCATAAGAAGCACTGCTCACCAACCTACAATCAAGACAGTTTAAATCCATGAAAAAAAATATTCAGCCAAAATAATCATTATCATCAGCCAATAAATATCAACATGATTGACACGTGAATTATCTGTACCTGCAGTCTCAATATCACTGCAGTTTCTCTCTCTCTCTCTCTCTCTCTCACACACACACACACACACACACACACACACACACACACTCACACTCACACTCATACTCACACTCACACTCACACTCACACTCACACTCACACTCACACTCACACTCACACTCACACTCACACACACACACACACACACACACACACACACTCGCACACACACACTCACACTCACACTCACACTGACACACACACACACACACCCCCCACACACACACACTCACACTCTACGGATGTGTTAAACATTGGAAATACTAAATAATAGCGCACAAACAGACTAATCAAAAGCGAGTGGCATTAAGGAGGCTGAATCAGAATAACGAATTAATAATTAACAACAGTATTGCCTCATTTCATCCCTCTAACTCAACTAACCCACTAGTGGTTACAACTACATCTCTACCAGGGACTCACTTTGGTTGGGGGGTGAAGGGGGGTGAAAGGTGGTGAAAGGTGGTGAAAGGGGGGAGTGTGATGTGAACTGCCCAGTTTCACAATTTTGGGATTCTGTTGCAGGCGGTTTCAAGTTGCAACTCGTCTCGGCCTTAAGAGGCTAGTAAATATAGGTAGCTGTTTTAGCTAGATTTGGGTGTGAATGAATGGTAAAAGGACTGCACTCATATAGCGCCTTTATCCAAAGCGCTTAACAACGGCCTCTCATTCACCCATTCACACACACATTCACACACCAATGGCGGCTAGCTACCATGCAAGGCGCCGGCCCGCTCACTGGGAGCAATTTGGGGTTCAGTGTCTTGCCCAAGGACCCTTCGACATGTGGCCAGCCGGGGCTCGAAACCGCCGATCTGCCAACCTTGTGATCATTAGACATCATTCGACATCATTCTACCTCCTGAGCCACAGCCGCTCCGTGATAACATGGGCTGCAATGGTTACAGTCCTGTACTGTATATGTGAGCTGGACACCCCACCACCCCAGCAGCCTAGGAAGTACTGGTGAGGGGCCCCCAAACCAACTCCATCTCAGGGCCTCCAAACAACTGGGCCGGCCCTGACTGGACCCCCAAAGCCCTGACTGGACCCCCAGAGAGGACAACATGGCTGGGAATGGGAGTGTTTGTAAAGGAAATAACACAGGCTCGACATTAAGGCTTGTCCGCTTGTCCGGGACAAGTATAACTTATGTTCGGACAAGTGGCCTTCCTTCGAGTAAAAGATAAGTTCACTTGTCCGAAGGAGAGAGAGAAGGGTAAAGGGAAGGAGAGAGAAGAGAGAGGAGAGAGGAGAGGAGAGAGGAGAGAGAGGAGAGAGGAGAGGAACAGAGGAGAGAGGAGAGAGAGGAGAGAGGAGAGAGGAGAGAGGAGAGAGGAGAGAGGAGAGGAGAGGAACAGAGGAGAGAGAGAGAGGAGAGGAACAGAGGAGAGAGAGAGAGGAGAGGAACAGAGGAGAGAGGAGAGGAACAGAGGAGAGAGGAGAGGAGAAAGGAGAGGAACAGAGGAGAGAGGAGAGGAGAGGAACAGAGGAGAGAGGAGAGGAGAGGAACAGAGGAGAGAGGAGAGGAGAGAGGAGAGGAACAGAGGAGAGAGGAGAGGAGAGGAACAGAGGAGAGAGGAGAGGAACAGAGGAGTGAGGAGAGAGGAGAGAGGAGAGGAGAGGAACAGAGGAGAGAGAGAGAAGAGGAACAGAGGAGAGGAACAGAGGAGAGGAACAGAGGAGAGAGAGAGAGGAATAGAGGAGAGAGGAGAGGAACAGAGGAGAGAAAAGCTTAATGTCAAGAAATATATGTTCTTGCATATATACATATATACCGTAAATATCTACAGTACAGCGTGGTTGATAGAGCGTCAAGCATCAGTAATATAGTGACATTATCTGCCAGCCGCTACTTAATAAGCAATAAAAAAGCAACTATACAAACCGAAAAATAATAAGGTAACAAAGTTAATTACATTTTGCATATCGGTTGCAATAAAAACCAGTTTCTTCTCATATAAATGAAATACAAAAACAAAAATCGCTGAGGAGGTTGTCTAACTATTTGCTCTGGTCCAGTATATATATATGACCAGGTAGAAGGCAGGGTTGGACATTATCGGTTGCCCGATTGCCCGGGGTAGTAAAACATTCACCGGGTTTGTTTGCGCGACAGCGACGACGCTGCTGGATCCTGGATCTGTGTGTCAGTGTGCAGGAAGAACAACGGACGGCGCAGGCGCCAGACCAGAATAGATGATCGTGGAGGGAGTGAAGATATTATTAAAGGGTACGCGCCTGTCCACCTGGGATAGAGAGGGGTGAGACAGACAGGTAGAGAGGGGTGAGACAGACAGGTAGAGAGGGGTGAGACAGACAGGTAGAGAGGGGTGAGACAGACAGTTAGAGAGGAGTGAAACAGACAGTTAGAGAGGAGTGAGACAGACAGTTAGAGAGGAGTGAGACAGACAGTTAGAGAGGAGTGAGACAGACAGTTAGAGAGGAGTGAGACAGACAGTTAGAGCGACAGACAGGTAGAGAGGAGTGAGACAGACAGTTAGAGCGACAGACAGGTAGAGAGGAGTGAGACAGACAGTTAGAGAGGGGTGAGACAGACAAGTAGAGAGGGGTGAGACAGACAGTTAGAGAGGGGTGAGACAGACAGGTAGAGAGGGGGGAGACAGTTAGAGGGACAGACAGAAAGTTCCTATAGAAAATTCCTATATGTGTATGCATAATGGCAATAAACGTTATCTGAATCTGAATCTGAAAGTCTGTCGATCAGCCCAGCAAATGTTTTACTTGCCCCGGGCAATCGGAGCAACCGTTAATGTCGACCCCTGGAATAGCTTATTACAATTAACTTAAGTAGTGAACTACATTCTCTGTCTCTCTCAATCACCTTGGATCTTAGTTATTCACTTTCGTGGCCCGCGGTTGGATGGTGACCCTCCTGACGGGCGTCTGATCCGCGTTCCGATCGGCCACCAGTTCCTGCAGCTGCAGGGCCCCGCCCCCGATGAAACAGAACGCCGGGCACACGGGTCCGGAGCAATCCACGGGCCCCTCCCACAGGGGGCGGAGCGAGTGGGCGTCGTAGAAGGTGACACGCCCCTTCTCGAAGTCAAGGCACACCCCGAGCCGGGGGGGCAGGGGGTAGGTGAGGCCCGCCGGAGGGGGCGAGGTGGGGCTGTTGCCGTTGACGACGGGGTTGTTGCTGTGGGCGCTGTTGTGGTGGTGGTGGTGGGGGGCGTGCTGGGCGGGCAGGAAGATCTTGCCCATGCCCATGGTGAGGAAGGAGAAGGGGGGGGGCGAGTCCAGCGAGTCCTCTGCCCCGCTGTCATGGCCGCTGTCTGGGTCGTAGCTGGGGGGGGGGGAGGGGGGAGGAGAGAGGGGGGCAGAGGAGAGAGAGAGAGGAGGGAGAGGAACAGAGGAGAGAGGGAGGGCAGAGGAGAGAGAGAGAGGAGGGAGAGGGACAGAGGAGAGAAAGAGAGGAGGAGAGAGAGGAACAGAGGAGAGAGAGAGGAGGAGAGAGGGAGAGGAACAGAGAGAGAGAGAGGAGGAGAGAGAGGAATAATTCTCCTTCTCACTTCAACCTTAACCCTAACCCTAACTCTCTTTCTCTCTTTAACCTTAACCCTAACCCTCTTTCTCTCTTCAACCTTAATCCTAACTCTCTTTCTCTCTTCAACCTTAATCCTAACTCTCTTTCTCTCTTCAACATTAACCCTAACCCTCTTTCTCTCTTCAACCTTAACCCTAACCCTAACTGTCTTTCCCTCTTAAACCTTAACCTTAACTCCAACTCTCTTTCTCTCTTCAACCTTAACCCTAACCCTAACTCTCCTTCTCTCTTCAACCTTAACCCTAACCCTAACTCTCTTAAGGTTGAAGAGAGAAGGAGAGTTAGGGTTAAGGTTAAGGTTGAAGAGAGAAGGAGAGTTAGGGTTAGGATTAAGGTTGAAGAGAGAAAGAGGGTTAGGGTTAGGGTTAAGGTTGAAGAGAGAAAGAGAGTTAGGGTGATGGTTAACCTTAACCCTAACCCTAATTCTCCTTCTCTCTTCAACCCTAACCCTAACTCTAACTCTCTTTCTCTCTTAACCCTAACCATCACCCTAACTCTAATTCTCTCTTCGGCTGAAATCCTAGCTGTGAAATACACAGCGTGTGTAACTGTGTAGGTTTCACACAAGTCACGATCTGAGGTCAATGAGAGACGATCTCAAGTTAGGATTCTCAGCCTTTGTGACTTCTTTAATCCCCCCCCACCCACCCACACACACCCTCACACACACACACACACACACACACACACAGACACACACACACACACACACACAGACACACACCCACACACACCCACACACACACACACACCCACACACACACACACACACACACACACACACACCCCTGTACTCACCGGGGGCTGGCCATGTCCTGAGGCAGGTGGAACCACTCCTGTAGTTTAGCCTCCAAGCCCACGCCCACCTGGAGACAGGGAGAGAGGGGTGAGACAGGTAGAGAGGGGTGAGACAGGTAGAGAGGGGTGAGACAGGTAGAGAGGGGTGAAACAGACAGTTAGAGACAGACAGGTAGAAGCCTGTCCTCTGATTTCTACCTCCACTATCACGGTTCGACATTAACGGTTGCCAGATTGCCCGGGGGAAGTAAAACATTCGCCAGGTTTGAATGAATGAATGAATGAATGGACTTTATTGTCATTGCTACAGTACAGGTACCAAACAACGACATTTAGGAGGGGTGGCTCCCCTGGTGTTAGGAAAGGGAAGAAAAAAAAAAGCACTTTTAGAAAAAAAATCACAAGAAGGGAAGGAGCTGGTTTACATAAATAAAGGCTATGTACACTATCCACTGTACTATACTGTACAGACAGACGACTAGGGTTGTCATATTGCACAATAGTATTATTCCACATTTATTTAAAGTGTCGCAGTTTGCAGGCTTGAAATGTACATGTTTGTGCCTCAGCACTACACCTGATTTTTTTTTCAGTCCAGCAGCTGCCATCAATCCGTCCAGACTGTCCAGGGCCCAGAACTTAGGTCTTTGCTGTGTTCAGGGCCTGGACGGCCCTGTGGTAGAAGCTGTTCTTCAGTCTGTTTGTCCTTGCGGCCAGGGTCCTGAACCGCCTTTTCGAGGGCAGCCTGGTAAAGTGTTCGTACCCAGGGTGTGTCGGGTCCCTGGAGATCTTGGAGGCCTTCCTGAGACAGCGTGTGTTGTACAGCTCTTCCAGAGAGGGGAGGGGGGCGCCTGTGATCTTCTGTGCTGTTCTCACGACTCTCTGTAGCGCATTTCTCTCCGCTGTTGTGCAGCTGGAGAACCAGTTGCAGATGCCGTAGGTGAGGATGCTCTCCACTGCGCCGCGGAAGAAGGTCACCAGTATCTCCTGCTTGCTGTGTTCCTTCCTGAGGACTCTCAGGGTGTATAGCCGCTGTTGTGCCCTCTTGATGGTGGCTTTTGTGTTGTCCTTCCAGGTCAGGTCATCCCGCATGTGCATCCCCAGGAATCGGAGGGTCGAGACTCTCTCCACGCTCTCTCCGTCGATGAGCAGGGGCTATATCTCAGACTTTTTCCTCCTGAAGTCTACGATGATTTCCTGGGTCTTTGACTTGTTCAGCAGCAGGTTGTTAACCTTGCACAGCTTGCTCAGTTGCTCTACCTCATCCCTGTACGCCGCCTCGTCCCCCCCCGAGATGCATCCCACCACGGTGGTGTCGTCTGCAAACTTGACGATGGAGTTGCTGGGGTGGACGGGGGTGAAGTCGTAGGTGTAGAGGTTGTAGAGGATGGGGCTTAGCACGCAGCCCTGGGGGGACCCAGTGCTGAGTCTGAGGGCTGTGGAGGTGTGGGGGCCCACCCGCACCCTCTGGGGGCGGTCGGTCAGGAAGTCCTTGATCCACGCACATATAGAGTGTGGTAGACCCAGGTCTAGTAGTTTGGTCACTAGCCTGTCTGGAAGGATGGTGTTGAAGGCGGAGCTGAAGTCCACGAAGAGCAGTCTCGCGTAGCTGTTTCCCCTCTCCAGGTGGGATAGAGTGGCGTGGAGAGTCGTCGCGATGGCGTCCTCTGTGGACCTGTGGGCTCTGTAGGCGAACTGGTATGGATCCAGGTTGGGCGGGAGGCGTGTGAGTATGTGGGCCCGGACTAGTTTCTCGAAGCACTTCATGATGATTGGTGTGAGTGCCACCGGGCGGTAGTCGTTTAGGCAGCTCACCGTGCTTTTCTTCTGGACTGGGATGATAGTTGAGGTTTTCAGGCAGGGTGGGACGGTGGCCTGGGACAGGGACTGGTTCGAGATGTTGGTGAAAACCCCGGCCAGCTGGTCGGCGCAGTCCCTCAGCACCCGTCCCAGGACGCCATCCGGCCCCGAGGCTTTCCTGGGGTCCACCGCCTTCAGTACGCGTCTCACTTCATGCTCTGTGAGGGTGAGGCTGCTGAGAGCTGGAGAGGTTTGTTTGCGCGACAGCAACAACGCTGCTGGATCCTGGATCTGTGTGTCGGTGTGCAGGAAGAACAACGGACGGTGCAGGCGCCAGACCAGACTAGACGATCGTGGAGTGAAGATGTTATTAATGCGCTGATCGACAGACAGGTGGACAGGCGCGTACGCTTTAATAATAAAGTCGCTGTCGTGCGAACGAACCCGGCAAATGTTTCACTTGCCCCGGGCAATCGGGCAACCGTTAATGTCCAACCCTGACCAGCCTCCCCTGACTTCTACTCTATAAAACAAACCACTACCCATACAACTTCCTGTCTGTCTGTGTAACAGGATATCGCCCCTCCCTCTCAATGTCTCTGTAAGCTGTGATGTGATTGGTCGAATCATCGAATCATCATCATCACTCAATCATCATCGTCATTCGTACCTTGACCAGATAGGAGCCGGGCTCCACTGAGCATGCCCAGTAGTGGCGGCCCTGGGTGATGGCCACGTCCCCCACCAGCAGGTCGCAGGTCAGGTGACAGGAAGTCAGGGCGCGGTCTGCGGCCTGCAGCAGGGAGAGACCTGGCACGCTGCGAGCCCCCCGCTGCTCCTTACTGACCACCAGGCGGTCGGCATGGAGACCCCAACGAGAGTCCAGGTAGAAGTTTAACACTGGGGGAGGAGAGAGGGGGGAGGGAGAGAGGAAGAGAGAGAGAGGGAGGGGGAGAGGGACAGAGGAGAGAGGAAGAGAGAGAGAGGGAGGGGGAGAGGGAC
This sequence comes from Nansenia antarctica, assembly GCF_963989245.1. Lineage (NCBI taxonomy): Eukaryota > Metazoa > Chordata > Actinopteri > Argentiniformes > Microstomatidae > Nansenia > Nansenia antarctica. The sequence goes on along the minus strand of NC_137688.1, from coordinate 75,813,486 downwards.
AGAGGAGAGAGGGAGGGGAGAGAGGGAGAGGGACAGAGGAGAGAGGGAGGGAGAGAGGAGAGAGAGAGGGGAGAGAGGAAAGAGGGAGAGAGGAGAGAGGGAGGAGAGAGGGAGGAGAGAGGGAGAGGGACAGATGAGAGAGAGAGGGGAGAGAGGAGAGAGGGAGGAGAGAGGGAGGAGAGAGGGAGAGGGACAGAGGAGAGAGAGGGAGGAGAGAGGAGAGAGGGAGGAGAGGGAGAGGGAGGAGAGAGGGAGAGGGACAGAGGAGAGAGGGAGGAGAATAGAGGATAAAAGGAGGGAGGGACACAGGGAGGTAAATTGAGGCAGAGAGGAGAAGTACGGACGGAGTAGAACAACATAGGGAACCAAGAGAGAACTGAGAGAGAGAGGGATGAGAGAGATGGGTGGAAGGAGGAGGAGGAGAGGAAGAAATGGATGCTTACGTGTAGCAGCAGTATAGTTGTGGGAACGGGCGGAGATCAGAAGGAGAGAGGGAAATAAAAGGAGGAGGGAGGATGGGACGATGAGAGGATGGGAGGGAGGTGTAGAGCTGGAGGGGTGGCAGCGAGGAGGAGGATGGGTGGAGAGAGAGACGGATGGGAGGAGGGATAGACAGATGGGATGGGTGGAGAGAGAGAAGGATGGGTATGGGCAGAGAGAGAGAGAAATGAGTCATTCAGGTGCACTCGATGGAAACTGTTCAGAACACTCAGAACATCAGCAACGTCAAGACTTCTGTGTGTGTGTGTGTACGTCTGTCTCTCACCTGGTGCGGGCAGTGTGTGTAGGTACACCTCAACTCAGTCTGTGTGTAACGTGTGTGTGTGTGTGTGTGTGTGTGTGTATGTCTCTCACCTGGTGCGGGCAGTGTGTGTAGGTAAACCTCCTCTCAGTCTGTGTGTAACGTGTGTGTGTGTGTGTGTGTCTCACCTGGTGCGGGGGGTGTGTGTGTGTATCCTCTCTCTCACCTGGTGCAGGAGGTGTGTGTAGGTAAACCTCTTCGCTGTACTCTCCGAACCCCGCCTTGTTGCAGCCTCGCACCCTCAGCACGTACACGCTGTCCATCTCCAGCCTGTCAATCACCGCGCTGGTCCCGCCCACCTCCTCCAGACGCTGCCACCCCCAGCGGGCGGCAGCCAATCCCCCGCGGCCCCCGCCCACAACGCCCCTGGCCCCGCCCCCCGGGACCACGCCCCTCCGGCGGTACTCCACGGAGAAGTGCCATGCGGGGGCGGAGTCTGGGGGCAGGCGCCAGCACAGGAACAGCTGGTCGTACGCCAGGGTGCGCTGGGTGTCGATGACCGGAGCCTGAGGAGCTGGGGGTCGGGGGGTGGGGGTGGGGTGGAGTTAAGGAGGAGGAGGAGGAGGAGGAGGAGGAGGAGGAGGAGGATAAGAAGAAGAAGATGCAATTAGGGGTGCCTTTCTCAAGGGCACAACGGCAGTGGTAGAGCACCTTAGATATGATTCCAGCAACCCCTCCAGTCACCAGCCCCTTTATTCCCTCTCCTCTCCTCCCTTCTCCCCCCCTCCTTGTCCCCCTCATCTCACCTCTCCTTTTCCTCTCCTCCTCTTCCCTTCTTCTCATCTGACCTTTCCTTTCCTCCCCTCTCATTTCTTCCCCTCCCTTCTCCTCCCCCCCCCCTCTCTCTCTCCCCCTCATCTGACCTTTCCTTCCCTTCCCCTCCCCTCCTCCCTCCCTCCCTCTCCCTCTCTCTCACCCTGGATGAACTGCAGGTCTGTGATCAGTTTGAGCTCTTTGGAGACGTCCAGCTGGAAGTGTCTGAAGGAGGGGTCAGCTGCCAGGGAGAAACACTGCACCCCCTTGATAGACTGAGATAACCTGGGGGAGAGGGAAAGAGAGGAGGAGGAGGAGGAGAGAGAGGGAGGGAGGAGGAGGAGAGAGAGGGGGGGGGAGGAGAGATACAACCGAGAGAGAGAGGGAGAGAGAGAAAGAGAGAGAGAGACAGAGAGAGAGACAGAGAGAGAGACAGAGAGAGAGAGAGACAGAGAGAGACAGAGAGAGAGAGGGAGAGAGGGAGAGAGGGAGAGAGAGGGGGATGAGAGAGAGGGAGGAGGAGGAGAGAGAGAGAGGGGAGGAGGAGGAGAAAGAGAGAGAGAAGGAAGGAGAGATCAGTCTGTCATTGACAACAGAGATGAAAGACAAACCCCTCCCCCCCCCGACACACACACACACACGTCACGTTTTGTCTAATATTCTTCAAATATTCCAAGGTGTACTTTGCCTGGGATCTGACACACACACACACACACACACACACACACACACATGAAGCAGGGGAGGCTGGTGGAGGTAGAAATCTGAGGACATTGAAGGCTCATTGTCACGCACGTCACGGAACAAGGACCGTTATCAAACACGTAGTCTGTGATCACTGTGCGTTACGACTGGCCCGTCCTCCGATGTCTACCTTCCCCGGCCTCCCCTGATGTGATGTGACTAAAGCCCAATTTATGCTTCTGCGTCGAATTTACGCGCGGCTACGCCGTAGCCTACGCAAGGGCTCTCCAAGTTTATAGTTCTGCGTTGGTCCGCGGACCGCATCGCGTTGGTCGGTGTACTCATAGCGGCATAATAGCGATCAAAAAACGTATTTTGGTTATGCTTGTAAAGAAAATTTCTATAATGCATTGAAATGACAGTAAACTAAGATAATAAGATGGTTATCATCATTTTTCAAATCTTTATTAATAAGTAATTACAGAAAAAGTAAATGACATTTCTGTCATGACTTCCGCATTTACGAGAGAGTCGGAATGTGACGCTACCAAGCGGACCAATCACAGTTCTTATAGATAACTTTACATTAAATATGTCTATCATAAATATCATTGAACAGCCATGGGGCTCCCTGTAACTAATCATTTATTTCTAAATAAACAGGATTGTACATCTCGTAAATGTGAATCGTGCTATAGGAAGGCTGTGCCTGACGCTTCCATAGGGCGCTCCGTTGGAACGATGTACTCATACCGGCGTTTTTTTTTTTATGCTTGTTGTAAATAAAAGTTCTATGATGCATTGAAATTACATTAAACTAAGATAATACGATGGTTATCATAATTTTTCAAATCTTTATTAATAAGTAATTACAGAAAAATGTCTGTCATGGCTTCCGCATTTTGGCCGACGAGAGAGTCGTAATCATGTCGTAATCATGTGCTACCAAGCGGACCAATCACAGTGCTTACGGTTGCGTAGGCACTGCCGCGTAGTTACATTTTTTTAGAGGTGCGTGTAAACCTACGCAAGCCTACGCCGTCGATTTTACGCAGAAGCATAAATTGGGCCCTCTAATTGGGCTTAATGCATCATGTATGATGTGACTAATGCATCCGCCTGCCTCAAGGTGCACCAGCGCCCTCTGGTGGCCACTGTCACTCACAGCAGGAGGAGGCGAGAGGAAACAGAAGAGGGGGTAGAAAAGGATGGAAAGGAAAATGTAGAAAGCAGGGTTGGACATTAACGGTTGCCCTATTGCCCGGGGTAGTAAAACATTCGCCGGGTTTGTTTGCGCGACAGCGACGACGCTGCTGGATCCTGGATCTGTGTATCGGTGTGCAGGAAGAACAACGGACGGCGCAGGCGCCAGACCAGACTAGATGATGGTGGAGATATTATATTAGATATAGATATTATTAAAGCGTACGCTTTAGATATTATTAAAGCGTACGCGCCTGTCTGCCTGTCTGTCGATCAGCGCGTAAGCTTTAATAATATCTTCACTCCACGATCATCTAGTCTGGTCTGGCGCCTGCGCCGTCCGTTGTTCTTCCTGCACACCTGGCAATCGGGCAACCGTTAATGTTGAACCCTGAAATGTCTAGCCCCATCCCAGCCCCCCCCCGCCCCACCCAAAACCTCCTGGACCCACACCGACCTGTTGTGTGTCTGTCTCGCGGCCTGTACGAAGCAGGGGGGGTCTGTCTCCTTCAGCAGCTCCCCAGTGAAGGCCATGAGGCCCGCGTGCTCCAGCAGGCTCCGCCTCTCCGCCACCTGCCCCCCCAGGGCATCCCCCCTCCTCACCCGCGCCACCTCCAGGGCCTGGGCCAGCAGGGCGTGGCGCTCCGCCAGCAGGGTGCCCAGGTCCCTCACGCTCTGGGACAGCTGCTCCCTGGCCGCCACGCTGTTCACCTGGGGGGGGGGGGGGGGGGGGAGACACAGGGTCAGCCACCATGCAAGGCCCGGCCCGCTCGCTGGGAGCAATTTGGGGTTCAGAGTCTTGCCCGAGGACACTTCGACATGTGGCCAGCCGGGGCTCGAACCGCCGATCTGCCAACCTTGCGATCATTAGACGGCGGCTCTACCTCCTGCGCCACAGCCGCCCGGTAATAGTGACAATTAGGTGCTTTGAGTCCAAGCTTCGTACAAATGTCATGTATTATTATCATTATTATTATTATTATTGACCTCTATGCTGATCAGGGCCTGATGCCCAAATGCCTCCACAGTGATGCTGATATGCATTACATATACAGTATACATGTTTTGTAGACACACTTTTCAAATCAAATGTTTTCAGAAAAATCTATATTGTTATCATTATTATCAGTGCATCATGTGTACCAACTGTAGTGTGTGTGTGCGTGCATGCGTGTGTGTGTGTGTGTGTGTGTGTGTGTGTGTGTGTGCGTGCATGCGTGCGTGCATGCGTGCGTGCGTGTGTGCGTGCGTGCGTATGTGTGTGTGTGTGTGTGTGTGTGTGTGTGTGTGTGTCACCTCTGTCTGGGCGATGGCGTTCTCCAGCTGCGTGATCTGGGCCATCACCGTCTCCTGATTGGTCAGAATGTAGTTCATCTCCTTGGTTACCTTGTCCTAGGGGGACAGAAACAGTCACAAAAAGATTATTATTATATTTTGACATTTAGCAGACCCGACACCTTGATCCAAAGCCACTTTACAATCCACAATCCATTTCCTCACACTTGTCGCACAAAATGGGCCAGGGATTGTCAAATCCTTTGTTGGGCATCTCGTTTCTTAATTCCTGGTATATTGTGGCATTTTTTTGCCGTTTGCCATCGAAGACATGTTTAGCAGACATGTTTTCATCACGCGTAAGGGAATACCCAGGGAGACGCAGACAGCAGAAACAGCTGAGGCACGAGAGTTGAAATCCGCTATGTCAGAGTTTATTCGAATGACCTGTTTCCATTAAACTTGACGCGAGTCAGAGGCGATTCGCATAAGGCAAAAACCACCTCAAGCCAGCGTATCGACTTTGTGAGAATTAGGGGTAAATGGCATCGAGTTTAAACAGCTTTTTACATCAAACATTTTAGATTTGACATTTTTGTAAATTCAAATCACAACCTGCAATTGAATTAATTGATCCCACACACACGCACGCACACATGCACACACACACACCCAACACCCCCCGATACACACACACACACACACACCACCCACCCACACACACACACACACACACACACACACACACAACCACCCCCGACCTTGAGTGTCTGGTAGGCCCCACCCCTTACCTTGAGTGTCTGGTAGGCCCCACCCCCTACCTTGAGTGTCTGGTAGGCCCCACCCCCTACCTGGTAGGCCCCACCCCCTACCTTGAGTGTCTGGTAGGCCTGGGCCACTGGCGCCACCTTGTGGCCGGTGTGGGCGCGGCGCAGCTTGCAGAGCGGACAGAGGAGCCGCTGGCACGACTTACAGTAGAAACTCAGACGCTCCTGGTCATGCTCTGGACATGTCAGGACCTGGAGGAGAGGAGGAGGAGGAGGAGGAAGAGGAGGAGGAGGAGGAGGTAGAGGAGGGAGAGGAGGAGGAGGAGGAGGGAGAGGAGGAGGAGGAGGAGGAGGAGGAGGGGGAGGAGCAGGAGGAGGAGGAAGAGGAGGAGGAGGAGGAGGAAGAGGAAGAGGAAAAAGGAGATGAAGGAGATGAAGGAGATGATGATAATTATTATTATTATTATAATACAGGGTTCCCACACCTTCTGAAACATCAAATTCAAGCACTTTTCAGGACTTTCAAGACTCAATTCCCTCAAATTCAAGGACCCAACACGGCATAGTTAGCCCCACCCTAGCCCAGCCCAGCCCAGCCCACCCTAGCCCCCCTATTCCCTCACCTTGGGTCTGAAGTTGAGGGTGGGCTGCACCCGTTCGTGCTGGGCGCGGGGTGTGCCCCAGGGGTGGTACAGCTTGAAGCAGCCGTTGCAGAAGGAGGCCCGGCAGTCAGCGCAGCCCTTGGTGGCCTCCAGGGTCTGGGGGGGCTTACAGAACTGACACATCACTGCCACACTGCCCAGGCTCACCGTGTGTCTGTACCTGGAGGGGGGGGGGAGGGAGGGAGAGAGGGGGGAGAAGGGAGGGAGGGATAGAAAGAGGGAGGCAGAATATAGGAAGAGAGGATTGGGATAGAAGAGAGAGGGGGGGGGGGGGCAGGGGGGCAAGACAGAGGGGGGGAAGGGAGTGGGAGAAGAAGGGAGGGGAGGGAGGGATAGAAAGAGGCAGAAGATAGGAAGACAGGATAGGGATAGAAGAGAGAGAGAGAGGGAAGGAGGGGGGGGGCAGTGGGTAGACAGACAGGTGCTGTGGTTAGCCACCGTACAGAGCTAGATAGAACTGTTCCGCTGGCCCAGTGAAACACTGTAGCAGTGTGTGTGAGTGTGTGTGTGTATGTGTGTGTGTGTGTGTGTGTGTGTTTGTGTGTGTGTGTGTGTGTGTGTGTGTGTGTGTGTGTGTGTGTGTGCTGGTCTCCTCTCTGCTCAGCTCCATGCTGACGAATGAGACAGTCAGCATTTGGACGCATTCCCTCACCTGCTGCTCTGTAAATGGTAAATGGACTGCACTTATATAGCGCCCTTTTTGCTGCTCCAAAGCTGCTCCAAAGCTGCTACAAAGACCTCTCATTCACCCATTCACACACACATTCACACACCAATGGCAGCAATTTTGGGGTTCAGTGTCTTGCCCAAGTACACTTCGACATGTGGCCAGCCGGGGCTCGAACCGCCGATCTGCCAACCTTGTGATCATTAGGCGGCGACTAAGACTTTTTTTTTAAATCTTTTAATATAAAAATATTCTTTGAAATACAATCATAGCTATACATATTCACACATGTTAATTTTATAGCCTTCATTGTATTATTATTATAATTCAATAACAAATGAATGCAACAATAAAAACAAAACCATCTTCAAAAATCTAAGTCAAACTCCAACCCTCCATCCCTTATAAACGCACAATCCCTAATAAACAACTTCTCAAAATCGTTTTGCCCTGTCTTGTGCATCAGTCCCACATTCTTCCTGACCAATCCCTCAAAGACTTTCCACACCGTTATCCACTTTCCCTCAAATCATGCTAAATTTCTCCTCAAATATATTGCATACCTAGCCTGTGATAATACATAATTTAAACACCATATATTCACTCCCCTCCTCTTTCCCTCCACCCCAAAAACCACCAACCTCCTCCACTCCTGCATCCCCACCACCTCCACCCCCCAGTGCTTCTTCACTAGTCCTTTCAACCTTTCTTCAAATCCCTTCATTTCTCTACATTCAAAAAGCATATGCATTAAGTTCTCATCCTGTATCCCACACACATCACACTCCCTCGAAACTGTTCTGTCTACCTGATGCAACACCACCTTAGTATAAACCCTGTTATGCCTGAGCATAAAATCAAAATGTGTACATTCTAAACTATTATATTTCAAAAATAAATTCCTCCATATATTCTTCACCTCCAATCCTGGGAACACCTGCCTCCACACCTTCTCTGCCGCAGGCTCCTTCACTCTGCTCTCCAACAGTGCCCAGTAGCACTCCTTCACCTTAACAGCTGAGAAGTCCCGCACTGTTTCCCCTTTCCCTAGTCTTAACCTAGGTAACTCTGTTTGCTCCTTCCCTCTTAACTCCCTATCTAACCTACTCACCCACTCCCCTGGTATACTCTGCTTTATTTTATTATATACATGCTCACTATTTCTCCCCTTCTCATCTCCTCATCTGTTTCCCTAACAACTTCTATAATTGCCTGCTCCGATAGGAACCCTGGCACTACCTCATACCTAAAATCCCTTACTCTAATCAGTCCTACCCTCCAAAAACTCTAGGGGCCGGTTTCAGAGACAAGGCTTAAGCCTAGTCCTGGACTAAATCACACTTTCAATGTAAAATCTCCATTGAAGATGTTTTTTAGTCTAGGACTAGGCTTAAGCCTTGTCTGTGAAACCGGCCCCTAGACTCTAACATTTTCCCCTCTCTTCTTATTACCGGGTTCAATAAAACTGGAACATTTAGTATCTCCCCTCTCTTCTCACACTCATATCCTACCTCAGGCAAAAAACTACCCCAGGCTTTAAACACCTCTTTATAGAATTCCGGCACCCTATCATACATCCGTGCTTTAAAGCACACCAACAAACCATAATCCCCACACCCCCCACATCTATGTACCCATTCCCTAAAGTATCCTTTCCATCCATGTCCTTCCTCCCCATACAAAAACCTTTTGACTGTTCTGACTCTCATTGCCCTCATCTTTACCTCCAAATCTACCAGCTTCAACCCTCCTTTATCATAATCTGCTACTAGTACATCATACGCTATTTTAACCCCCTTTCCTCTCCACAAAAAATCTGACACTAACATCCTGGTTTCTTTTAGAACCCATAGAATACATAAACATATTTTGACATTAACAGTGCATTAACCATTACAACTTTTCCCTTCAGTTTCATGTTCCTTTGCTTCCAATAATTCAATGCTGTTCTTATTTTATTCAAAACCCCTGTCCATGTGTAATCAACAGCCTCCCTGTCATCCTCTCCAAGATATATCCCCAACACTTTTATCATCCCCTTTACAATTTTCAAATCTGTATTCACTCCCCCTCTACACAACATTTCAGACAACATTCACTTTTGCACCAGAAGCCTTTCCATATATGTTTACACACCCCATTATTTTGTTCACACTATTTACATCCCTGACAGTACATGTCGTGTAATCTGCATATTGATGGATTATGCTAACTCCTCCCCCCGGCATATTTATTCCCTTCATTTCTTTCTCCTGCTTAATATAAGATGCCAATGGCTCCACAGATATGCTATATAGCAATGCTGACAGTGGACACCCTTGTCTTATTGATCTTATTGATACAATACAGTGCATACTCAATCCCTTGATATTCAAACCCCACTCCCACCACTCTTCCCTCATTGTCATTCATTATGTTCCTTACATTGTTCACCACCCCATTATTTACCAAAATAGCCACCCCACAAGCATACACTGTTCCATTGCTTACATACACGTCTCTTGGAGGCATATGATTTCCTCCCTGTATGCTGCCAACACAAGCTCCATCTTCTTCCTATCTCTGAGTCCATTTGTGTTGACAGCAACAACCCTGACCATTGTCAAGATACAAAAAAAAAGGAACACATGCACCCCCATGTCATTTTCCTATAGCCACCTTGGTCTTCTTCCCTCGTGCTCTTGCACCCCTTCCCGATCTTGTCCTCACCCTCTGTACATCCGCAAATAGTCCTTCATCGGAACCTTTTCTTTTTCCCACGCCCTCTGTTGAAGGCCCTGCCTCATCCATTTCTCCATCTCTTACTGCATTATCGAAGCTGGCTCCAATCTCCTCTCTCTCTTTACCCTCCACTTCCACCGAACCAGGCCCCTCCGCTCCTCCCTCCACTTCCGGCTCCAACTGCGTCTCCTCCACCACCTCAGCTTGTCCTCCTCCCTCCGTCACGTCTTCATGGCTCCTTTCCCCACCTTCTCCTTGTGTCTCCACCTCTTCCTCCTCCACCACCTCCTCTTCCTCATCTCCTCTTCTTCGTCCCCCTCCACCTCCACCTCCTCCACCTCCACCTCCACCACCTCCTCCTCCTCCTCCTCCTCACCACTGCTCACTCTCTCTCCTCCATCCCCTCCTCTCCTTCCAATGCATTCACATGCATAATGTCCTCGTTTATTACATTTAAAACACATGAACTCCGGGCATTCTCGCAATACATGTCCTGGCTTAATGCACAGCCTACATACCCTTACTTGCTTATCGTGAATCACCCTAAAGTGATCTACTCCAACCAGGGTCTCAAACTTCGTAGAGTATGGCAAAGACCTCACCTCTTCTGTGAATTTCACCTTCATGTACCGAGTCCCGTCTGCTAAGTCCGTTCCCGGCCATGTCCTTCTTTTGATCGGTGACACCACGACTCCAGCCTCTGCCTGATCACGTCGTCTTTCAAATAAACCGGGAGATTCAAAAACGAGACCACCATCTCATCCACTGCCAAGTCCTTTCCCATTATCCTTACATTTTTAATCAGGAATCCATCTGTTAGCTTGTCCTTCCCTCTCCTCGATGACAGGGTAATCTCATATTTACGGTCTCCTTTCGGCACGAAGCTGATCAGCACGAAGCTGTCGGGGTACTCAAAACCAAAACTCACTTAAACTTAAATGTTATACAGTTCGATTGATTTTTCAAAATCTCTTGAAAGCATTCTCAGACGAAACGCAAGTTTGTATCCGTTCACCTCTCGCTCATGCGCAGACGCCGGCTCTACCTCCTGCTGTTCAGGGAGGTAGCACTGTGGCTAACTGAATGCTAACACCATAGCCTACTGCTGTTCAGGGTGATAACAATGCTCTCCAGGGCCTACCTCTCTACGATGCGCTCCTACCTCTCTACGATGCCCTCCTACCTCTCTACGATGCACTCCTACCTCTCTACGATGCCCTCCTACCTCTCTACGATGCGCTCCTACCTCTCTACGATGCCCTCCTACCTCTCTACGATGCGCTCCTACCTCTCTACGATGCCCTCCTACCTCTCTACGATGCGCTCCTACCTCTCTACGATGCCCTCCTACCTCTCTACGATGCCCTCCTACCTCTCTACGATGCGCTCCTACCTCTCTACGATGCGCTCCAGGGCCTACCTCTCTACGATGCCCTCCTACCTCTCTACGATGCCCTCCTACCTCTCTACGATGCGCTCCTACCTCTCTACGATGCGCTCCAGGGCCTACCTCTCTACGATGCGCTCCTACCTCTCTACGATGCCCTCCTACCTCTCTACGATGCGCTCCTACCTCTCTACGATGCGCTCCTACCTCTCTACGATGCCCTCCTACCTCTCTACGATGCGCTCCTACCTCTCTACGATGCGCTCCTACCTCTCTACGATGCCCTCCTACCTCTCTACGATGCGCTCCTACCTCTCTACGATGCCCTCCTACCTCTCTACGATGCGCTCCTACCTCTCTACGATGCCCTCCTACCTCTCTACGATGCGCTCCTACCTCTCTACGATGCCCTCCTACCTCTCTACGATGCCCTTCTACCTCTCTACGATGCGCTCCTACCTCTCTACGATGCGCTCCAGGGCCTACCTCTCTACGATGCCCTCCTACCTCTCTACGATGCCCTCCTACCTCTCTACGATGCGCTCCTACCTCTCTACGATGCGCTCCAGGGCCTACCTCTCTACGATGCGCTCCTACCTCTCTACGATGCCCTCCTACCTCTCTACGATGCGCTCCTACCTCTCTACGATGCGCTCCTACCTCTCTACGATGCCCTCCTACCTCTCTACGATGCCCTCCTACCTCTCTACGATGCGCTCCTACCTCTCTACGATGCGCTCCAGGGCCTACCTCTCTACGATGCGCTCCTACCTCTCTACGATGCGCTCCTACCTCTCTACGATGCCCTCCTACCTCTCTACGATGCCCTCCTACCTCTCTACGATGCCCTCCTACCTCTCTACGATGCCCTCCTACCTCTCTACGATGCGCTCCTACCTCTCTACGATGCCCTCCTATCTCTCTACGATGCCCTCCTACCTCTCTACGATGCCCTCCTACCTCTCTACGATGCGCTCCTAACTCTCTACGATGCGCTCCTACCTCTCTACGATGCGCTCCTACCTCTCTACGATGCGCTCCAACCTCTCTACGATGCGCTCCTACCTCTCTACGATGCCCTCCTACCTCTCTACGATGCCCTCCTACCTCTCTACGATGCCCTCCTACCTCTCTACGATGCGCTCCAGGGCCAGGTTGCGGAGGCAGTCCGTCAGGCCCTTCTCCCCCAGCTCCACGTCCCTCCCGCAGGGGACGCACGGGAACAGCATGACGGGGGCCGGACCCTCCTTACGCCGACGACCCGGATACGTCCCGTAACCTTGGGGGGGGAGAGGGAGAGAGAGAGGGAGGGAGGGAGGGAGGGAGGGAGAGAGGGAGGGAAAGAGAGAGGGAGGGAGGGAGAGAGAGAGAAAGGTAGGGAGGGAGGGAGGGAGGGGGGGAGGGAGAGAGAAAGATTATGTGTGTGTGCAGTACTCAAGTTGTAAAAAGAAAATCAGGGGGGATGGTGGATTTTATAATATGGGGACAGTTTTAGCCTCCCCACAGCGTCAGTGACTTCAGTGTCAGTGACTTGGTAAAAATGTCATTGCATATGTGCATGCCCCCTCGCCCACAGTATTTTACTCAATATGGGCAAAACGAAATGGTGAAATAGCAGTAATACCACGTCCTCCTTCTCCTCTCTTTCCTCTCCTCTCTTTCCTCTCCTCCCTCTCCTCTCTTTCCTCTCCTCCCTCTCCTCTATTTCCTCTCCTCTCTTCCCTCTCCTCTCATTCCTCTCCTCTTTCCTCTCCTCTCTTTCCTCTCCTCCCTCTCCTCTCCTCCCTCTCCTCTCCCTCTTTCCTCTCCTCTCCTCTCTTTCCTCTCCTCTCCTCCCTTTCCTCTCTTTCCTCTCCTCCATTTCCTCCTACCTTCAACGAGGTCTGGAGTCAGTCACATTCACAAGATGGCTGTCTGCAAGCAGCCAATCAGATCCTTGCAGTATGACACTCAAGGTCTAGACTGTTGAGTTATATGGAGCTGAGCTGAGCTGTACTGAGCTGTACTGGGCAGGGTTGCCAGATGGGCTGGTTTTTGGTGGATTTAGCCAAAGTTTTTTGTTTGTTTTTTAGACAGTAGTTAGGCTAGAAATTGTCAATCCCGTCTGGCAACCCTGGTACTGGGCCTGGTTGTACGCATCCATCCACCGTGTCTGCTGCTGTAACAGTGCTGGAAATATTGACAACAAAATATCTGATGAGCAAAAAGAATAGTTCAAGTCGACCCTGTGGTGGTGGGTAAAATCTCAAAACATAACACACACACACGGACACACACGGACACACACACACACGGACAGACGCACTCACAACATGTACACACGCACACACCAAGGTTCCCACGCTGAAACATCAAATTCAAGCACCTTTCAAGGAATTTCAAGACTCAATTCCCTCAAATTCAAGGACCCAACACGGCATAGTTTGAGACAGACCTAGATGAGACTTTATATAATAGGAACTATCCGCTCACAGACAACAATGTGTGAACATTAGATGGTCTCTTGCCTTCTCTACCACAGCACAGCAAAACAATATATTGTGAAATATGTGTAAAGTTAAGCAAGACAGAGACTTATTTACTAGTTGACGAGCTAAGTAAAACATTTTTGAATATACTGTATATTGTTTTTTTAGAGAGAGAGAGAGAGAGAGAGAGAGAGAGAGAGGAATTCAAGCCTTTCAATGACCCATGTCTATTTTCTTTTTTTCAGACCTTGATTTTTTTTTCTCTAATTCACAAACTTTTAAGGATTTCAAGGACCCGTGGGAGCCCTGACACACACACTCACCTGCCCGTAGCACACGCACTCACACACTCACACACCCACCCACCCACCCACCCACCCACCACCCCCCCACCCACACCCACCCACCCACCCACCCACGCACCCACCCACCCCCACCCAGGGACGCGGGAAGGGGGGTGCTGAGGGTGCTGCAGCACCCCCTAGCGGCAGGCAGAAGGAGCTCCTCCTGCCTGAATTTAAAAAATAAAAATATTATTCAAACAATAATTTAAAACAATATAATAACTATTGTTGCTTTTGGGAATAAAAATAAATGTGTTTTTTGTAATAAATGTAAAAATGTGTTTGTTAGTTTTAATGTTAGTGATCACATGGTCATATCTTGCTAGGGACTTGACATCCGAGTTAGCTAACTATCAGGTGCAGGTGCAACTTGGCGCAAAAACGAATCTCTGAGTTCTTTAGCAAAAATGCTAAATCAGCCAGAACAATTGAAGTGGAGTTGGAAGAAGATGCTGATGCAGGGGCAGGGCCTTCTTCCACTTTGCCCACAGACCACCACCAGGCTGTTACCCCATCCAGTGTAGCAGCAGGTCCTAGCAGGTCTGAGGCTTACGTTAGCCATAGCCAACACAGACCAGGGGTCCCGCCACCCCCACCCCCACCCCCGTTTGACGAGCCGTGTCGACCAGACATACGTTTTCCTGGGAGGAAAATTGGAACAGAGACATTCGAGTTTCATTTCATTTCAAAAAAGCTGGTTTACCAGGTGGAAATGGTTGCATTATGTCACTGAAAGAGACCCTGTTCTTTGCTTCTCTTGCAGTAAAGCTATATAGAGAAGGGGTTAAGGCACCACGACAGAAAGACAAGTGCATTTACAGTAGGAGGCTTTTGTAAGTTTAGCCAACACGATATGTCTGACATACATTCAGAATCGGTGAGATTGCTTGCTTCGCTTAACAACACTCCCATTAATGCTCTACTGTCGGACGTTGTTGAGAAAGAGCAACAGACGGCCAGAAACGTATTAGAACTGATATTCAGATCCATACGATTCTTCGGCAGCGAAGGGCTTCCGTTAAGAGGCAATAACAATCGACATGGAGTGCTGTCTGTAATAATGGTCAACATCATGTTTGTGGACATTGTGGGACACTGTGAGCTGAGTGGAAATTACTGTAAATTCCAACACATTGTTGGTAAAATATTTAACGTTACGTCTTTGTAGTGTGTGGGTGCGTGCGTGCTTAACTATTATTGCCCGTGCATTGGGGCCCGTCGTTATGCCACTGTGTGCGTGTGAGCGAACGAGCAATCAGCGAGAGGGAGGGAGGGAGGGAGGGAGAGAAATCGTTATAATTTTTTCCCTGGCAATTTTTTTCCCTGTAGCGTATATAGACAGCACCTCAGCACCCCCAGTCAAAATACCTTCCCGCGTGCCTGCCCCCACCCACACACACACACACACACACACACACACACACACACACACACACACACACTCTCTCTCACCTGCCCGCAGTACGCGGTCGACTCCCACTCTCACTCTCACTCTCACTCTCACTCACACACTCACCCACCCACCCACCCACCCACACACACACTCTCTCTCACCTGCCCGTAGTACGCGGTCGATGGGCCTCTGCTCGGCCTTGGGCATGGGTCTGCGGGCCTGGCGGGGGGAACGCATGTTGGGGGTGGAGGCGGGGGAGTTGGGCTCCGGGGGGAGCTCCGGGAGGGGGTACCCGCTCTGGACCAGAACCTCGGAGGCACACATGAGACACACGCTGTGCTGGCAGGGCAGGACCACGGGCTGCTTGACGATCTCCTTACACACCGGACAGTGGAGCTCCCGCTCCATGCCCTTCACGTTAGACTGGGGAGGGAGGGAGGGAGGGAGGGAGGGAGGGGGGAGAGAGGGGGGAGGGAGGAGAAGAGAGAGGGAGGGAGGAGGAGGAGGAGGAGATGAGGTAGAGGTTGAGCTAAGTTAACTAGGGGTCAATTCTATTTCAATAACAGTCCACTGGAAGTAAATAACATGAATTCCAATTCTGATGTTTCAGTCCTAATTGAATTCCACATGACACAGCAGTAGAAGGTGCGGCAGTGAGAGAGTGAGACGCAGAGACACAGAAGGTTGATAGAGGAGAGTGTAGAGAGGAGAGGAGGAGAAAGAGAGACCCACACTCTTAGAAAAAAAAAAGATTCCCAAAGGGTTCCTTCATGTATCTGTGGAGAGTTGACCCTTTGAAGAACCCTTTTCCAAAAGGCTTCTACTTTCTATGTGACACCCAAAAGGGTTCCTGATCTGGCCTACAGGGACAAATGAAGAACGCTGTTTTAATATTAACTGGACCCTTTTTTGTGCAGATAGGATGTAGTTTAGAGAGAGCAGAGATGTAGTTTAGAGAGTGATAGAAACAGAGACAGAGGACGTAGATTAGAGAGAGTGATAGAAACAAAAGTGGGGTGGCTGTGGCGCAGGAGGTAGAGCCGGGTGTCTAATCCACATGTCGAGGTGTCCTTGGGCAAGACACTGAACCCCAAATTGCTCTCAATGAGCGGGACCGGCGCCTTGCATGGTAGCTTGCCGCCATTGGTGTGTGAATGGGTGAATGAGAGGCCATTGTAAAGCTCTTTGGAATAAGGCGCTATATAAGTCAGTCCATTTACCATTTAGAAACAGAGATAGAGGATGGAGATCAGAGAGTGGTAGAAACAGAGAAACAGAGATGAAGATTAGAGTGACAGAGACATATGACGGGACGACAGCTTTTATAAATAGATGTCCCAGAAGGCAGCATCAGGGGGACATCGCACGCCCCATTAAATATGAATACAAACGCCAGACCTTAATTATTTAATTCCCGCCCACGCCCGCGTCTAAGTCCGTGTGCTTGATGTTCACAGATAGTGACCGCGGTTTTAGTGAGGACATCATAGCCTCTGGAACTCTCTCCCTCAACCACTCAGAGACTCACCCTCACTCTCCACTTTCAAATCCCACCTCAAAACCTACCTGTTCTCCCTGCATACAACCTCCCCTACCCCTAACCATCTCCCCTAACCCTGCCACCCCCCTCCTCCCCTGGACATTGCTGTGTTAATTGTTCTCTGTGCCTGTTCATTAACTCTGTGTTCTATGTGCTCATGTTATCTGTTGCTTGTTGTTTCTGTGTTTTGTGTTTTTCCCAAATTGTCAGCGTCTTTGAGCCCCGCAAAAGCGCTATATAACTACACTGAATTATTATTATTAATTATTATAGACCCGATCGAACCAGTTCTCTGGCGACGGACGGACGGGGGTGGAAACGTAGAATCAGAACGACTAGATAGGATTCAACTCCTTTGGTTCTCTTCTCTCATTGCAGAGGGGAACACCCCTGTCATGCAGAAGAGAGGATAGGCCTGGGGGAGGCTGGTGAAGGGAGAAATCAGTGCAGAGAAATAGGTCATTGTAAATGTATGTATTGTATGGAATGATGAATGGAATCACACACACACACACATATATCAAAATACACGTGTTTGATATCTGTTTGGTGTTTGATATCATTCCATTTCATCCCCGTCCCTCTGGAACGCCCTCCCCAACCACATCAGACAGGCCAACACCCTGCCAACATTTATACAGGCCCTCAAAACCCACCTCTTCAAGCTCGCCTTCACCAGTTAACCCTCTCCCCCTCCCCTTCCCATGTGTCACCAGCACTACCTTAATTAGGCCCGTATACTTTTTTATTTATTACTACTCGATCTTTTCAGTTTGTAAAGCGTATTTGAGTGTCTAGAAAAGCGCAATATAAGTCTAATGTATTGTTATTATTATTATTATTATTATTATTATTATTATTATTATTATCCATGACAATGAGCCGGTCCTCCGATTCCCCCCCTCCCCCAGCCTCTCCTGGCCTCCCCCCCTCCCCCAGCCTCCCAGAGCATGACTCTGATAGATCAGGGTCAGAGTCTGGGTGTGTCTCTGCGGCTGCCTGTCCTTGACAGCTCCTTGCTAAAACATGGATGAAACATAGGGGAGGCTGTGGTGCATGGATGAAACATAGAGGCTGTGGTGCATGGATGAAACATAGGGGAGGCTGAGGTGCATGGATGAAACATAGGGGAGGCTGTGGTGCATGGATGAAACATAGAGGCTGCTGTGGTGCATGGATGAAACATAGGGGAGGCTGAGGTGCATGGATGAAACATAGGGGAGGCTGAGGTGCATGGATGAAACATAGGGGAGGCTGAGGTGCATGGATGAAACATAGAGGCTGTGGTGCATGGATGAAACATAGGGGAGGCTGAGGTGCATGGATGAAACATAGAGGCTGCTGTGGTGCATGGGTGATACATAGGGGAGGCTGAGGTGCATGGATGAAACATAGAGGCTGCTGTGGTGCATGGGTGATACATAGAGGCTGCTGGGGTGCATGGATGTAGAGCCGCCGTCTAATAATCGCAAGGTTGGCAGATCGGCGGTTCGAGTTCGAGCCCCGGCTGGCCACATGTCGAAGTGTCCTTGGGCAAGACACTGTGACTGAACAGTGCATGGTAGCTTGCCTACCTCGCCATTGGTGTGTGAATGTGTGTGTGAATGGGTGAATGAGAGGCCGTTCTAAAGCGCTTTGGATAAAGGTGATATATAAGTTCAATCAGCAGGAGAGTGGTGACAGCACTGTGTGAGTAGGCTGAACTGAACGTCTGAGTGGTGTGAACAGCGTGTGATTCAGTAGTGTGTGTGTGTGTGTGTGTGTGTGTGGACTCCTCATCTTTGCATGCATACCTCATGCAGATTTTTCTGAGGAGATATAGACACACACACACACGCATGAACGCACACACACACAATTTAATCAGCCAGATTACAGTGAAAAGCACTTTACAAGACATCCATTTATTGATTGCACTGATGCAGGGGGAGAGGAGAGACGGAGTATGATAACCTTGCCTTGGCTTGAATGCTAATCACGTCCCTCCAAATAAAACGGTTTTCTCTTCACATAAAAACAAGGTTCAAAGACAAACATCTATGTATGTATAGACTATCATTCTCCAAGTCATATGTGTAGCATGATGTTTTATTTTTTATTTTTTTACAAGGATCAGTAATCCACAGGAGGAGCCATGACAACAGAACATAACCCATGCAGACATAAAAGGACAATCACATATCATCCTATTTAGCGCAGGCGATGAATGGTTAAGGAACATTCGTTCACCATCTTTCTCTCTCTCTCTCTCTTTATCTTTCTCTCTATGTCATTCACCAATGTCAACTCCGGCCTGTCCCCGTTTCTCTCATCCAAGCAGCAGGCAGTAGCAGGCGACTCAAACGGGGAATGAGAATGAATGAGAATCGATTGACGCCTACGCGCTATTTGTTGGTCTCTAGGGTTCAAACATAGCTCTTAGCGCTATGTTGTGATTAGGTCTGTGTATCTGTCGGCCGGCGTGGTTCCGCAGACACACGCGTCTTACCTTCACCTGAAACCTAGGCGCCATGATGGGACGGGCTCTTCCCTCCCTGCTAAACGGGGCGATGCTTCTGATGGGGGGGTGGATAAACCGAGAGAGAGGGATAGATATTCTGATCCAGCGAAAGAAGGGAGGGAGGGAGGGGGTGAGGGATATTTGTGAGCTTTTAATGATTTTTTTATGAACGTACGCTTTCCAGGTGAATCGTGCGTTTTTAGTGCATTTTTACTCTTCTTCTTTATTTTGTAAGGTCTATTTTTTTGGGTGCTTTAATGCTTTTGCTTTTAGGCAATTAAGCTAACGTCTGCGAACGATGTCCTCGTATAATAGGCTACAACTCCTTTCGCCGACCATTGTTCTCTTTTTCCGCCAACTAGGTTACTAGTGCTGCTTTAGCCCATAGTAACACGTGTCGGCTACCCTAGTTCTGTCTCTCTTTCTGCTTCTCTCGCTCTTTCTCTCTCTCTCTCTCTCTCTCTCTCTCTCTCTCTCTCTCTCTCTCCCTCCTCTCCCCCTCCTCTCTCTCTCTCTCTCTCTCTCTCTCTCTCTCTCTCTCCCTCCCCTCTCTCTCTCTCTTCTCTCCCTCCCCCTCTCTCTCTCTCTCCCTCTCTCTCTCGCTCCTCTCTCTCTCTCTCTCCCCCTCATCTCTCTCTGTCTCTCCCCCTCCTCTCTCTCTCTCTCTCTCTCTCTCTCTCTCTCTCTCTCTCTCTCTCTCTCTCCCCCTCCTCTCTGCAGCACAGAATGTCTCTGCATCCCGTCGCCATGGCAACGAGGAGCATCCTCGCATCTTGAGCCTCTCACCGTGGTGAGGAAGGTGCTTATTTATTTGTTGACTATCAGAGAAATCCCGCTAATGTGTAGTAGGCCTACTATATGCATGCTGTATTAAACAGTAGGCTACGTGTTAGCATAGGCACGGTATCGTGTCTAATAAATGCCCTCCCTAGACAAACGTGATGGTGTCATGCATGATTCACAGCTAGAGGACATTCGTAGACCATTTTGAAGTATTTCTTTCTTCTTTATTTTTATTTATTTATCAAAAAGGTGCATCAAAATGCCTTGGTATTTTGAGATACTGAGATCTCATTCATATTGGGTATATACTATGTGAATGATAATGTCCACTAAAGATGGGAGAAGATAATAGTTATAGA
>NC_137688.1:75540678-75788178 GCF_963989245.1 Nansenia antarctica | reverse complement strand
GTGTCCTTTCAGTCTGCCTCCATGAACCACCCGACCCAAAGGCCTGAGGTGTTGTAGGAGGTATGAATATGATTTAGGGGGTATTTAGTATAACAGGCTAATGGGTTTATTGTGAGTTTACTTTGATTGTTTGTTTATTGCCTAGATCACCGTATTGAGAAGTCATATGGTTATGGGGGGTGATATTGCAAGGTAATTTAAGCACCTGCGCACCTTGCATGGTGGTAGTGGAGAGAGAGGGGAGCGATGTATTTTTGTTGACCGCATTATACGCATATTCTATACGCATTGTTTGTTATTTTTCTGGTTTTGATCGCTTATGGATTATTTTTGTACGTCGCCAAGTTTGACTGTTCTATTCAATAAATGTCCAATGTGACAATTGCCCTCCTCCACCGGCCCTAGTTTTGGATCTAGCTTGCTGTTCATTATTTTCATGATAAAACGTCATAACATCTTCATATACACCATACAGTAGACACTGAACAGTAGACATAAGACATGTTCATAAATGTTTATCTTATATGTGTATATGTTTGTGAATATGTGAATATGTTTTCTGTTTTTTTGCACCTTCGGAAGAGCCACTACAATTTCATTGTATAGGCAACTGTACAACGACAATAAAGTCTATTCTATTCTATTCTATACAGGATAAATACTGATTAACAGTAGGCTACTTTGGCAAATGCCCATTGAACAGATTTATTTATTATCCTATCTTAAGAAAACTAATGTAACACTCCCATCTGGGAAAAAAAAAAATGTGGAAAAAAAAACATTTGGAAAAAAAATTTGGAGGCCCTTTTTGTTTGGTGGCCCCAAGCAATTGCCTTGGTTGCCTCTATGGACGGGGCGCCTCGGCCTCCACGCTGCTAGCAACAGGTGCATCAACGACGTTTGTCCCTGACCCAGTGCTAATTGCATCCCTACCCGTGTTAGTCTCAGAAGCTGCATTGGGTAAAAGAAAAGATGACATTTTTCGAAGTTTCCAAACAAGTTTGTATCCAATGTTAGGGGGCCCCCTAGTGGCTGGGCCCCCCCCCGCGGTGCGTCGCCTGCGGGCCCGTCCGCTACGCCACTGTCAGCACCCTGACCTCCTGGTGTGTGTGTGTGTGTGTGTGTGTGTGTGTGTGTGTGTGTGTGTGTGTGTGTGTGTGTGTGTGTGTGTGTGTGTGTGTGTGTGTGTGTGTGTGTGTGTGTGCGTGCGTGCGTGCGTGCGTGCGTGCGTGCGTGTGTGTGTGTGTGTTGCAGAGGAGCCTCAGCTCAACATCCTCATCAACAACGCGGGGGTCATGATGTGTCCGTACTCCAGGACCGCCGACGGCTTCGAGATGCAGTTTGGAGTGAACCACCTGGGTGAGACACACACACCTGTACATAGTCAACCACCTGGGTGAGACACACACACCTGTACATAGTCAAGGTGAGTACGTTGTAAAAGTAAAGGAAGTAAAGGAAGAAATCTTTAGTAAAAGGTGTTTTTATTTGCTTTGTTTTTTAAATTAACACCAGTATTTACATACTTACATCATTATGTATCCATATACATACATCACTTCAGCACCATGTAATTTAAACAGAAATATAACGGTAGAATAAAGGAAGCAAGTCTAGTTGTCACTACCGTGTACTCGCTCTTCAGCTCAGTGAGTGTGAGACAGCGCCACCGCTCTCCCTGTGGTCGACAGCGGCATTGCAGCCTGATGTCTCAGGGTCCTCTCGACCCGTACTCACAAACAAAGAACAGCGATTTAAAGAAAACACATTGAATCCATTTGGCCGATGGGTATGAACTGTATTCGTTATACAGGGGGGATATACCGTGTTCTAGCTTAGGTTAAGATCTCAGACGGACAAAAACGGTAAAATATGCAAGTTCCATGTGCCGCATTGCATGATGGGGAAATCGAGTTACACCGTGGCCTAGAAGCTTAAACACGAGAGTGACTTCTCCACATCAAACGTGTGCAATTCATCTTGGGTTTCGGGGTGCCGCGGTGTTGATTTATTTCTGAAATGGAAAGGATTTCGATACTGGTGGTTGACCCTAACCCAAGGCTCGTCACTTGAGTGGGTAGTACCAGACGGACGAACAGGCCATACAGGCGCATCTTGGGGCCCCGAAAGGCGGCCCCACTATTACCCACTCATAGTAAAAAGTCATAAAATAAAAATGGGTTGATTAAAAGGTCGTCATGTCGGGAATTGTGAAACCTCGCAATCGAGCCAAACAAGTCTTGTTACTGTACAGTAACAGTAACTGTAGCCAGTGCAGAGAGGAGCTTTTCAAAGTTAAAACTAATTAAAACATACTTACGATCCACAATGTCCCAGGAGCGTCTCACTGGCCTTGCGGTTCTCAGTGTGAATCATAAAATAAGTGAGAGAATCTCATACAATGATGTAATCAATTATTTTGCTGCTATGAAGGCACGTAGAGTCAAGATCTAATATATAGGCTACTGTGAGAAATATACTGTGATTCATATTGAGAAATATACTGTGAACTACTTGTGGGCTATACTGCCAAATCAGCGGTGGCTGGTGAGTTTTATAATTTTGTTATTTATCTATTTTCTATCTATTTTTAACTATTTTTTTCGGAAAGTTGTGACACAAACACGGAGCATCACCAGAAATGATCCTCAAAGTTTACCAATCATACATCAGATCACTATTCGAATATGCAGCACCAGCCTGGACCACAGCTTCACAACACCAGTTCAACAGACTCCAAACCATCCAAAACAAGGCAATAAAAATGGCATACAGACTCCCGATGTACATCAGCACTCAATACATCCACAGCATGTCCGGACTCCAACCAGTGGAGCCCCTAGACTTTTGGGGGCCCTAAGCAAACAACATTATGGAGGCCCCTGGTAAGGGTCTTAGGCGGGTGACGATGTGGACATTTTTAAATGTATTTATTTCCCTGACACTAAAATATAATACGGTTTTACGAAGTTCGCGCATATGCGCGCGCTCGTGTGTGTGTAAGTAAAAAAAAACTGTCTGAAAGACTAGCGTCTCTTTTACAAAGGAGCCCTGGCCAAGACAGCCACAATACAACAATTACATTTGACATAATAAAAGCACATAAAAACATGCAAAGCACATTACATAAAAACAGTAAAAACAGTACATGACCACAGGTACAGTAGCACACCTAGTACACATTGCGACATACTGGACCACAAGTAGCATACAAATTACATGCAACATGGAGCATGTAAATGATGCATGTAAATGCATGTAAATGATGGATCTTATCATGAATCATTTTTAAAGGCTTTAATATAGGCTACATGATGTATTAACTATTTATATTTTGTACCCAGATGTCAAATAAATACGTAACAAATGAATAGTTAACTTTAAAAAAAAAAAAAAACTGCCCCGCTGAACCAATGAGAAGGACGAGAGGGCGGTGCTTCCCATCGGTCCGGCCTATCAGTGTCCTAGATTTGCCGCTCGCTCCGGGCGGCACATAGAATCCGTTCTATGGATAAAGGTCTCCAGGCGTTTGGAGCGAGAGCAAAGCGGAAGTGGAAACGGCTGGCACCGCGAGACTAGCCAGCTATCAATAAACTACAATTCATCAGAGCAATTGCGCGTCATCTCCCTGTCATCAGAATGATCACGCCCCTTTTTGGGTGATAGAAGGGGAGAAGTTTGACTGGCGGTCAATGGGAATTTCTGGTCTTCGCTACTTTAATCCGATAAAATAAGAAAACCGTAGTGCTTTTTAGATATTAGGAGCCCAAATCCGATGGCCAGTTAGGCAAACTATATTATAGTGTCGTTGCCGATCAATGATCGACGTCGCTATATAGAGAAAATAATGAAATAGGGGTTGATTCATCAGAGCAGTCATACGTCATCTCCCTGTCATCAGGGATTTGTAGTTCTTCATTTGATTTGCCGTGTAAATCCCCAGACTGCCCAAATCCGATTGCCAGTCAGGCAAACAATTATATAGTGTCGTTGCCGATCAATGATCGACGTCGTTATATGGAGAACATTTATGAAATAGGCAATGAATGTGTGTCCTTTCAGTCTGCCTCCATGAACCACCCGACCCAAAGGCCTGAGGTGTTGTAGGAGGTATGAATATGATTTAGGGGGTATTTAGTATAACAGGCTAATGGGTTTATTGTGAGTTTACTTTGATTGTTTGTTTATTGCCTAGATCACCGTATTGAGAAGTCATATGGTTATGGGGGGTGATATTGCAAGGTAATTTAAGCACCTGCGCACCTTGCATGGTGGTAGTGGAGAGAGAGGGGAGCGATGTATTTTTGTTGACCGCATTATACGCATATTCTATACGCATTGTTTGTTATTTTTCTGGTTTTGATCGCTTATGGATTATTTTTGTACGTCGCCAAGTTTGACTGTTCTATTCAATAAATGTCCAATGTGACAATTGCCCTCCTCCACCTCCTAGTTTTGGATCTAGCTTGCTGTTCATTATTTTCATGATAAAACGTCATAACATCTTCATATACACCATACAGTAGACACTGAACAGTAGACATAAGACATGTTCATAAATGTTTATCTTATATGTGTATATGTTTGTGAATATGTGAATATGTTTTCTGTTTTTTTGCACCTTCGGAAGAGCCACTACAATTTCATTGTATAGGCAACTGTACAACGACAATAAAGTCTATTCTATTCTATTCTATACAGGATAAATACTGATTAACAGTAGGCTACTTTGGCAAATGCCCATTGAACAGATTTATTTATTATCCTATCTTAAGAAAACTAATGTAACACTCCCATCTGGAAAAAAAAAATATGTGGAAAAAAAATGTGAAAAAAAAAAATGTGGAAAAAAATTTGGAGGCCCTTTTTGTTTGGTGGCCCCAAGCAATTGCCTTGGTTGCCTCTATGGACGGGGCGCCTCGGCCTCCACGCTGCTAGCAACAGGTGCATCAAAGACGTTTGTCCCTGACCCAGTGCTAATTGCATCCCTACCCGTGTTAGTCTCAGAAGCTGCATTGGGTAAAAGAAAAGATGACATTTTTCGAAGTTTCCAAACAAGTTTGTATCCAATGTTAGGGGGCCCCCTAGTGGCTGGGCCCCCCCCCCGCGGTGCGTCGCCTGCGGGCCCGTCCGCTACGCCACTGTCAGCACCCTGACCTCCTGGTGTGTGTGTGTGTGTGTGTGTGTGTGTGTGTGTGTGTGTGTGTGTGTGTGTGTGTGTGTGTGCGTGTGTGTGTGTGTGTGTGTGTGTGTGTGTGTTGCAGAGGAGCCTCAGCTCAACATCCTCATCAACAACGCGGGGGTCATGATGTGTCCGTACTCCAGGACCGCCGACGGCTTCGAGATGCAGTTTGGAGTGAACCACCTGGGTGAGACACACACACCTGTACATAGTCAACCACCTGGGTGAGACACACACACCTGTACATAGTCAACCACCTGGGTGAGTACGTTGTAAAAGTAAAGGAAGTAAAGGAAGAAATCTTTAGTAAAAGGTGTTTTTATTTGCTTTGTTTTTTAAATTAACACCAGTATTTACATACTTACATCATTATGTATCCATATACATACATCACTTCAGCACCATTTAATTTAAACAGAAATATAACGGTAGAATAAAGGAAGCAAGTCTAGTTGTCACTACCGTGTACTCGCTCTTCAGCTCAGTGAGTGTGAGACAGCGCCACCGCTCTCCCTGTGGTCGACAGCGGCATTGCAGCCTGATGTCTCACGGTCCTCTCGACCCGTACTCACAAACAAAGAACAGCGATTTAAAGAAAACACATTGAATCCATTTGGCCGATGGGTATGAACTGTATTCGTTATACAGGGGGGATATACCGTGTTCTAGCTTAGGTTAAGATCTCAGACGGACAAAAACGGTAAAATATGCAAGTTCCATGTGCCGCATTGCATGATGGGGAAATCGAGCTACACCGTCGCCAAGAAGCTTAAACACCAGAGTCACTTCCCCACATCAAACGTGTGCAATTCATCTTGGGTTTCGGGGTGCCGCGGTGTTGAATTCTTTCTCAAATGGAAAGGGTTTCGATACTGGTGGTTGACCCTAACCCAAGGCTCGTCACTTGAGTGGGTAGTACCAGACGGACGAACAGGCCATACAGGCGCATCTTGGGGCCCCGAAAGGCGGCCCCACTATTACCCACTCATAGTAAAAAGTCATAAAATAAAAATGGGTTGATTAAAAGGTCGTCATGTCGGGAATTGTGAAACCTCGCAATCGAGCCAAACAAGTCTTGTTACTGTACAGTAACAGTAACTGTAGCCAGTGCAGAGAGGAGCTTTTCAAAGTTAAAACTAATTAAAACATACTTACGATCCACAATGTCCCAGGAGCGTCTCACTGGCCTTGCGGTTCTCAGTGTGAATCATAAAATAAGTGAGAGAATCTCATACAATGATGTAATCAATTATTTTGCTGCTATGAAGGCACGTAGAGTCAAGATCTAATATATAGGCTACTGTGAGAAATATACTGTGATTCATATTGAGAAATATACTGTGAACTACTTGTGGGCTATACTGCCAAATCAGCGGTGGCTGGTGAGTTTTATAATTTTGTTATTTATCTATTTTCTATCTATTTTTATCTATTTTTTTCGGAAAGTTGTGACACAAACACTGAGCATCACCAGAAATGATCCTCAAAGTTTACCAATCATACATCAGATCACTATTCGAATATGCAGCACCAGCCTGGACCACAGCTTCACAACACCAGTTCAACAGACTCCAAACCATCCAAAACAAGGCAATAAAAATGGCATACAGACTCCCGATGTACATCAGCACTCAATACATCCACAGCATGTCCGGACTCCAACCAGTGGAGCCCCTAGACTTTTGGGGGCCCTAAGCAAACAACATTATGGAGGCCCCTGGTAAGGGTCTTAGGCGGGTGACGATGTGGACATTTTTAAATGTATTTATTTCCCTGACACTAAAATATAATACGGTTTTACGAAGTTCGCGCATATGCGCGCGCTCGTGTGTGTGTAAGTAAAAAAAACAGTCTGAAAGACTAGCGTCTCTTTTACAAAGGAGCCCTGGCCAAGACAGCCACAATACAACAATTACATTTGACATAATAAAAGCACATAAAAACATGCAAAGCACATTACATAAAAACAGTAAAAACAGTACATGACCACAGGTACAGTAGCACACCTAGTACACATTGCGACATACTGGACCACAAGTAGCATACAAATTACATGCAACATGGAGCATGTAAATGATGCATGTAAATGCATGTAAATGATGGATCTTATCATGAATCATTTTTAAAGGCTCTAATATAGGCTACATGATGTATTAACTATTTATATTTTGTACCCAGATGTCAAATAAATACGTAACAAATGAATAGTTAACTTTAAAAAAAAAAAACTGCCCCGCTGAACCAATGAGAAGGACGGGGGGGCGGTGCTTCCCATCGGTCCGGCCTATCAGTGTCCTAGATTTGCCGCTCGCTCCGGGCGGCACATAGAATCCGTTCTATGGATAAAGGTCTCCAGACGTTTGGAGCGAGAGCAAAGCGGAAGTGGAAACGGATGGCACCGCGAGACTAGCCAGCTATCAATAAACTACAATTCATCAGAGCAATTGCGCGTCATCTCCCTGTCATCAGAATGATCACGCCCCTTTTTGGGTGATAGAAGGGGAGAAGTTTGACTGGCGGTCAATGGGAATTTCTGGTCTTCGCTACTTTAATCCGATAAAATAAGAAAACCGTAGTGCTTTTTAGATATTAGGAGCCCAAATCCGATGGCCAGTTAGGCAAACTATATTATAGTGTCGTTGCCGATCAATGATCGACGTCGCTATATAGAGAAAATAATGAAATAGGGGTTGATTCATCAGAGCAGTCATACGTCATCTCCCTGTCATCAGGGATTTGTAGTTCTTCATTTGATTTGCCGTGTAAATCCCCAGACTGCCCAAATCCGATTGCCAGTCAGGCAAACAATTATATAGTGTCGTTGCCGATCAATGATCGACGTCGTTATATGGAGAACATTTATGAAATAGGCAATGAATGTGTGTCCTTTCAGTCTGCCTCCATGAACCACCCGACCCAAAGGCCTGAGGTGTTGTAGGAGGTATGAATATGATTTAGGGGGTATTTAGTATAACAGGCTAATGGGTTTATTGTGAGTTTACTTTGATTGTTTGTTTATTGCCTAGATCACCGTATTGAGAAGTCATATGGTTATGGGGGGTGATATTGCAAGGTAATTTAAGCACCTGTGCACCTTGCATGGTGGTAGTGGAGAGAGAGGGGAGCGATGTATTTTTGTTGACCGCATTATACGCATATTCTATACGCATTGTTTGTTATTTTTCTGGTTTTGATCGCTTATGGATTATTTTTGTACGTCGCCAAGTTTGACTGTTCTATTCAATAAATGTCCAATGTGACAATTGCCCTCCTCCACCGGCCCTAGTTTTGGATCTAGCTTGCTGTTCATTATTTTCATGATAAAACGTCATAACATCTTCATATACACCATACAGTAGACACTGAACAGTAGACATAAGACATGTTCATAAATGTTTATCTTATATGTGTATATGTTTGTGAATATGTGAATATGTTTTCTGTTTTTTTGCACCTTCGGAAGAGCCACTACAATTTCATTGTATAGGCAACTGTACAACGACAATAAAGTCTATTCTATTCTATTCTATACAGGATAAATACTGATTAACAGTAGGCTACTTTGGCAAATGCCCATTGAACAGATTTATTTATTATCCTATCTTAAGAAAACTAATGTAACACTCCCATCTGGAAAAAACCAAAATGTGGGGAAAAAAATGTGGAAAAAAAAAAATTTGGGAAAAAGATTTGGAGGCCCTTTTTGTTTGGTGGCCCCAAGCAATTGCCTTGGTTGCCTCTATGGACGGGGCGCCTCGGCCTCCACGCTGCTAGCAACAGGTGCATCAACGACGTTTGTCCCTGACCCAGTGCTAATTGCATCCCTACCCGTGTTAGTCTCAGAAGCTGCATTGGGTAAAAGAAAAGATGACATTTTTCGAAGTTTCCAAACAAGTTTGTATCCAATGTTAGGGGGCCCCCTAGTGGCTGCCCCCCCCCCCCCCCGCGGTGCGTCGCCTGCGGGCCCGTCCGCTACGCCACTGTCAGCACCCTGACCTCCTGGTGTGTGTGTGTGTGTGTGTGTGTGTGTGTGTGTGTGTGTGTGTGTGTGTGTGTGTGTGTGTGTTGCAGAGGAGCCTCAGCTCAACATCCTCATCAACAACGCGGGGGTCATGATGTGTCCGTACTCCAGGACCGCTGACGGCTTCGAGATGCAGTTTGGAGTGAACCACCTGGGTGAGACACACACACCTGTACATAGTCAACCACCTGGGTGAGACACACACACCTGTACATAGTCAACCACCTGGGTGAGTACGTTGTAAAAGTAAAGGAAGTAAAGGAAGAAATCTTTAGTAAAAGGTGTTTTTATTTGCTTTGTTTTTTAAATTAACACCAGTATTTACATACTTACATCATTATGTATCCATATACATACATCACTTCAGCACCATTTAATTTAAACAGAAATATAACGGTAGAATAAAGGAAGCAAGTCTAGTTGTCACTACCGTGTACTCGCTCTTCAGCTCAGTGAGTGTGAGACAGCGCCACCGCTCTCCCTGTGGTCGACAGCGGCATTGCAGCCTGATGTCTCACGGTCCTCTGGACCCGTACTCACAAACAAAGAACAGCGATTTAAAGAAAACACATTGAATCCATTTGGCCGATGGGTATGAACTGTATTCGTTATACAGGGGGGATATACCGTGTTCTAGCTTAGGTTAAGATCTCAGACGGACAAAAACGGTAAAATATGCAAGTTCCATGTGCCGCATTGCATGATGGGGAAATCGAGCTACATCGTCGCCAAGAAGCTTAAACACCAGAGTGACTTCCCCACATCAAACGTGTGCAATTCATCTTCGGTTTCGGGGTGCCGCGGTGTTGAATTCTTTCTCAAATGGAAAGGAATTCGATACTGGTGGTTGACCCTAACCCAAGGCTCGTCACTTGAGTGGGTAGTACCAGACGGACGAACAGGCCATACAGGCGCATCTTGGGGCCCCGAAAGGCGGCCCCACTATTACCCACTCATAGTAAAAAGTCATAAAATAAAAATGGGTTGATTAAAAGGTCGTCATGTCGGGAATTGTGAAACCTCGCAATCGAGCCAAACAAGTCTTGTTACTGTACAGTAACAGTAACTGTAGCCAGTGCAGAGAGGAGCTTTTCAAAGTTAAAACTAATTAAAACATACTTACGATCCACAATGTCCCAGGAGCGTCTCACTGGCCTTGCGGTTCTCAGTGTGAATCATAAAATAAGTGAGAGAATCTCATACAATGATGTAATCAATTATTTTGCTGCTATGAAGGCACGTAGAGTCAAGATCTAATATAGTCAGGTTTGTTATATAATTTCGTGGGATTTTTTTGGGGATTTGCTAATCTATACATTTTTGGAAAGGGCATTGTATGAGGAATCAGAAAATATATGTTTCCATTTGCACAGATGTCTGAAAGGCGGCCATCTTGGCATTTACAAATTGGCCGCCATAATACACACGTTTTGTAATATCTTGGCTTCTAAATAAGCTAGAACATTGATTTTAACTGCTAAACCTACATTTTCAGGGTCAATGAATCCAATGGTTGTAGTTACAAAGCTATTTTTTTTATTCTTTTTTTTTATATCATCACATAAAAATGTGTAACTTATACTTTAAGAAATTGTAGTTTTTCTATTACTTCCATACGTGAGTCCACAGACCACAGTATGATCATGACAACCTCCTGCATTAGATAGTCTCGATGTTATGATTTAAATTTTTGTTGGCTTTTGGGGGGGATTTGCTAATCTATACATTTTTGGATGTTATGGCAACAGCCAGCAACCAGTAAGGCAATACAGAGGCAGGTAAATCTTTAGCCTAATGGCATATTTAATGATCTTCTTTCGGCGTATGGGTAGTTGTTTTCCTCTCCACTCCACCAGGCTCGGGGCCGAGGGGCTACCCTTTTACCACCCCGAGAGCTGGTTGAGGGGCTCACCCGGGCTATATTTCTGGATACCCCTCCAGAAGCCACGTCATCGTCTCGTCATCTAGTACCGACAGACCATGCATCCCGTTGGGTGGGTGGTAAACCGGGCAATCCAGGATAACATGGTCTGCGGTTTGGTCCTCTGCGCCACACTCGCACGACGCATTTGGGGCCAAGCCCCATCTGTGCATTGATGAGTGGAAACGCCCGACGCCGGTCTGGAGACGATTGAGCGTCACCCAGGATAGCCTTGGCAAGTCCATCCCGAGGGGCTCAGGGCCGGCGACTGGGATGTGGTCGCGGAGTTTGGAGGTGTTTGCCTCCCACTCCGCGCGCCACATATAATCCGCCCGTCCTGCCGCACTGATGTTAAGATCTCTGCATTGCTGCCTGAGATCCTGTGCGGCAGGCACAAATGGGTGTCTCGACTTGAGACGCCGGGAGGGCTCCGCTGTTATAGTGAGCCTATCGTGGAGCAGATGGTTATTAAGCTCCACGGCCCGGCAGGCGAGACGTGCTGTGGCTCCCATGCGGCGGAGGCCTGCGGGCTGGATGCCTGCTAGTATGGGAAGGTTGTCCACGGGGGTAGGACGCAGGCATCTTGTCACAATGCGCAAGGCTTCGTTTATAGGCGAGTTGATGAGGCGGGTGTGGGCACTGCGACACCATACTGGGGCGCAGTATTCACTAGTTGAATAAACGAGGGCTAGGGCTGCCGTGCGCAAGGTCTTTGCGCCGGCGCCCCAGCCCGAGCCAACCAGTCGCCTCATCAACGCCACACAAGCTGTTAACTTCTTGCGCAGTGACTCGAGGTGCCGGCGAAACGTGAGCGTCCTGTCCAATGTCACACCGAGATAGATTGGCTCAGCGGAACATGGCAGGGGAGTTCCATCTAGGTATACTCTAAGCTCACGTTTAGCCTCCCTGTTGTTAAGGTGGAAGGCAGCCGATACCGTCTTTGCCTCGCTAAGCTTCAATCTCTATTTCCGGAAGTATGCCACTAGTGTCTGCATGTCCTGGCTCAGAATCCCCTCCACAGACTGCCAATTTCCAGCAGAGTACACCACTGCGAGGTCGTCTGCGTAGGCGTACTTCCGCGAGAGTGTGTTGGGCAGGTCATAGGTGTAGATATTATAGAGGAGGGGGGCCAGGACCGATCCCTGAGGGACGCCGTTCTTAAGGCGTCGAAGCCTGCTTAGCTGTCCGCAACCGGTGGTAAGGGTAAAGGTGTTTTTTATTGGTTTTTATAAAAACGCAACACCGTGTATACAATCAATTAATCAAACAATCAGACATTTAAGACATTACATTCAACAACAACCAACATTAAACTAACTAAAGTGCTCAGTGTTCAGTGTATTGTCCAGTGTAGTGTAATGTTCAGTGTTCAGTGTTCAGTGTCCAGGTTCCAGTGTCGGTAGGAGGCAGGGGTAAAAAACCTGTTCGCTGTGCATCCGGGAAAAAAATTCCCCTGCAGCCCTCTAGTTGTAGAGCGACTACTATCCAGTTTGCCCACCAGTGCAAAGCCGTGGCTCCCCCACCTCCCTCCCCCGAGGGACCCCACACACCCGACTCACCCGACCCGCCCCACCACCGGCGCATCCGGCCCAGCCCACCAGGCTCAGACTCCTGTAGCCCTTCACGAGGCTAGCCGGACCAGGCGCCCCAGCGGCGGAGCAGATCGAGCACGCAGGCCGACCGGAGGCCCCTGAGGAGAGGCCCAGAGAGCTCGGCGCATGGCAGGCAAGCAGAGGCGAAAAACCTGTACACAGCTTATCCAGGGAAAAAGCTCCCTGGCTCTTCTCAGCTTGTTCCGGGCTGGGGGTTGGGGGTTGGCGGGTAGGGGACTGGGCCTGTAGCTGGGGGCCTGGAGTTGGGGGGGGGTGGCCCGGAACAGGGGGTTTGGGGTCGCTGAGTTGGAACCTGGGGTTGGTGCTGGGGTGACGTGGTGGTTCCCGCCGGTCTCTGCTCCTGGGTCTGGAAGCCTGGGTAGGTGTCAGAGCTGGATATGACATGTGCCTGAAAAGATACAGGAGTGAGAGAAGGGAGGTGTGCATGGTTTGTGTAGTGTGCATTTTGGTGTCAGGCGGGTGATCAGTACTTCCCTGTGACCCAGTGGTGTTGGTCATCCTGGTGTTGGTGGTGCTGGCAGAGACGGCTGGTTCGGCTGTGGGTTGTGTGTGGTGATATTCTGGTGAGGGTAGGAAGTGGGTCAGTGCTGTGTACATGTGTAGGTGGTGGAAGGTGCAGTAAACTTCCCTGTTGGTGTTGTGCGCTGCTCCTCTCCTGGTCCTTGTGATGGTGATACTGCTGACCAGGGCTTGTGCTGGAACGGTGGTGAAGGTGATAGTGCAGGAACTGGTGGTGTAGTGAGGTAGGCCCGGGGTGGGGGGGGGTTGGTCGATGCGGCGCGGCATGGGGGGGGGGTTTAGAGGATGACGTCCTTCCATCTCTCCACCCCCCACACCGCTCTTGCTTGATCCGGGTTATTTTTAAAGTCAACAATAGCATGGTCCCTGAGGCAGAGGGTGATTCTCCTCCTCAGGGTTGTCAGGTGGACGCTCTGTTTCTGATAGACCCTGATGTTCCTCGTCTCCCAGAGTACCTGCTTGACGGCGCTGATGATCCTCCACTCTTGTTGTAGTTGGGGGGTTGTGCACCCCCCGGGAGGACCATACAGGATGTTCTCGCCCGTCAAGCGGGGCAGGGTCAGCAGGCTGTTTAGGGAGACAGAGGGAACAAACAGGGCCCAGACCCGCCTGGCCACGGGGCACTCACAGAACAGGTGGTTAATGTGTTCTGTGTCCGTGCATCCGTGGGGGCATTTCTCAGTCGTTGCGATGTGCCGCCTATGCAAGAATTCCCTAGTGGGGAGACAACCATGAGCAGCCATCCAGGCAATGTCTTTTTGTTTATTGTTAGTACATTTATGATTAATGTTTTTCCATACCTGTTTGGAGTCCACGGCTGTGCTGGCCTTGGGGTGAGTAATGGTTTCCTTCGACCTTATGAAGGTCATAATGTCTTTGTATTTCCATGAGGCCAGCCCAGCCGCGGACAATCCTGTCTTGAAGGCAAAGTCCCTCCATATCTTGTAGACAGGAGGGGGGTCCCAGCTGTAGGGCACAGTGTGATTTATTGATGCGGTCACCCTGAGTGTCCGGAGGATGGGTGTGGCATAGTATATTTCAAAGAACCTGGCTTTCCTATCTTTGTTGTTGATGTTGTTGATGAGGTTGGAGAGTCCCTGTGCCCTAATGATGTTTAGGATGTCTGGGACCCCTTTCCCCCCATTCTCCACTGTTTTGTACAGGGTGGTGCGTTTTAGTTTTTCCATCTGGCTCCCCCAGACAAAGGTAAACATGATCCTTTCGATGGTTTTGGATACTGCTCTGTCTGGGGGAAACACCCTGCCCAGGTAAAGGAGAATGGGAAGAACAATAGCCTTCAGGACCAGGATCTTGCCTGTCATTGTGAGAGGCCGTGCACTCCACTCACAGATCTTCTTTTGGACCTGGCGGATGGTCTCCTTCCAGCTGCCGGAGGCTCCTCCATCTTTCTGGTAGGTGATCCCCAGCAGCTTAATGTTTTCCGTCTTTACAGGGAAGGAGGTTGCCAGGTTCTCCTGCCAGTGCTGCGACAGAAACAGCTCACACTTACCCCTATTGATCAGGGCGCCCGTGGCTGCACAGTAGTCCTCCACCACTTTCGTTGCTGTGGAAATGGAGCGACTATCCGTGCCGACGATGGTAATGTCGTCCATGTACGCCACCACCTTGAGCCTCTCCCCCCGGGCCCCTGGTAGAGGGTAGCCCATGATGTTGGGGGAGCTCCTGATCTTCCGTAGGAACGGCTCCAGGTAGATGACGTACAGTAGAGGGGCCAAGGGGCATCCCTGCCGTACTCCAGCTTTGATGGGGAAGGGGTCTGTCAACTGGTTGTTGATCCGAACTCTGCTCGTGATGTTGTTGTAGCAGAGTTCGGTCCAGTTGAGCAGGTGCTGGGGGAAGTTCATGCCTCTCAGCACCCTCTGCAGGAAACCATGGTTAACCCTGTCAAAGGCCTTCTCCTGATCCAGGCTGAGAAGGCCTAAAGGGGACCTCCGCTCCTGGGAGTGCAGGATGAGGTCTCTCACCAGGAGCAGGTTGTCGTTGATGGACCTACCGGGGACGCTACAGGTCTGGTCAGGGGCTATAACTGAGGGGAGGAGGGTTTGAAACCGTTGGGTGAGGGCTTTTGTCATGATTTTATAGTCCACTGGGAGGAGATTGATGGGGCGCCAGTTCCGGAGGTCCTTGAGGTCCCCTTTCTTGGGGATCAGTGTGACCGTACTCTGTCTCATTGACTCTCCAAGCCTCCCTTCCCTGTAGACGGCTTTGAAGACCTCCGCCAAGTCCTCCTTGAGGAGATCCCAGAGAGTCTTGTAGAACTCTGCTGGGATCCCATCCGGTCCAGGGGCCTTGTGTGTATTCAAGGAGTGCACGGCCCGGGTGAGCTCCTCCGTGGTCAGCTCTGGGTTCTCACTCTCACCACCCTCGGGGACCCGGTCCAGACCATCCAGGAAGGTGGCCATGAGAGTCTCGTCGGTTGTCTTGATGTTGTAGAGACTCGTAGAACTCTCTTGCCACCCCCGGGATGTTGCCTCTGTCTGACACGGTGTCCCCATTGGTGTCGTATAGGGACAGGATAGGCTTGTGTTTTGACCGTGCCTTGCGGAAGAAGTGGCGTGTGCATTTCTCCTCCTCCTCCAGGCCCTGGAGTTTTTCCCTGAACTGTTTCTTTTGTTGTTGCTCCCGGTAGAGGGTGGCAAGGTGTTGTTTGGTCTCAGCCAGTTCTCGGGCCACATCCAGACCACCCAGTTGTAGGAGACTTAGGCGTTGGAGGGCCGCGTTGTGGTGTTGAAACCTGGCCCTCTGTTCTGCCGCTTTCCTCCTTCCGACTGACCCGAAGTAGCCCTTTGTCCTGGCCTTAACCATCTCCCACCACTCTATCGGGGAGTCGAACAGTTCTTTTAGGGTCCTCCACTCCAGGTAGCGCCTGGAGAAGGAATGCACCACTGTTGGGTCCTGAAGGATCGATGTATTCATCCTCCAGGTACCCCTACCCGCTCTTGTTTGGCCATCCCATTCCAGGGACACTGTCAACATCCTGTGGTCCGAGAAGTGGGCCGCCTGGCTGGTCAGGGTTCCCATCCTCAGACCTGGCGAGAGCAAGAACATGTCTATCCTGGAGGAAGAATTCCCGGAGGAACTCACCCTTGTGTGTGTCGGCGGGGAGGTGCCACCGGCGTCTACCAGTTGGAAGTCGTCTATGATGGACTGAAGTTCTGTAGTGGATCGGTCTCTCCTGGGCCTGCTGCGGTCCTCATCCCGGAGGGCACAGTTGAAATCTCCCCCCACTAGGACTGGTGTGGGGATGAGGAGGAGAGACCGAAGTTTCTTGAAAAGGGAGACTCTCTTGGCCACGTTAGTTGGGCCGTACACATTGATGACCCTCAGCGGCGAACCCTGGATCTCTAGGTCCAGAACCAGGATTCGCCCGCTCTCTACAACCTCCCCCTTTTTGGTCTGCAGAAAAGGGTTGGCCACCAAAATGCCGACCCCATCAGCTCTATCAATGTTTGAGCCTGACCAGAGAGAGTCCCCCCGTGTCCATTCCTCCTCCAGGGTGGCGTCCATCTCCTTGAATGGGATGGCGCACTCCTGGAGGATATACATGTCTGACTGATGTTGGGTGATGTACTGGTAGACGACCTCCCGTTTGTCTGGTTGCCGGAGGCTTCTGGTGTTGAGAGATGAGATTGTTATCCTCATGGTTCTTGGATTTGGTTTGTTCCAATTTTTGCTAAGTTATTGCACATGAGGTTGAGGCCCTCCAATGGGTCGTTGGGGGCCAGATAGTGTGGTACCTCCCCTTGGCTGCTCATGGTGTGGGGGTTGTCTCCCCTCTGACTGCCTGGTGGCCCCCTCATCTGTGTTGTTGATGAGGTGATTTTCGGTGGCCCGTACGGTCCGGTGAGCATGGACTGGGGGTGGCTGGTGGGCTGTGCAGGGTGAGGAGCATGTGATGACTGGAGAGAGGAAGAGGGTGGGGAGGAGGGTTTGGGGGGGGGAGCCGGCTTACCTGTATGGCGTTGGGGTTTGGGTTCTGGAGTAGTCTTTTTGTCTGGTTTTTTCCGGATTGCCTTTTTTTGTGGTCTTTTGCGTTTTGGTTGAGCCAAGCTCCAGTCATTTTCACTGTCTGATTGGGAGGGGAGGTGGATCTGCGGTGTGCTGCTGGTGGCTATCTCAATAGAGGTGGTGTTTTTGCAGGGGGTGGAGGTGGCAATGGGGTTTAGGAGGGGGTGGGTGTTGAGGTTGTCTGTAGGGGGTGCTGGGACGGTTGGTTCCTCTCCTTCTCCTTCTCCGTCGCTCGAGCTCTGATCGTCCCCTCCATCGCTCGGGCGCCGGTCCTCCTCCGTCTCTCCCTTCTCTTCCTCCATGTTGGGTGTGGGTTGGGGTGTGGGTTGGGGTGGGGGTTGGGGTGGGGGTTGGGGTGTGGGTTGGGGTGGGGGTGGGGGTTGGGGTGGTGGTTGGTTGGATTTATAGCCCCGGGCTCTACTTGCATAGGAACTTGGGCAGTCACGGTAAAGATGCCCCTGTCCCCCGCACAGGTTGCAAGGTCTGGTCGTGGTGCACTCCGACGTCGGGTGGTCTTGGCGGCAGATTTTACATACCACGGCCTTGCAGGCCGCTGCCAGATGGCCCAATTGGCCGCAGTTCCTGCAGAGCTTCGGCATACCGTAGTAGTAGACGGAGCCCCTGTTGTTCCCCAGGTTGATGGTGCTGGGGATATGTTGGACTCCGCCTATCCCCTCCGGGTCCGGACGGAGTTGCACCAGCCATTTCTTGGCCCCCGTCCACACTCCGTCTTCATCCAGGACCATCCGGGCCCCCGATTTAAGGGTGGCATGACGGTGTAGCCACACCTCAATATCATATTCCTGAATCACCTCATTGTGGAATTGAATTGTGACCACTTTTGATTCTAAATCCGTTAGTGGGTGGGCTGTAAAACGGTTAAGTGGGGGTTTGTGTTCATTAATCCTATGAAAGGTCCAGAATTCCTCTAACAGTTGGGGGGTTTTAAAGCTTACTTCAAAACATTCATTCGGCCCAGGGGGCTTCACCAGGCAGTTTAGATCAGACGGCACAAAGCCCATACCTCTCTGTAGAACCGCCCTGCTGAATTCCAGGCGGGTCATCGTTGTTACTGGTCTGGCAGTCTTCTGTTGGGGGGCTCCATCCATGGCAGCCTCCTCAGTTGGGTTGAGCGTCAACCTGACGGCGTTGTAGCGCCGCATCGCTCCGGGGTTCATCGTTGGAGTGGGGTGGGGGGGGTGGGGGATCAGGGAGGAAGGAGGGAGAGGAATAGGGTTAGGGGGAGGTTGTAGTTAATTTTTGGGGGGGGGGAATAGGGTACTTGCCGTTAGGTTAGGGGTGTTGTTCCTCTCAGGTCCTCACGGCAGATTTTGGACTCTGGCTTGGGTCTGGAACTGGGTTCCCGTCTGGGGACAAAAGAGGGACACCTGAGAGCGAGTGGGGACACCAGGTGGCCAAAGACCTACGGTCTTCAAAGCACTCCCCTGTGTCCCTCTCGCTCCTAGCTTAGATGTTATAGTTGTCCTCCCTCCTGGTCTGGTTGGGGTCCACTGGCTCAGCTGGGTCGGCTGGTGGGTGTTGGGCCCTCTCTCACTTCTGGCGTGCTTGGGAGAGTCGAGGTCTTCGGAAGCTCCTCTCGGGGTCCGGCCTTTCCGCTCTTTTGAGGGGGGCTGCCCAGGGGCCGAACTCGTGCTCCAGTGGCGGGCAGGCCACCTACTGAAAGAGTCGCGGTCTTTGGAAGCTCCTCTCGGGGTCCGGCCTGTCCGCTCTTTGGAGGGGGGCTGCCCAGGGGCCGAACTCGTGCTCCAGTGGCTCCAGTGGCGGGCAGGCCACCTACTGGTCACCTACTGGAAGAGTCGCGGTCTTTGGAAGCTCCTCTCGGGGTCCGGCCTTTCCGCTCTTTGGAGGGGGGCTGCCCAGGGGCCGAACTCGTGCTCCAGTGGCTCCAGTGGCGGGCAGGCCACCTACTGGTCACCTACTGGAAGAGTCGCGGTCTTTGGAAGCTCCTCTCGGGGTCCGGCCTTTCCGCTCTTTGGAGGGGGGCTGCCCAGCGGCCGAACTGCCCCAGTGGTGAAAAGGCCACCTACTGGAAGAGTCGCGGGTCTCCGGCAGCTCCTCTCGGATCCCGGCCTGTTCCGCTCAAAGAGGGGGGGGTGGGTCGGGGGAGCCACCTCCCAGCAGCGGTCAAGCCACCTACTGAGAAGACGTGCTCCCCGACCAAGAATAGAAAAAAAGGAGGGGCATAGAGCCTAGTGAGGAAAAAGGAAAAACCCTAGATTTCTCAAAAAAAAAAACACAAAAACCCACACCCCACCGAAGACTAGCTTTAATAGAAGTCTCTAGTAAGGGCGAAAGTGGTAAGGGTAAAGCTGCGGTTACGGATGAGCTCCATGATCATTCTGACCATGTGCCTGTCCGGCAGCAGGCGGAGCAGCTTGCAGGAGAGGCCGTGATGCCATACGGTATCGTAGGCAGCCGTCAGGTCTATAAAGACGGCCCCGGCCTTCTTTTTTGCCAAAAAGCAATCCTCGATGTCTTGAGTCATAAGGGTGACTTGATCTACGGTCGACCTCCCGCGTCGGAACGCGGCCTGCTCACGTGGGAGCAGCGGGTCGACAATTGGTTCGATGCGGGTGTAGATGAGACGCTCGAGGATCTTGAAGGGGATGCATAACAGAGAGATGGGACGGTAACTCTTAGGGTCCCCTTCAGGCATATTCGGTTTAGGGATCGCAACAACTAGGGCTCTTCGCCAGATTTTGGGGATCTTGAGTTGGCGCAAACTGGAAGTGAGGAACGCTCTCAGCCAGGACTTCAAGGCGGGTGCGGCATGGAGAATAAGCTCTGTATATCATATTTAATGATAAAAATAGGGAATGAAACAAAATAAATAAATGGGAGGAATGTGGGGAGTGTATGGTGTGCTGGTTGTTCTGTTTGTGGGATGTGTATTTAGATGTGTAATGACAGGCGGGTTGTGTCTCTTGACTATGTATAAGCGTTTATGCTATGTGTGATGTGATATGTGAATGGCGAGTCCAATGCGTGCCAATGTGAGCTGGGCTGTTAGATTAGTTCATCATCATCACTTTCGTGCGTCACGGCTTGGGAATCGTCATCGTTCTGGCACTGGCTGCTGCACTGACACATGTCGGTACAGGCTAAGTTCTTAGCTCTGCATGAACATCTGCCAGAAGAACAGTCAGTTTTGCATTTGCATTGTACCATCTCAATGATGGACTTTGGGACTGGGAGGACGTCTGTGGTTGTTGGTTTAAGCATGCCATCCTCATGTTTGGAGTACCAATTTTGCAGGGGATCCAATTATGGATCCTGCAGAGCAATGGCTGCCTGTGCCCATATACTTTTGTTTTGTTTTGAAGAATAAAAAAAATAGCTTTGTAACTACAACCATTGGATTCCTTGACCCTGAAAATGTAGGTTTAGCAGTTAAAATCAATGTTCTAGCTTATTTAGAAGCCAAGATATTACAAAACGTGTGTATTATGGTGGCCATTTTGTAAATGCCAAGATGGCCGCCTTTCAGACATCTGTGCAAATGGAAACATATATTTTCTGATTCCTCATACAATGCCCTTTCCAAAAATGTATAGATTAGCAAATCCCCAAAAAATTCCCACGAAAGTTTAAATTGAAACATAGTGAACCTGACTATATAGGCTACTGTGAGAAATATACTGCGATTCATATTGAGAAATATACTGTGAACTACTTGTGGGCTATACTGCCAAATCAGCGGTGGCTGGTGAGTTTTATAATTTTGTTATTTATCTATTTTCTATCTATTTTTATCTATTTTTTTCGGAAAGTTGTGACACAAACACGGAGCATCACCAGAAATGATCCTCAAAGTTTACCAATCATACATCAGATCACTATTCGAATATGCAGCACCAGCCTGGACCACAGCTTCACAACACCAGTTCAACAGACTCCAAACCATCCAAAACAAGGCAATAAAAATGGCATACAGACTCCCGATGTACATCAGCACTCAATACATCCACAGCATGTCCGGACTCTACTGGGAAACAATCACAGTCTCTCTTTTTACTGTTTTCCCCTGCTTTTATATTCATTCTATGCATGTATATTGTTATAATGGGTAATTTGGATACATTATTAGATCGTACCACATATATGTTTTTATATATGTTTTTATATTCACTTTATGTTCTTATTCCTGTTGTAAAGCACTTTGAGCTGCATTTCTTGTATGAAAGGTGCTATATAAATAAAGTTTTACTTACTTACTTACTTACTTACTTACTTACTTACTTACTTACTAATGGGTGTGTTTGAAGTTTGCCTTTAAAATGCATTTCATCTCCATATACAGTACAGCCAATCTACTACTGTTTTTGATCGCACTGTAGGGTAAGCACTAACATCAGAGACAGCTACATGGTATTATTTATGCATTTGTCTTGGTCGTGGTGACTCGTATCTAGACGTGTTTCTACAGTAGATTTGCAGTAGTAGTAGTGACTACTAATAATAATAATAATAATAATAATTCATTGTATTTATATAGCGCTTTTCCGGGGCTCAAAGACGCTGACAATATGGGAAAAACAGACAACACAGAAACAACAAGCAACAGATAACATGAGCACATAGAACACAGAGTTAACGAACAGGGAACAATTCATGTGACTAAATGATCTATGATCTATTGACATTCATCAGTAAATGGACTGCATAGCGCCTTTATCCAAAGCGCTTTATAATGGCCTCTCATTCACACACACATTCACACACCAATGGCGGCAAGCTACCATGCAAGGCGCCGGCCCGCTCATTGGGAGCAATTTGGGGTTCAGTGTCTTGCCCAAGGTCACTTCGACATGTGGCCAGCCGTGACTCGAACCGCCGATCTGCCAACCTTGCAATCATTAGACGGCGGGTCTACCTCCTGAGCCACAGCCGCCCCGCCTGTCACATGCTTCTCACATGCAAAGATTTGAGTCATCACAATGATATGGAGAATATAGACCAGCTGTAAACTCCCACAGGCTAACGTGGATCAACTCTGTGAATGATTACCTATTTCCTACTTCCTATCTCTGACATTACTGCAGCTGGTGTCACATAAACAAGATGCTGTCTGCCCAGGCGGGCTGTGTGAGGACGCTGGGGGAATGGGAGGAACGCTGGCAGGAGGGCAGGGCCGACTGGCACGACCCCCGAGTACACCAGTAAGACCTGGCTTTCATCTACCTTATAGTTACTTGAATGAAGGAGGCCTGTTTAGTGTTTTGTCATCTTGCAACACCGTAACTTATACCGTAACTCTCAAATTCTTCAATCAAGTGTTTCAAGTGTTTCAGTTGAGCAAGATAGAATTCTGCCATTTCCTGTAGCTGTGAGGCTTTCTCATTGTTGTGAATGAATGAATGAATGATCTTTATTGTCATTGTACGGATACAACGAAATTGAAATGCAAACCCTAGGTGGTAACAATCATAACAGTCCTAAGATAATAAAAAACAAGAATGAAACAGTCATAAATGGGGGGGATATAAATAGGGGGATAAGTGATCGGTAGGAATCTGAGATCTATTATGGAAACGTATATACTTATAAACACTATATGGCCTATTCAAAGGGGGGTATATAGACAGGGGGGAGTTAGCATGTAACTATGTACTTTTATAAACATATAAACATATGAACTAGTAACTTATATACAGTGTATGTAATCTTAACACAAGAATGTAAACATATTGCACGGTCATAGAACATTGCACTATTGGTGTGATATTGGACTGTGTTCATACGTAGAATGAAGTAGAAGCCGCACACTCTAGTTCCAGATGCAAAAGTGTATTTTAATTGACAGCGTTTTTCGGCCGTAGCCTTTGTCTAGTCTTACAAACAACATGGTGCATGTCAGCCATTAAATAGACAGGTAGGCTAGACGGAATAGGTAACACCTGTGAGGACACACCTACGTGAGATTACAATTACGTCATAAATACATGAATACATGAAAAGACAATCAAAACAATCAGTGTTGTATATAAGCTATACACTGGTTCAAATGTATGTGTACGTGAATAGACCCATCAGTGAGGGCTGGATATAGATAACATGTAGCTGTAAGCAGAGCGCTGAGTCCTAAAAGAAGAAATAAAATAAAATAAAATAAAAACTTTGTTCATATGTGACAGGATGCTGGAGGGCAACATTGAGAGAGTTCTCGCTGGACGGGAAGGAATCCGATTCTTCTTTCCTCTCTGTGGGAAAGCCGTAGACATGAAATGGTGAGTAGAGGAAATGCAATATATTCATTAC
The DNA here is from genome assembly GCF_963989245.1 of Nansenia antarctica. Taxonomy (NCBI): domain Eukaryota; kingdom Metazoa; phylum Chordata; class Actinopteri; order Argentiniformes; family Microstomatidae; genus Nansenia; species Nansenia antarctica. Next base: position 75,764,614 of record NC_137688.1, on the reverse strand, counting down.
TAACGTGTCCCTGGCCTGCTGAAGTAAAGAGCTGTCTTTTCTTGTGAATTCTAGGCTTGCTGATATGGGTCATTCGGTTGTTGGGGTGGAGATTACAGAGAAGGCCATCAAGCAGTTCTTTGAGGAGAATAACATGACTTACAGTGAAGAAGTGGTTCCTGCCATACCTGGAGCCAAGCTTTTCAAGGTGCAGTGCATCACATTTTGTATATCAGCATTTTAAAATAGGAACAGCATTGTTTAAACCACAAAATTTTAGCTTCTTAAACCATAACAGTTTTTTACTATTATTTTTAAATGACTGGACTTTTTAAATAGGCACTACACTGCTATGTCTGTCTGTTTTTATTGTATGTATTAATGAATGAATGAATGAATGGTCTTTATTGTCATTGCTACAGTACAGGTACCAAACAACGAAATTTAGGAGGGGTGGCTCCCCTGGTGTTAGGAAAGAAAAAAAAAAACTTTAAAAAAAATCACAAGAAGGGAAGGAGCTGGTTTACATAAATAAAGGCTATGTACACTATCCACTGTACTATACTGTACAGATAGATGACTAGGGTTGTCATATTGCACAATAGTGTTATTGCACATTTATTTAAAGTGTCGCAGTTTGCATGTTTGTATGTGACCTATGTGTATTTTTTATGTGAAAATGTAATCTTGAGCTGCACTTCTGCCTGTCGAAGGAGAATTTCTGTCACTGTGTGACAGACAATAAAGCTATAAAGCTATCTTGAAGTTAGTTGTGTTGGTGCCGAAGGTAGATCAGCCATCGATGTAGGGGGAAGGACTGTTGAAGTTACAAGTTCATTAGGATCAGAGAAAGTCAATATTACTGAGTTGTTGTTTCTCCTCATTTATTTATCTGAGAGGTCCAATCTTTTTTTGCCGCATTTCTACTGGCTACTGAGCTGGACCAGCTAGTGATTGGTGCTGTGAGAGAGGACTAGCACTAGAGCAGCCGTGCCTTTTTACCTACTAAGAGTCGCCTCTGTTAGCCGCTAGTTGGCCGCTTGTAAATTAGCCTGCTTCCTACACAGAAAAACTGCAAAATAGCTTCATACTAGCTTATCCTGATGTGATTTAGAAAATGTAAGGATACTGGGTGGTAGAACGCACATATGTAGCAAAAAGCCACGAAAAGAGGGTCCTGACATTTTATTGAGTGCAAAGATACATGTTTTTTTACTCACAGGGGTCAAATGACCCCACCCATGGCTGATTAAGTCTAGAGAATCCTGCTGTATTCAAACAGTGCCTCCAGAGGAAGAGTAGGATTCTAGAGGGAAAGGCTCTCAGAAAGCTGCTGCATCATGGGCATTGTAGTTTGAACTTGAGTTAATAGTGTATTGCCTTTTTGCTCCACAGAGTACTGGGGGGAATATATCCTTGTACCAATGTGATCTATACCATTTCTCCAGGTAAACATGCATGTTGTCTCATTGAACAGGGTCATTGGGATTGTCTTGGGAATTAAGAGGCTATCTTTGATAAACTCACGTTGTTTGACAGTGCCATGGAGGGGCAGTTTGGAGGGATTTGGGACAGAGGTTCCCTGGTGGCCATAAACCCACAGGACAGAGAAAAGTGAGACCGCGTGAGATGGATTCCTTCCTTTAGATTCAACATGGAAGCAGGATATGATGAATGAATGAATGAATGATCTTTGTCATTGTACGGGTACAACGACATTTAAATGTAAACCCTAGGTGCTAACAATCAAAACACAGTCCTAAGATAATAAAAACCAAGAATTAGACATAAATAGCGGGATATACCTAAAAGTAATTGGTAGGAATGTATGTATAGGTATGTATCTATTATGTAAACTTCTATACACTATATGGCCTATTCACCGAGGGGTGTATAGACAGGGGGGTGTTAGCATGTATCTATGTACTTTTATAAACATATGAACTAGTAAACTTGTATACAGTGTATGATGGACACTGGCTAACTCTGTCTCTTATTTTTGTTTAAAAAAAGATATGCTGCTCTGATCATGTCGTTAATGGCCGAGGATTGCAGATATCTCCTTGACACATTCTTTTACAATCCAGAATTATTCAAAGGTAATTTTGTCCTGTGCACTATTTGTTGTAGACATCAGAATTGTTGCTAATTGTCACTAGAGCTCATCAGAGTTTAACCCTATCATTCTCTTTCTTTTCAGGGCCTCCTTTTTTTGTGCCTGATGAGCAAGTGCAAAATCTGTTTGGTGAGTTCAGTTAGGAAAATGGTAAATGGACTGCACTTATATGCAGCCTGCACCTTATCCCAAAGCGCTTTACAACGGCCTCTCATTCACCCATTCACACACACATTCACACACCAATGGCGGCAAGCTACCATGCAAGGCGCCGGCCCGCTCACTGGGAGCAATTTGGGGTTCAGCGTCTTGTCCAAGGACACTTCAACATGTGGCCAGCCGGGGCTCGAACCGCCGATCTGCCAACCTTGCGATCATTAGACGGCGGCTCTACCTCCTGTGCACAGCCGCCCCCCCCCCCAAAAAAAGAAAAGAAAAAACAATGGTCTCAATAAAAACTCACTTCACTCATTCAGTCAGTGTTGGATTTGTCTCAACAAAGACCCATATAAATGCATGAGGGATTTAGGAGAAATTATGTTGAATGTCTTTTTTGTTGTTGTTGTTGTTATTCCAGGGAAGAGCTGTGACGTAGAGTTGGTGCAGTCCTCAGATGCTCAGAGTGACTTCATAGAGAAAGTGCACCTCATCACTCTGAAGACCAATTAAGGAACATCATTTCAACCAACGATGACTCATTTAGGATTGATTGAGAACGCAATATGGGAGAATTAACATAGGATATCCTTCATGAGCCATCTTCTGCACTCTCCATCAGCTGAAAGTATGCATGAAATATCCATTTTTTATTCATGAAGGACTGAGGATCTGTTTTCGGATATATTAGGGAATACCATTAACATTTGAAATGACAGAAATTTAAATAAAGCCTTTTTATATTCATAAACCTATGTTACATTTATTCTGGTTGCTGTTATTTCCACAGTTAGGTGATTGTTCAATGCCTATGGTATTCAGCTAAGTCAGTAAAGCTTTATTTATGCGTTGGCATTTTGTTCACAAAAATCGGGCAGCTTGAGTGAAACTGCGTCAGTTGACATAGTTAGTTGTTCAATAATCTCTGAAAACGTTCAGGAGAAAATCAGGGTCACCAATGTAGGAGTGACGGCAATAACAGGACAGACGTAGTCGTTTTGCCGGTAGAGAAAAAAATAGCCGCTTTATTTTCACGCTCTGCATTCGCACTGACAACACCACCATTCACTCTCATTCATCCCTCTTATTAGGGAATATTGCACTACGGTCATATATTTAGGTGCACGCACCGGAAACGGAAGTGGATAGACTACTGTTATAATGTGTACACCTGCATTCGCCCTGCTCAGGACTTGTTTGATTATTGTCATTTTGCAGAGTTATTTCATTAAAGAAGCGAATGAACAAATGGAATATCGTTCTTATTTATAATCAAACAACGTGATGCAGTCAAGCAGACAAACCAACAAAGAAGACGCATGTATCCGCGAACGACTCACACGGACATCGGCAAATAACGCCACCCGGGAATCTGAATACGGACATGTCGTCAAAGAATATAACTGGTAATTAACAGAATATTTTTTTGGGGGAGTAGCTGTACTAATGGCACCTGTAATAGTGGATTGCCCGATCGAGGGCTGTGACTATGTAGCCAGACATGAAGAGGCAGCAGTGGTAGTGGCCATGCTGAACATACATGCAACAACACACACTGCAGTCCCCAGAGCGCCGAGCAACAGTAAAATGGAGAAACTCAGGCGCCCCTCTATAGCACTGGCCGGGACGGCAGAGACTTGGTCATACTTCGTAACCCGCTGGGGTGAATACAAGAGGGGCACTAAGCTGATCGGACCCGACATCGTCACACAGCTCCTAGAGTGCTGCGAGGAGGATCTGAGGAAAGACCTCACTCGCGCTGCAGGCAGAAGCCTGGTAGACAGCGATGAGAGAGAGGTCCTCGCGGCCATGAAGGCGCTCGCCGTCCGTGCGGAAAACACCATGGTGGCTCGGGTGGCCCTATCTAACATGCGACAGGGACATGAGGAGCCCATCCGATCATTCCACGCCCGCTTGAAGGGGCAGGCAGACACTTGCAAATATGAGATGGACTGCACTAAGGCGGGGTGTGATCAAATCAATAACTTCACAGAGGAAATATTACGTGACGTGATCGCCCGCGGCATCGCGGACCAAGAAATACAGCTCGACCTGCTTGGCGAAAAGAACCAGGACATGCCATTAAAGGACATGATAGAGTATATCGAAGCCAAGGAGTCCGGGAAACGCTCAGCATCGCGCCTACTCGACCCTCAGAGCACAGACATGATCAGTAGTTCATATAGGCGAGGGAAACAGCAGGACCTTCGCACCAAAGGGGCCGCCAGGTGGGAGACACCGAAGGCCAAGCCTGACGGAGCATGCGTTTACTGCGGCGAGATGGGCCACGGAAAAACGCCCATATGGCGCACCAGACGTGACGAGTGCCCCGGCTATGGCAAGACATGCCGGAAATGTAGCCGCCAAAATCACCTTGAGAAGGTCTGCCTGGGTAGCCGGCCGGCCAAACCCCCACCTGAGAAGACAGATGTGGTGGGCGACGAGCAGGCGGCAGCCTTCGTCGAGCTGTGCACGCTCACCGTGGCCAGCGCGGATGACAAGCTACACACACTTCCCCTCGCTCACCACCTATACGACGATATGTGTGACAAGTGGATGAAGCGTACATCCAACCCGCAGCCTTACATCAACCTCTCCCTCACCGTCGAACGTGAGGATTACAGAGCACTGGGATTTGACCTCCTGAAACGCACCCGCGCAGTGACCCTGCCTGCCATGGCCGACACGGGCTGCCAGAGCTGCCTGATCGGTATCAAGGTCGCCCAACACATGGGGTTGAGTACGGAGGACCTCATTCCCGTATCCATGACCATGAGGGCGGCGAACAACGAGGGAATTCGAATTCTTGGTGCCGCGGTGGTCAGGTTCGCCGGTGACAGCAACGACGCTCGGAGGTTGGAGACACGCCAAATTGCATACGTGACGGACACTTCAGACCGCATATTCCTCTCCCGCTCAGCCTGCGTGGATCTGGGCATGATCTCGGACAGGTTCCCAACACTTGGGGAGGTGAATCTGGCGGCCTCAGAACTATGTGACTGCCCACGGCGTGCAGAGCCGCCAGCCAAATCAACCATGCTCCCCATGCCGGCGACCGAAGCTAACAGGGAAGCTCTACGCGAGCACTTACTCAAAACGTACGCCCAGAGCACATTCAATACGTGCCCCCACCAGCCCCTACCAAGGATGTCAGGCCCGCCGCTCCGTCTCATGCTTGATGAGAATGCGACACCAGTTGCCCATCACACCCCCATCCCCGTGGCCATACACTGGCAGGATGAGGTGAAGGCAGGCCTCGACCAGGACGTTCGCCTTGGCGTGTTAGAGGAGGTACCCGTCGGTACACCGGTGACGTGGTGTCACCGCATGGTGATCTGTGCCAAGAAGAATGGCAAACCACGCCGCACAGTCGACTTCCAAGCACTCAACAAGCATGCGTTCCGCGAAACCCACCACACACAGTCCCCTTTCCACCAGGCGAGACGTGTACCCAGCGGGAAACGCAAAACTGTGTTCGACGCGTGGAACGGTTATCACAGCGTCCCACTGCACGACGATGACCGCCACAAGACGACATTCATCACTCCATGGGGGCGCTACCGGTACCGTTCAGCCCCGCAAGGGTATATGGCGTCGGGAGACGGTTACTCACGAAGGTACGACGAAGTGGTTGCAGACATCGGCAGCAAGACCAAATGCGTGGATGACACACTGCTGTGGGCTGACACGATCGAGGAGAGTTACTTCCAGGCAATACAATGGCTGGATGTATGCGGCCGGAACGGAATCATCCTCAACCCGGAGAAGTTCGTCTTCGGCGCATCCACGGTGGACTTTGCAGGCTTCACGATCACCATGAACGACGTACGGCCATGCAGCCGCTATCTGGAGGCGATCCACGACTTCCCACGTCCACGCAATATCACTGACATCAGGTCATGGTTTGGACTGGTCAACCAAGTGGCCTACGCCTTCAGTATGGCTGAACGTATGCAGCCGTTCCGGAAGCTCCTGCAGAGTGGGGCACGCTTCGAATGGTCCCCGGAGTTGGAGGACATATTCTGCGAGTCGAAGGACACGATCGTCCAGGAGATCGAGCGTGGTGTCCGCATCTTTGATAAGGCCAAGCCGACGTGCCTCGCCACAGACTGGTCGAAGGAGGGCATTGGGTTCTGGTTGTTTCAGAAGCACTGCCGGTGCATGCCAGTCAGGCCCTTCTGCTGCACTGATGGATGGAAGATAACCCTGGTCGGCAGCAGGTTCACGCATGCAGCGGAATCCAGATACGCACCTGTAGAGGGTGAGGCCCTCGCAGTCGCAGACGCCTTGGACAAGGCGCGCTACTTTGTGCTGGGCTGCAAGGACTTGATCATAGCGGTTGACCACAAGCCGCTGCTGAAACTCCTTACAGACAGAGCACTCGACGACGTACCCAACCCCCGCCTCAGGAACCTCAAGGAGAAGACCCTGCGTTATCGCTTCCGCATCGTACATGTCCCGGGCATGAAGAACAAGGCGGCGGATGCCATGTCACGCAGGCCGGTCGGCACCTCTCGACCACCGCTCATGAACCTTCCGGACGACAGCGCTGCCGCGGTGACCTACCTCTCGCCCAGCATGCACACTGACATCCTGTCTCTCCTACGCCAAACTGAGCCGGAGGACAGTGACGACATCGAGGATGGTGACCTGGCATGGTGCGCCGCGGGGCTGGAGTCATTGCGATCAGTGACATGGGACCGCGTCAGGGATGCCACCAGCAGTGACAGCGATATGCGTACGTTGGAGGAGATGGCGGTGGACGGCTTTCCCGAGTCAAGGATCGGGATGCCTGTGACAATTCGTGGCTTCCACCAATACCGTGACCACATTACATCCACTGACGGGGTGGTCTTGTTCAAGGACAGGGTGGTCATACCGCCCTCACTCCGCGTTGAGGTACTGAGTGCCCTACACGCTGCCCACCAGGGCGTCTCGATGATGACCGCCCGCGCGGAGTCCTCTGTGTTCTGGCCAGGCATGTCAGCCGACATCAGCGCCGCTCGGAACAACTGCGAGCACTGCCACCGGATGGCGCCTTCACAACCTGGGGCACCGCCGACCCCGCCCATCCCGGCCGTTTACCCCTTCCAGGCGGTGTGCTCAGACTTTTTCATGCACAGAGGTGTACACTACCTCGTGACGGTGGACCGTTACTCGAACTGGCCGATCATCTCAAGGTCATCGGGTGGCGCTCTCGACCTGATAAGCCACTTACGTCGCGCCTTCGCGACATACGGGACACCTGAGGAGCTCTCATCAGACGGGGGGCCTGAGTTCACCTCCGCCGAGACCAGGTCTTTCCTGCGCAGATGGGGGGTCCACCATCGCCTCTCATCAGTGGCTTTCCCCCACAGCAACTGCCGTGCAGAGATAGGGGTGAAAACGATGAAACGGCTGATCACTGACAACACTGGCCCGAAGGGTGAACTCGACACTGACGCCGTGCAGAGGGCGATACTGCAGTACCGCAACACGCCTGACCCGGACACCAAGATTTCCCCAGCGATGTGTGTGTTCGGCCGCCCGATACGCGATTTCATCCCGATCGCCCCCGGAAAATACAGGCCTCATGAAACTTGGCGTGAGACACTGACAGCGAGGGAGGAGGCCCTCCGCAAACGCCATATCCGCACAGCGGGCACCTGGGCGGAGCACACTAAACGCCTTCCGCCGCTCGTAGTTGGGGATTTGGTCCGTGTACAGAACCAGACAGGACCCCACCCCAACAAATGGGACCGGACGGGCTGCGTCGTGGAGGTGCGTCAGCACGATCAATACGTGATCAAGATTGACGGCTCGGGCAGGATCACACTTCGGAACAGGAGATTCCTGCGCAAGTTCTACCCGGTTCGCAATGACCAGCTTCCGCCCCGATCGATCTATGATGATCTGGCGATCCGCATCGCCAGGCCGGCGCCTATTGGTGCGCCGCGGATGCCTGACCCCACAAGCGGCCCTGGAATACCCGTATCGGAGCCTGGGTCCGCCCCGCCGCTGGCGCTGCCATCAGCGGGCTCTCCCCGGCGTGGGACACACCCCACATCCGCCTCGCCTGTGACACCAGCTCGAGACTCGCCAGGGTGTGCCGTCCCCCAGATGTCGCTGCCGGCCCCTGGGGCCACAGTGGTCTCTTCCCCGCCAGTCACGTCGCTGCTGCCGCCGCCGCCATCAGGCCTACGCCGGTCCGCTAGGGCAACCTGCGTGCCTGCCTGGCACAGAGACTTTTCCATGGGTTGACATTGCTAGGTTATATGGGCGTTGTATTGTGTTGTGCACTTTGCTTGTTGATTCGTGTTTTGTACGGACACTTGAGTTATTCTCTTCTTATAGGCTTGTTGTTGTTTCAGCCTTTATTGTAGTCGTGTTAAAGGCTCGGGGGGAGATAGGGAATATTGCACTACGGTCATATATTTAGGTGCACGCACCGGAAACGGAAGTGGATAGACTACTGTTATAATGTGTACACCTGCATTCGCCCTGCTCAGGACTTGTTTGATTATTGTCATTTTGCAGAGTTATTTCATTAAAGAAGCGAATGAACAAATGGAATATCGTTCTTATTTACTTATATTACGTCATCACCCGCTAAGAGGCACGGGTAATGTATTACCAAGAAACATAACAACAGGGTCTAAACATGGTGTCACAAACCCAAAGGTAGTGGCAAAAAAGCGAGTCCACACATGTATTTAAATTATACAACTTACGTTTTATTAGAGTAAAGAAGCAAAATAAACTAAATGACATATGTATATGAATATGGATAAGAATCAGTAGTGTATGCCATGAGTGAATGGGTGTAGAATGTATGTTGTATGTGTAAGGGGTGTATGGATGTATGTCATGTAAAACTAAGGTCCCAAAACCTTGGTACCACGAGACCTCACCAAAAATCCTAACCCTAAATGAACCAAAGCCAGAGGAAGAGAGAGTGAGCTGAGGACACCCCCCCCATATAGACATCCCCAGCTCCCCAACCCAGGTGACACTACCTAAGATGACGACCCACCCACTCTGCCAAGATTCCTAAAGGAACCAGCAACAACCAATAGGCAGGCAGAGTGGGAGGCGTCACAATGGGCTAGAACACCATGAATTATGATTGACATGTCTCGCTAGCAAGTGGTCACTACAATAGCATCTTTCATACAAGAAATGCAGCTCAAAATGCTTTACAACAGGAATAAAAACATAAAGTGAATATAAAAACATATACAAGCATAAAATGAATATAAAAGCAGGGGAAGTAGATAAAACAGTAAAAAAGAAGGTAAAGATAAAACACAATAAAAGAAGAGAAACAAATGTAAGAAATAAATAGATAAAACATTTAATAACACAGATAACTTAATCCCCCCACACAAGTGAGGTTCTATCCCCTAAACTGAAATTTGGGTTGCCTTAAAAAAATGCTTAAGGACTTTGTACCACTGAGTCCCTTGCCTTGAAAATATTTAACTTGACGGAAATATTTAAGACTTGGCTTTATGAACATATTTAAGACTTGACATTAAACCTCACAGGTCAGTGAGAAAATATAACATTTATTATTTTTGTCTTCAACTGCCCTAAGCACTAGTAGGCTTTCAGTGTTTCTTAAAATGTAAACAACAACACCAGTGCCCCGTTTGCGAGGTAAATGTCACCTGTAACTTATTCGTTCCCGCCTCCTACGACGTGAATGAATGAATGGACTTTATTGTCATTGCTACAGTACAGGTACCAAACAACGAAATTTAGGAGGGGTGGCTCCCCTGGTGTTAGGAAAGGGGAAAAAAACACTTTTAGAAAAAAGAAAAAATCACAAGAAGGTAAGGAGCTGGTTTACATAAATAAAGGCTATGTACACAATCCACTGTACTATACTGCACAGATAGTCAACTAGGGTTGTCATATTGCACAATAGTATTTTTTCACGTTATTTAAAGTGACACAGTTTGCAGGCTTGAAATGTACATGTTTGTGCCTCAGCACTACACCTGATTTTTTCAGTCCAGCAGCTGCCATACAATCCGTCCTGACTGTCCAGGGCCCAGAACTTAGGTCTTTGCTGTGTTCAGGGCCTGGACGGCCCTGTGGTAGAAGCAGTTCTTCAGTCTGTTTGTCTTAGCGGCCAGGGTCCTGAACCTCCTTTTCGAGGGCAGCCTGGTAAAGTGTACGTGCCCAGGGTGGGTCGGGTCCCTGGAGATCTTTGAGGCCTTCCTGAGACAGCGTGTGTTGTACAGCTCTTCCAGAGAGGGGAGGGGGGCGCCGGTGATCTTCTGTGCTGTTCTCACTACTCTCTGTAGCGCATTTGGACGAGGGGTTGGATTTGGACGAGGGGTTGGATTTTAGGAGGCAACTTTATTAGGCATATATCAAAAACATACAATATTACAATATACAATTACATCAACAACATTACAACCACTCGGAATCGCGCCATATATGCCAAACCGGTCACGCTGGATGATGTTGCAGGCAGCATAACGTTCTCCACTGCGTCTCCAGACTCTGTCACGTCTGTCACATGTGCTCAGCGTGAACCTGCTCTTATCTGTGAAGAGAACCGGGCGCCAATGACGAACCTGCAAACTCTGGAGTTCTCTGGCAAATGCCAATCGAGCTGCACGATTGTCCTAGGGCCCTTACTGTTCTCCCTCTATGCCAAGTCTCTTGGCTCAGTAATCTTCTCACCTGGGTTCTCCTACCACAGCTACGCAGGTGACACTCAACTCTTCCTGTCTTCCTCCCCCCCTCTGACCTACATGTGGCAACACGTGTCTCTGCGTGTCTCGCTGACATCTCTACATGGAAGTCAGCCCACCACCTCAAGCTCAACCTTAAACAAGATTTATCTACTCTTCCTTCCTGGGAAAGCCTGCCCTCTCCAAGACTTCTCCATCACAGTTGAGAACTCTACTGTAACCTCCTCCCAGAGAGCCAAGAACCTTGGAATGATCCTGGACAACTGCCTATCCTGTGTGGAAAACATCGCAGCGACAGCTCCAAGGAAAAGAGATGGCAACGACTGAGGAGGCCAAGTTTGACACAGGTGTGGAGCTAGCTAACATCAAGACCATGCTACAGGGCATTGCAACAGCTATAGGTGGAATGAAAAGAAGCCTTGATTCCCTTCAGACAACGGTTCAACAGCTCGGAGGTACAATTACTGAGACTGAAACTCGTATCTCCACTCTGGAAGATGAATGCAACACAAGGGAAGTAACGGTAACTCAAGTCGTGAAAGATGCGGCACAACTCTAGGAAAGAGTGACATACATGGAGGATGTGGGACGCCGTAACAACGTTCGTATAGTTGGTGTGTTGGAAAACTCAGAGAAGAAGGACATGGATGCATTTGTGCGTACATTGTTGAAAGGCTTGGACGTGGACGGAGGATTTGAGATCGAACGAGACTGTGCTCGGAAGCACAGCAAGCCTTCTTACGATGGTACGTATAGATGTGCCATCCTGTGGAGCTGTACTACCTTTGCAACCTGAATGGGCTGGAGGTAGCGCCTCATGTTACCAGTAGTAACAAGGGCACTAGCAAAAAGCAAAACTAGAGAAAAATCAGTCAGGAAGGATAAGGAGAGAGAAATGGTCTGTGGCCACCACCTGCATAACCATTTACTTTTTGGGGGTTGTCGTTCTGTTGCCTCTCCTGTCCACCTGTTATCGCTTTCATTTGCACCAAAGCAGGTGAAATTGATTAACAGAAAAATAAATAAAAGAATAACTAATGAAGGGACAGATGGACAAAAAAACTGAAGCAAGTATGGACGAAGACAGATGGAAGAACAAAATAATTAACAGATGAAAGAATGTAAGAAATGAAGAAGATAAGAACATAAGAAATGAAGAACAAAATAATTGAAGAACAAACCAGGGCCGGCCCAAGGCATGTAGCCTGTTGTTTTGTTGTTAACATAGTTAACTATTTTGTAGGGTTCCCTTTATTTATTTGGACTATTTTGCACTCTATTTTGATTGTTCTATTTTGATTGTTCATTGCTATTTATGTAAAAAAATATGTTGGTTTTTATTGGTGTTAATTTGTCCTTGTCTTTACTTATAGACGTTGTTATGTGCAAGTTTGTTGTTTTTATAGTTTAAATGTTTACTATTATCTTGAATACTTTGTAGTTGTTGAAAATTGTTATTTAGTTTCTACAGTAGCCTATAGCTGTTGTTTTGTAGTTAACAGAACAATTTTGGAATGTTCACTTTATTTATTTGGAATATTTTGCAGTATATATATATATATATATATATATATATATATATATATATATTACCAGTTTTGACATCTTGAATGTTGTTGGTTTTTTTCACATAACAAAAGTGGTGTTTTTACAGAATTCAAGGAAAAAACAGTTTTTATTAAAAAAAAAAATGTTTTGTGTTGATCCGAAAAATTATCCGATCCGTGACTCAAAAACTGTGACACGATCCGATCCGTGAGTTACGTGATCCGTTATACCCCTAGTGTAAAGGTGTGGTCAGAGTAAAGGTGTGTAAAGGTGTGGTCAGAGTGAAGGTGTGTAAAGGTGTGGTCAGAGTGAAGGTGTGTAAAGGTGTGGTCAGAGTAAAGGTGTGGTCAGAGTAAAGGTGTGGTCAGAGTGAAGGTGTGTAAAGGTGTGGTCAGAGTAAAGGTGTGTAAAGGTGTGGTCAGAGTGAAGGTGTGGTCAGAGTAAAGGTGTGGTCAGAGTGAAGGTGTGGTCAGAGTGAAGGTGTGGTCAGAGTGAAGGTGTGGTCAGAGTGAAAGTGTGTAAAGGTGTGGTCAGAGTGAAGCTGTGGTCAGAGTGAAGGTGTGTAAAGGTGTGGTCAGAGTGAAGGTGTGGTCAGAGTAAAGGTGTGGTCAGAGTGAAGGTGTGGTCAGAGTGAAGGTGTGGTCAGAGTGAAGGTGTGGTCAGAGTGAAGGTGTGGTCAGAGTAAAGGTGTGGTCAGAGTGAAGGTGTGGTCAGAGTGAAGGTGTGGTCAGAGTAAAGGTGTGGTCAGAGTGAAGGTGTGGTCAGAGTAAAGGTGAGTAAAGGTGTGGTCAGAGTAAAGGTGAGTAAAGGTGTGGTCAGAGTAAAGGTGTGGTCAGAGTGAAGGTGTGGTCAGAGTAAAGGTGTGGTCAGAGTAAAGGTGTGGTCAGAGTGAAGGTGTGGTCAGAGTGAAGGTGTGGTCAGAGTGAAGGTGTGGTCAGAGTGAAGGTGTGTAAAGGTGTGGTCAGAGTGAAGGTGTGGTCAGAGTGAAGGTGTGGTCAGAGTAAAGGTGTGGTCAGAGTGAAGGTGTGGTCAGAGTGAAGGTGTGGTCAGAGTAAAGGTGTGGTCAGAGTAAAGGTGTGGTCAGAGTGAAGGTGTGGTCAGAGTGAAGGTGTGTAAAGGTGTGGTCAGAGTGAAGGTGTGGTCAGAGTGAAGGTGTGGTCAGAGTAAAGGTGTGGTCAGAGTAAAGGTGTGGTCAGAGTGAAGGTGTGGTCAGAGTGAAGGTGTGTAAAGGTGTGGTCACAGTGAAGGTGTGGTCAGAGTAAAGGTGTGGTCAGAGTGAAGGTGTGGTCAGACTGAAGGTGTGTAAAGGTGTGGTCAGAGTGAAGGTGTGGTCAGAGTAAAGGTGTGGTCAGAGTGAAGGTGTGGTCAGAGTAAAGGTGTGGTCAGAGTGAAGGTGTGGTCAGAGTGAAGGTGTGGTCAGAGTAAAGGTGTGGTCAGAGTAAAGGTGTGGTCAGAGTGAAGGTGTGGTCAGAGTGAAGGTGTGTAAAGGTGTGGTCAGAGTGAAGGTGTGGTCAGAGTGAAGGTGTGGTCAGAGTAAAGGTGTGGTCAGAGTAAAGGTGTGGTCAGAGTACAGGTGTGTAAAGGTGTGGTCAGAGTGAAGGTGTGGTCAGAGTAAAGGTGTGGTCAGAGTGAAGGTGTGATCAGATTAAAGGTGTGGTCAGAGTGAAGGTGTGGTCAGAGTACAGGTGTGTAAAGGTGTGGTCAGAGTGAAGGTGTGGTCAGAGTGAAGGTGTGGTCAGAGTAAAGGTGTGGTCAGAGTGAAGGTGTGGTCAGAGTGAAGGTGTGGTCAGAGTACAGGTGTGTAAAGGTGTGGTCAGAGTGAAGGTGTGGTCAGAGTGAAGGTGTGGTCAGAGTGAAGGTGTGGTCAGAGTAAAGGTGTGGTCAGAGTAAAGGTGTGGTCAGAGTAAAGGTGTGGTCAGAGTGAAGGTGTGGTCAGAGTAAAGGTGTGGTCAGAGTAAAGGTGTGGGCAGAGTAAAGGTGTGGTCAGAGTGAAGGTGTGGTCAGAGTAAAGGTGTGGTCAGAGTAAAGGTGTGGGCAGAGTAAAGGTGTGGTCAGAGTGAAGGTGTGGTCAGAGTAAAGGTGTGGTCAGAGTGAAGGTGTGGTCAGAGTGAAGGTGTGGTCAGAGTAAAGGTGTGGTCAGAGTGAAGGTGTGTAAAGGTGTGGTCAGAGTGAAGGTGTGTAAAGGTGTGGTCAGAGTAAAGGTGTGGTCAGAGTGAAGGTGTGGTCAGAGTGAAGGTGTGGTCAGAGTGAAGGTGTGTAAAGGTGTGGTCAGAGTGAAGGTGTGGTCAGAGTAAAGGTGTGGTCAGAGTGAAGGTGTGGTCAGAGTGAAGGTGTGGTCAGAGTAAAGGTGTGGTCAGAGTAAAGGTGTGGTCAGAGTGAAGGTGTGGTCAGAGTGAAGGTGTGTAAAGGTGTGGTCAGAGTGAAGGTGTGGTCAGAGTGAAGGTGTGGTCAGAGTAAAGGTGTGGTCAGAGTAAAGGTGTGGTCAGAGTGAAGGTGTGGTCAGAGTGAAGGTGTGTAAAGGTGTGGTCAGAGTGAAGGTGTGGTCAGAGTGAAGGTGTGGTCAGAGTGAAGGTGTGGTCAGAGTAAAGGTGTGGTCAGAGTAAAGGTGTGGTCAGAGTACAGGTGTGTAAAGGTGTGGTCAGAGTGAAGGTGTGGTCAGAGTAAAGGTGTGGTCAGAGTGAAGGTGTGGTCAGAGTAAAGGTGTGGTCAGAGTGAAGGTGTGGTCAGAGTACAGGTGTGTAAAGGTGTGGTCAGAGTAAAGGTGTGGTCAGAGTGAAGGTGTGGTCAGAGTACAGGTGTGTAAAGGTGTGGTCAGAGTGAAGGTGTGGTCAGAGTGAAGGTGTGGTCAGAGTGAAGGTGTGGTCAGAGTAAAGGTGTGGTCAGAGTGAAGGTGTGGTCAGAGTAAAGGTGTGGTCAGAGTAAAGGTGTGGTCAGAGTAAAGGTGTGGTCAGAGTGAAGGTGTGTAAAGGTGTGGTCAGAGTAAAGGTGTGGTCAGAGTAAAGGTGTGGGCAGAGTAAAGGTGTGGTCAGAGTGAAGGTGTGGTCAGAGTAAAGGTGTGGTCAGAGTGAAGGTGTGGTCAGAGTGAAGGTGTGGTCAGAGTAAAGGTGTGGTCAGAGTGAAGGTGTGTAAAGGTGTGGTCAGAGTAAAGGTGTGGTCAGAGTAAAGGTGTGGTCAGAGTGAAGGTGTGGTCAGAGTGAAGGTGTGGTCAGAGTAAAGGTGTGGTCAGAGTGAAGGTGTGGTCAGAGTGAAGGTGTGGTCAGAGTGAAGGTGTGGTCAGAGTGAAGGTGTGGTCAGAGTGAAGGTGTGGTCAGAGTAAAGGTGTGGTCAGAGTAAAGGTGTGGTCAGAGTAAAGGTGTGGTCAGAGTAAAGGTGTGGTCAGAGTAAAGGTGTGGTCAGAGTAAAGGTGTGGTCAGAGTGAAGGTGTGGTCAGAGTAAAGGTGTGGTCAGAGTGAAGGTGTGGTCAGAGTGAAGGTGTGGTCAGAGTAAAGGTGTGGTCAGAGTGAAGGTGTGTAAAGGTGTGGTCAGAGTAAAGGTGTGGTCAGAGTGAAGGTGTGTAAAGGTGTGGTCAGAGTAAAGGTGTGGTCAGAGTGAAGGTGTGGTCAGAGTGAAGGTGTGGTCAGAGTAAAGGTGTGGTCAGAGTGAAGGTGTGGTCAGTGTAAAGGTGTGGCCAGAGTGAAGGTGTGGTCAGAGTAAAGGTGTGTAAAGGTGTGGTCAGAGTAAAGGTGTGGTCAGAGTAAAGGTGAGTGAAGGTGTGGTCAGAGTAAAGGTGTGGTCAGAGTAAAGGTGTGGTCAGAGTAAAGGTGTGTAAAGGTGTGGTCAGAGTGAAGGTGTGGTCAGAGTAAAGGTGTGTAAAGGTGTGGTCAGAGTGAAGGTGTGGTCAGAGTGAAGGTGAGTGAAGGTGTGGTCAGAGTAAAGGTGTGGTCAGAGTAAAGGTGTGTAAAGGTGTGGTCAGAGTAAAGGTCTGGTCAGAGTAAAGGTGTGGTCAGAGTGAAGGTGTGGTCAGAGTAAAGGTGTGGTCAGAGTGAAGGTGTGGTCAGAGTGAAGGTGTGGTCAGAGTAAAGGTGTGGTCAGAGTAAAGGTGTGGTCAGAGTGAAGGTGTGGTCAGAGTAAAGGTGTGGTCAGAGTGAAGGTGTGGTCAGAGTAAAGGTGTGGTCAGAGTGAAGGTGTGGTCAGAGTGAAGGTGTGGTCAGAGTAAAGATGTGTAAAGGTGTGGTCACAGTGAAGGTGTGTAAAGGTGTGGTCACAGTGAAGGTGTGGCCGGGGGCGGGAATTGCCTAAAGGTTAGAGAGGCCGGCTAACAATCGGAAGGTCTCTGGTTCGATCCCTACCTCAGGAGGGAGCTGCATGTGAGCTGGTGATTGGAGGGTTGCTGGCATTGTTGCTCAAGGCACAGGGTCAGCCAAAGTCAGCGCCCCTGGAGCATTTAGGGGTTAAGTGCCTTGCTCAAGAGCACAACAGCCGTGGTAGGCACCTTATATATGATGCTGGTATCGTGCTGAGGCACAAACATGTACATTTCAAGCCTGCAAACTGTGACACTTTAAATAAATGTGAAATGATACTATTGTGCAATATGACAACCCTAGTCGTCTATCTGTACAGTATAGTACAGTGGATAGTGTACATAGCCTTTATTTATGTAAACCAGCTCCTTCCCTTCTTGTGATTTTTTTTTTTTTCCTTTCCTAACACCAGGGGAGCCACCCCTCCTAAATGTCGTTGTTTGGTACCTGTACTGTAGCAATGACAATAAAGTCCATTCATTCATTCATTCATTCATTCATTCATATCTAAGGTGTCCAACCCTTCCGTTGTGCCCTTGAGCAACCCCTACCTGTTCCATGTTTTGTTTAGATAGCTGAGACATTGTGTCATTGTGCTGATTGGTTGTCAATAGCTCCAATTAGCCTACTGCTCTTCTGTATAATCCAGCTTTAATTTTCGGTGCAACAGGATTAGTACATAAACCTGGATTTAAACTTATCCAGTTTAAAAGTTAAACCATGCTGATAGTCCAACCCTGCCTTAGTCTGTCATATTTCATATATGTATTTAACGTGTATAAATAAATGTATCTATACTTAATTCAAATGTATGCTTTAGCCTATGTGCACAGGAGAGCCCTACAACAATGCTTACTATGAGCTGCCTCTCAACAGAGCACTGACTATCCTCCACCAACAGAGCAGTGAATATAATACCAAATACATCAAGTAGCCTAATAACAGAGCCGTGAATATAATACCAACAATACAACAGATATTATATCAAGTAGCCTAATGTAGCGTGAACGCAGGAACATTCACTGGTGTTGATTGACAATTGTAAGTGATGATTGACACCTGTGCTGCTCCGCTGATTGATCTCACCTGTGGCCCTGCCTGCATACTCTGTCCAGGACTCTATTTGAGACAGAGCCGGGAGACGGGCAGGTCGCTGACGGTTCACGCTGGGTTTTGGGTTCAGAACCCATTCATTGCTACAGGACTAACACTCATCCTGGGGGGGGTGGTGTGTTCGCGGCTGGTTAGGGCCGCCGGCACGGAAGAGCTAGCCAGTCAGTGGGCTTTATTATTTAGGCCTAGTAAGCTAGTCGGAACCGGGGCTTCCACTAGGAGTGTCACCCAGCTGCAGCCGTCTATTTGGAAGTGTTGGCCCGCCGTCACACTTCCCCTGTTCCTGCGCCACCGATGGTCAGCCAGACGGACTCTTGCATAATGAGCCTCATCGGTTGGACGCAGTGCACCGCTCAGACCCCACGGGGGGGTCTCAAATACCCGGCGAGTTACGTGCCCTTTTAATCATTTACTATATAGCCAACATGTCAATTGTTTGTCTTAGTTATAGGCCTATGATTATTTGAATGCTATGAATTTGTACTTCTGCATATTTACTATGATGAACTGATATGCATGGTCAGTAGTGGAAATTAAGTCCTAGAGGCGCATAGCTAAATGTTGGACTTGAGTAGCCTAATCCAATTGCCATATTTAATAGTGTGCCGTGTAGTGGTGAGCACCCGGTCTTGCTGACCGCCCCTTGTAGTGGAATTGTGTAGTGTCCTATGGCCTTGTGTCGGCCCGTATAATTATGCTGTGGCTCGATATGAGGAGTTGATAACATCCCCCCTGATATTCTGAAAGCCGATCCCAAAGCGTCCACAGAGGTTCTATATCCCCTCCTCAACAAGATCTGGCTTAATGGTCACCATTCCAAAAAGAGGAAACCTTAGCGAATGCAACAACTGGAGAGGCATAATGCTTCTGTCCACCCCTAGCAAGGTTCTCTGTAGGATTATCTTAGATAGGATACAAGCAGCCTTGGATGACCAGTTGAGGAAGGAGCAAGCAGGTTTTAGGAAGGAAAAGTCATGCACAGACCACATTGCTACCCTGCGAATCATCATAGAACAGTGTGTTGAGTGGCAAAGCGCACTTTATATAAACTTTGTTGACTTCGAAAAAGCCTTCGATAGCCTGGATAGGGAAGTGTTGCGGAAGCTCCTAGGTCACTATGGCCTACCCTCTAAGATCATCAACGTAATAAAATACATATACCAGGATTCCAATGGCCGGGTGATCTGCAAGGGTAAACTGTCAAACACCTTTGCCATCACGACAGGGGTGCGGCAGGGCTGTCTCCTTTCCCCTCTGATTTTCCTCATTGCCATAGACTGGATCATGAGAAGAACAACTGAAAACCATAGGACAGGAATCCAGTGGACCCCGTTCACCCAGCTCGAGGACCTAGATTTCGCAGACGACCTCGCACTACTCTCCGAAAACCACACACACTTGCAACAGAAGACAGATAGGCTACAGACTAACAGTGACCAGCTTGGACTCAAGATCAACATCGGGAAAACTAAGACCATGAAGCTAAACCAGAAAACACATGACCCAATCACACTCAGAGGAGAGGCCATAGAGGACGTGGAGCACTTCACATACCTAGGGAGCAACATCAGCAGGGATGGAGGAGCAGACAGGGACATAGTAGCACGCATCAGCAAAGCACAAGTAGCCTTCAATATACTGAGGCCCATCTGGCTGTCCAAGCAACTCTCCAACAACACAAAGCTACGGATCTTCAATACCAATGTGAAGACTGTCCTGCTCTACGGCTCTGAAACGTGGAGGACCACCGAGGGCCTCACAAGCAAGATCCAGGTGTTTGTCAACAAATGCCTGCGGTACATCCTCAAGCTGTGGTGGCCCATCAGAATCACAAATGAAGAGTTGTGGAGAATAACAAACCAGGACAACATAGCTACCACCATCAAAAGGAGAAAGTGGAGCTGGATAGGGCACACCCTTAGGAAGGACTCCAACAACATCACTTGACAGGCCTTGGACTACAACCCGCAGGGGAAGAGGAAAGTTGGAAGGCCGAAAAACACCTGGAGACGTTCCACACTCCAAGACCTGAAGAACATCGGGGTGAGCTGGCAAGAAACAAAGGCCCAGGCCCAAAAGAGAGTGAGATGGAGAGCTCTGGTGGACGCCCTATGCCCCTCAACGGGGTGAAGAGGACTAACTAACTAACTAACTCGATATGAGCGTGCTTCGCTGTGTGGCTTTATGTGCGTGCTGTGGCTCCAATAGGCTAGGTGCACGATCTCCACTACTTCCTGAAAGGCAACTGGTATGAACATATCCTGTCTCACTCTATTGGTTTAATTGATTAATCAGCTGTGCACTGTGTGTTCCAACAGCTGATTAATCAATTAAACCAATAGAGTGAGACAGGATATGTTCATGCAAGGTGCCTTTCAGGAAGTAGTGGAGATCGTGCACCTAGCCTATAGAGCGTGCTTTTCTTTTACACTGTTTGTAATGGTAATTAGGGAAACCAAGGCCCGGATTCACAAAGCGTTCTTAAGAAAAAATGTGTTCCTAAGAACAAAATGAGTTTTTAAGACAAAATGTAAGAAGATTTGGTATTCATGAAGAAATTCTTATCTTTTCTTTAGTTTTTTCTTAACTTTCTTCTTACAGTTTTTCTCAATTGCTTTGGTGCATTTCTCTGATCAGAATTGAAATTCTCATAACTGTTAGTTCAACCTCCACAACATTTAGTCATTTGTGCACATCATAGTAGCAGTTTCTCATTCCTTCAAACAATTTGCAAATGCTTTTGGACATGCATCAATTGCTGTCATACGATTCTCTGCTGTTTTATAACATTATCATTTGCTTATGTCATGTCAGTCCAAATGAACTATACTTTTGGATGCTTAATAGTCATTCCCTATAAAAACTAATAGTCCTCATTTCATTGCTTGAGTCATTACATCCAAAAATATTGAACAAGTTGTCAAAATCTGTCAAGCAAATTGTATACATTTCTTTATCATTTTTCCTGAAAATGTCTCCCAAATTGAACAATTTCTTTCTGTTATTGTACACTACAGTAATATGGGTTAAAGCAGTATATCTCATGTGTACTGTACATTACTCTAATTTTACTCTGCACCACATAGGATTGCAAGACAACCTCGCAGAGGTGGAAAAGGGCCCCTTTTTACTCCGCAACAAGAGGATGCCATTTGTGCAATGGTGATTGCAAACAATGCCATAAGGTTGAGAGAGATACAAAGCGCTATTATAGAGGATGACAATATCTTTGGCAATATTGAATCCGTTTCAATCTCTACAATTGACAGAGTGCTTACAGTAGGATAAATAAAATGCGCATGAAACAACTGTATAATGTGCCATTGAACGGAACAGCGACAGAGTGAAGGAGATCCGTCACCAGTATGTACAGGTAAAACATTTATGTGTTCTATGCATACTCTAATGTTCAGTGCTGTAAACTGGTTACTTTGTGTAGTGCCATGCAGTACACTTACATGACAGTTCATACTGTACAATATGTTGTCCAAAATGCATTATGTTACACAGGAAAAGTTGTTATAGTTTCTCTCTCTCTCTCTCTATTCTGGGATAAAGCATGTACTGGAGCTGGAGGCCAGGGAACCGCTGCACACATTCATATATCTTGATGAGGCGGGTTTCAATCTGGCAAAAGGTAGAAGGCGTGGCAGAAATCACATTGGACAGAGAGCAACCATTGATGTCCCAGGCCAACGAGGAGGGAATATTACAATGTGTGCAGCCATCTCAGAAAACTGCATCCTCACCCATATACCCTGTCTTGGTCCATACAACACACAACATCTGCTGACTTTTTTAGACATTCTTTACAGGGACATAATCCCTGAGAATGAGAGGGGTCTAAATGGAGTCCATCTGAACAAGTTTGTTGTATGTGATAATGTGCGTTTTCACCACTCAGATCTGGTCAGACAGTGGTTTGCAGCACATGAAAGGATGCTGGTGGAATATCTCCCTCCCTACTCCCCATTCCTGAATCCAATAGAGGAGTTTTTCTCTGCCTGGAGGTGGAAGGTATATGACCGGCATCCACATACCCAAATGGCCTTGCTAGCAGCCATGGATGCAGCATGTGATGACATCACAGCACAGTCCTGCAGAGGGTGGATTCGCCACTCAAGGAGGTACTTTCCTCGCTGCATTGCCAGGGAGGATATTCGCTGTGATGTTGATGAAAATACAGACAGACAGGAACGTCTGGATGTGAATGAATAATTTACAGTACTGTGTATGTTGTCCATGTCCAATATGTACTGCAATATTGTTTACAGTTGTGCACAGCTCTACCCAAAGGGTGTTTCTTATGTTTGTTGTAAATAAGTTTGTATTTTTCTTTTGCACAATGCTTTTTTGCATTGGAAAACACTTAGAGTGACCTGTCATAATGAAAACATGACAAAGCCATTTGACTATCTTGTTCATAAACAATGGTGTCAGGACTTTTCATTTTGATGACACTGACACTTTCATTGACATGAATACTTGCTTTTGAGGAATGAACTATCCATTTTGAGCAAGTGACACGTTTTTGCAGGTTAACATCTAGGTTTTGCAGTTTGTACTAATTGTTCTGAGAAATGCACTAACTGTTGTGCAAATGTTAATAGTGATGTGAGAAATGCACCAAAGCGACTGAGAAAAACTGTAAGATTTTTCCTAAGATAGAACTTAAGAACAAATGAGATTCTCGAAAACAAAGTTCTTAGATTTCTTCTCAACTCTAAGAGAAGCTCTCACCTGTCTTAAAACATCCCGGCGGCCTAGTTCGTTATGTTTCTGCCCGAGCTGAGTCGCATTTACGTGCACTAGAGTTTGCACTAGAGTTTGCGCAAAACAACTTAATTTCACACTTTTATTGTGTAGCTGTTGATATTTCATATGCAAGTAAACACACTGTTAATGTTGGGATTTTTTTTTAAGGTGTTTGTATCAGTATTTTAATTGAAAAACAAAGCTCTCTTGCATACAAGAGCAACCACACAATACAACATCATTAGGAGAGAAAGCTGAGAGAGCTAGTTAAAAATATCTTTACTGAGAAAAAAGCATTTTCACAACTTCATTACAATCAAAACCAATGTCCAAATGTACCCAGGCATTCAGCGGTCCGCTCACATAATGAAAAAAAAAAAGCTTACAGGTTACAGGCAGAAGTTCACATTATGTTATTTTTGTGTCACACCATTATCAGGGCAATGCTCAATGTAAACGGATAAAGTTTGATACATACATTGATCAGAAAGCAAAAAACCATCAAATTATCCCTCTGTTCGATTAACACATGGTCTCTCCTCATACCAGAACTGAGCAGACTACAGCAACCCAAAACAGTACGGAAGCTTCCACAGTGACCAAAAAGAAAGAGTCTACAAGATTAAGGCAGAGGAGAGGGGGGTGAACACCTTATCATGGAATGTACATTGCAAGCAAGAGGATAAATATTCTATGAGTGTGTCCTTGGAGGAGGTGAACAGAACAAAATTGCCCCTAATCATCATGTGAATGACCTGCTGGTCTACCGATAGTGGCGTGAGGGTGGGCTGTGGTGCAGTGGAGGGCTATGACGCTGTGGAGGGCTATGACGCTGTGGTGGCCTTGATGGGGGGCTATGACGGGACAGAGCGGCGTGGGGGCGATTGGTAGCGTGGAGGAGGGGACCCTCTGCTCTGATAAGGAGGAGGTGAGTTGCGTCCCCGGGATCTGGAGCGGGACCGAGAGCGACCCCAGCTGGAACCCCTTTCCTCAAGGACACGAATATATGCAGTCTCCCCCTGGTGGGAGCGGAACTCAGTCCTGTCAAGCCTGCGCAGGGCGTACTCCATGTCCTCCCTACGGAGAAACTCAACCACTCCTTCACCATCCCGCTGCACGTCTGCGAAACACACGTCCCCGGCCTCACGCATGTGGTCCTTCAGGTCTTGCCAACTTCCAGTTGGAGGCAAACCTCCGTACACACTTATCTTCGCTATAATTCGGGGACAAATGACAGCGTTGACACTGGCTAGCCTCTTCCTCCTTGCAGCCCAGACGGCGCATCTTCTGAGGAGGAGGGGCGGAGTCAGAGTCGTTCTGCTCCTCCACCGCGGAGGCGCCCTCGGAGCCCGTGTCCGGTTTCTGCTTAACAAGTAACAGTTTGCCCTGTTCCTGTACTGAGTTACTGGACCATCACTCAGTACATGCATAGTGTCAATCTTGTGGCCAGACTTTTCCATAATGTCCTGGGCCACTGGTTTCAGATGGGCCCACACAGCACGCTCACTGTGGCTGACTGAATCTGAGATGGTGGCGTAGGACTGTGACCCTGTGCATGTGTACGCCACAACAGTGTGAATAGAAGCCTGCTGCCTGTTCCCTCCAAAATGAAATGACTGAATTTCTGTATTCAATTTACAGGCATAATTTTCAGAAAAGTCCACGTGCAGGACCATTTCGTTCTCTTTCAGGTGTTCCTTCAGATGCCTGAACTTCTTGGCCTGATGAAGCCAGTTGAACTGGTGGATGGCAATACCTTCCAACTCTTTCTGGAACTCTTCAACCAGTCCTTTCACTGTACCATTCTCGGTCTTCTTCACCCAGTTTTTATATAATAATAATAATAATAATTAATTCAATTTATATAGCGCTTTTCCAAGGCTCAAAGACGCTGACAATATAGGACACACATGGGGAGACACAAAAAACAACAAGCAACAACAACAAGTAACATGGAACACAGAGTCAGCGAACGGGGAGGGGGTGGTGGTGTAGAGTCCGGTGTTGATGTTGCTGGGAGCCTCGATGGATGTGGCGGCGGCAGCGGAGAATGCCTGCCTTGGTGGCAGCAGCAGCCGTTGCCGTTGTCATCTGTATTGCCAGCCTGGGACCGAACCCGCGCGGCCGGCCAGCCTAGCCGTGCCATGCCAGCGACCAAATCGCGCAGCAGTGAGTGAAGGCTGGGAACGACCGACACTCACCTGCGGAGATGGCAACCCCCGAACCGGTCGATAGTACCTATACTATACTATACTATATATATATATAGTATATATAATATACTATACCCCCTAATTCCTGTAACGGTCAGGGAGGTAAGGCAGGGGCGGTGCAGAAGTGTGTAGCGTGCAGAGGGAGGGGCATGAGGATCATGATCAGACAGCTGGCCCCTGGCATGGTCCAACAGATGCAGTCAGTCTGCACAGACTGCAACGGAGAGGGTGAGGTAATCAGCAAGAAGGACCGCTGTAAGAAGTGTGAGGGGCGTAAGGTGAGCAAGGAGACCAAGCTTCTGGAAGTGCACGTGGACAAAGGCATGAGACACGGCCAGAAGATCACCTTCACCGGAGAGGCTGACCAAGCGCCAGGCACCGAACCAGGAGACATACTGCTGGTACTGCAGGAAAAAGAGCACGAGGAGTTCCGTCGGGATGGCAACGACCTTCACATGACCCAGCGTATCGGGGTGGTCGAGGCTCTCTGCGGCTTCCAGCTTGCCCTGACACACCTGGACGGACGCCAGCTTGCGGTCAAGTACCCCCCTGGCAAGGTCATAGAGCCAGGCTGTATCCGGGTGGTGAAGGGGGAAGGGATGCCCCAGTACAGGAACCCGTTTGAGAAGGGAGACCTGTTCATCAAGTTTGACGTCCAGTTCCCTAACAACAACTGGATCAGCCCCGAAAAACTGACTGAGCTGGAGGACTTACTCCCCGCCCGTGCGGAGGTTCCGATGATCTCTGCGGAGGCCGAGGAGGTGGACCTCCAGGACTACGACAGGGGGTCAGGCTCAGGGGGCGGGGGGAGGCGGGAGGCCTACAACGACAGCTCTGACGAGGAGGGGGGCCCACACCCCTACCCCTTTCCAGTCCCAGAGAGAGGACACACACACACATATACACACACACACACACACACATTCTCACACACAGACACCTTATTCAGTCCTAGTATTGCCACCAGTCAGCGGGCTGCTGAATGTGTGGTGACCATTTTGTGTTTATGGACAATAGTGATCTTCAGACCCCCCCCAACCCAGAGAGTTAACCCAGGTTCAGGGGTTGTCACCTGAATGGACTTTAATTTGTCTATGTTAATCCTAGGATTTTACCTTTTACTTTGGGAACACACACCAATCTTATGTATAAAATGAAAATATTGTTATCGGTTGTTGCTTGTTGTTTTTTGTGTCTCCCCATGTGAGCAAGCTGTGCAAGGTAAACAACCTGCTGCTAAACAAGTCAAAGACCCAGGAACTCATCGTAGACTACAGGAGGAAAAAGTCCGAGATCCTGCCCCTGCTCATCGACGGAGAGAGCGTGGAGATGGTCTCAAACCTCCGTTTCCTGGGACACATCATGCGGGATGACCTGGCCTGGAAGGACAACACTAAAGGCACCATCAAGAGGGCACAACAGCGGCTATACACCCTGAGATGCCTCAAGAAACAACACAGCAAGCAGGAGATGCTGGTGGCCTTCTACCACGGCGCAGTGGAGAGCATCCTCACCTTCGGCATCTCCAACTGGTACCACAGCTGCACGGCAGCGGAGAGAAACGATCTACAGAGAGTCGTGAGAACAGCACAGGGGATCACCGGCGCCACCCTCCCCTCTCTGGAGGAGCTGTACAAAACACGCTGTCTCAGGAGGGCCTCCAAGATCTCCAAGGACCCGACCCACCCTGGGCACGAACACTTTGTCAAGCTGCCCTCGAACAGGAGGTACAGGACCCCGGCCGCTAGGACAAACAGACTGAAGGACAGCTTCTACCACAGGGCCGTCAAGGCCCTGAACACAGAAAAGGCCTAAGTTCTGGGCCCAGGACAAGTCCGGACGGATTGTATGGCAGCTAGTGCTGAGGCACAAACATGTACATTTTCAAGCCTGCAAACTGTGACACTTTAAAAAAATGTGAAAAAATACTTTCTTGTGAAATATGACAACCCTATTTGACTATCTGTGCAGTATAGTACAGTGGATTGTGTACATAGCCTCTATTGATGTAAACCAGCTCCTTATCTTCTTGTGATTTTATGCATCTATGCTTTTCCCAAAATGTGTTTCTTTTTCCTTTCTTAAACACCAGGGGAGCCTCCCCTCCTAAATTTCGTTGTTTGGTACCTGTACTGTAACAATGACAAATAAAGTCTATCTATTATCTATCTATTAATGTCAACTCTATGTAACAGGTGTAGCTTAGTCTCAGACTCACCAGTGCATGCTGCTTCTACTAGGAGAAACCACCATGTCTAAAACGAGCCCAGGGTTTAGAGTATACGTCAGTGAAAAGCTTACCCCCAGACCTGGGGATACTTCAGTGTTACTACTACCAAAGGGCCCTGCAGTTAAAAAATAAAATAAGAAAAAAACTGACACGAGTACAGCCCTAAAGCATGACCTTTATACAGCCTGCTGAGTCACACAGGAAGCTCTTGCATCACTTCCTGTAAGCTCAACCTCCCCCCCCACCCCCGCCCTCATTTTGCTGAGTCACAGGCCACTTCCTGGTTCCAATTAGTCTCCACCAATCACATAGCTATGATCTGTAGGCTTATTTACCTCTCGTCAGGACAACATATTTCTCCTCTGAGTTGAGATCTTGTGCTTTGGTGTGGGTGTGTGTGGGCGTGTGTGACATCCGTTTCAGCGGCTTGGTTGTGTTACCATATATTAGATAACATATATTAGATAACATATATATGCTAACATATATTAGATATATGTTTTATCTCCGACCACCACATCTTCCTTCTCCCAGTGTTCCCATCTGGCCCGATCATCTGGGTTGTGTGTGGCAAGCTGGACTTCATCAAAGCAGCACTCAGTGCATGTGCGTTCCATGCATTTCAAGTTCTCGGTATTACAGGTTATGCTGGAAAGAAGATCTGATAGGCTTTTTGATGGTAGGATACCACGCTGTGACAATGTGCGCTCACCCCCGCCCTTCACCCGCTTTGTGTCCCCCTCTTAATAAAGTCCATTCATTCATTCATTCATTCATTAATTCATTCATTCCTCCCCCTCCACCTTGCTCTCTTCATTGGTGCTCTTGTCCTTGGCCTTCTTTCTCAGTTTTACCCTCCCGGTGCTGCCGACGTCCCCCGGAGCCTCCTGCAGTGTTGTAGGGGCCCCCGGCGGCGACAGCATATCCTGCTCTCCAGGCTCTCCATTTTGCGCCGCCAGGAACCCCCTCAGCTCCTCCGTCAGCGCCTCCAGGGTCCCCTCCCTCCTCCTCCAGCCGAGGGATGACGGTGGCCCTCACCACGCCCTCTGCCGCAGGGCCCAGGCCCGCCGCCACCTGACCCGCTTCCTCCGGGTCTGCCACCCCCGGAGCTGCTTCCGACCTGGGCTCCCGGTCGGCGCCGTCCCATGGTGCTCCCCCAGCCCGTCCCGGGGCCCCTCTATCTCCCGGCTCGCCCCCCCCTTGCGGCGTCAGCATATGACCTTTGCCGGTCCGGGCAGTCCCTGTAAAGGTGATCAGTCTTACCGCATTGGTGGCATTGTCTGGGCTGGGTGCAGTCTCTTGTAGTGTGTTCCGTAGACTGGCAGACTCTGCACCTCAGCCCGCCACAGTTTGCCTGCCCGTGACCGGCCTGCCGACACCGCCTGCAAAAGGGCATAAGAAAGGGTCCTCCTATTCGCCCCCAGCAAGAAAAGTGCCGGGGGGTGGACGTAGCCGTCGAATCCTTCCTCGTCCTTTCGGAGGAGCACCTGGAACTGGCGCCGTCCCGTCCAGAAGCCCAGCGAGTCTCTGATGCGGCGGGCCTGCGACGTGACGTCCACATAGCGGACAAACTGAAAATGTCATATACAGACTGATCACTTGTGGCACAGTGGAGGAGAAGATATACAGACGGCAGGTGTTCAAAGACTCCTTGATCAGACAGACCACCGGGGACAAGAAAAATCCACCGCCTCGTCCGACACATGCGGGTTGTACATGTGCACCGTCAAGACCCGGAAATTGTTTTTCGCCAGGCTTGTCACTCTATAGAGTGACAGAGGCCTGACCGAGGCCTCGATGGTGCACACCTCCACGACCTTCCCGGTCCTGGCCGCCGGGTAGAACGTCACGTCGTATGAGTTCTCCATCAGATTCCCCTGCAGGCAGAGGACGTCGGCCACCGTCAGCTTCAGCTGCCCCATTAGGAGAGAGGGGGTGCTAGCAACCAATGTTAGGGGGCCCCCTAGTGGCTGGGGCCCCCCCGCGGTGCGTCGCTTGCGGGCCCGTCCGCTACGCCACTGCGATGGAGTCTCCGGGGAACATCTTCCATTTCCAGCTCCGTTGACACCAAGCAGAAGAAAACACTGGTGAGGGAGAGGGGACAAGTTTTAGGGTTAACATGACATTAGGATAGGTACAATCTGCTGCTGCATCAATCAATTCTTAAGCCTTTTCCTGAAGTGTGCAGCTGGGTACTGTATTCTCCCACAGGTAGGATTGCACTGGCTGGAGAGAGTTTACACTATATCTTACAGACAATTAGTTAGAAATCCATGTTGGGGAAGTGCACAAGCACACACTTGAGGGAAGGTGTGGTGAATTAGGACATTTGAGCTATGGTAGCACCAGAGCCAGCTTATAATAATAATAATAATAATAATAATAATAATAATAATAATAATAATAATAATACATCCGCGTACGGATCGCGGATAATCCGTGATCCCTACGGATCGCCCTCCACGGTTCGGAACGCATGTGTACCGCGGATCAATAGCAAAATGTAACCAAGTAATAATATTACTTTGTAGGAGTGACGGCAATAACAGGACGATGTAGTCGTTTTGCCGGTAGAAAAACAATCATGTGCGCTTTATTCTCACTCTCTGCATGCGTACTGACAACAACAACATTCATTCTTCTCTGTCCCACTTATATCCCGTCATATCACCCGCTAAGCAGCCTGGGTGATGTAGTAAACACAAACATATAACAATGCTTTGTACAAGGCTGGAACGCCGTGAATTATGAATACTTTGCTCGCTAACGAGCGGTCACTACAACTTAATATTAGTTAATATCTCTTGTAAATCACAATGTAGAGTTGGTATGAAAAAATAGACGTGACAGTTGCGTGCTTTATTTTACTCTAAAGCGCGTGTAGGTTGATAATGAAAAAAAAAATATATATATATACTCTGTTACGTACTCACTCCACGTGAAGCTGGGAATCCACAGTAACAAGTATCATGGCGAGTGCTAGCAACGTTGGCGAACTGGAAAGGCCTCCCTCGTCATTTAAATCACACGTATGGGAGCACTTTGGCTTCCCTGTCACTTATAATAATGATGGAAGGAGGGAGGTCGATAAGAAAGTTACGGTGTGTAGGCATTGTGCCACGCGGAAATCTTATGAGGCAGGCAATACGTCAAGCATGGCCACACATTTAACGCGACATCACCCAGGTGTGTTGATGACGGGGGGCAAGAAAAAAGTAGCTGAACAACAACTTCTCCAAACGTCATTTAAACAACCGATTCCTGCAGACTCAGACCGGGCTAAAGCCATTACGAATTCAATTGGGAAGTTTATCGCGGCAGACATGAGGCCATACTCCGTTGTGGAGAACAGAGGGTTTCAAAATATGATCAATGTCCTTGAGCCACGTTACAGAATCCCCTCGCGCCCCCACTTCAGTGAGAAGGTTGTGCCCGACCTCTATGAAAAGAACAGGATCCTAATTGTCGGCGAATTAGCAAATGCATCCTCTGTTGCCCTCACCACAGACGGGTGGACCTCCCGTGCAACGCAAAGCTACGTGACCGTGACGGCTCACCACATCACAGCAGAGTGGGAGATGCGCAGTCCCGTGCTGCAGACGCGCGCACTCTATGAGAGTCACACAGGTACCAATCTGGCGCAGATCCTGACAGGAGCAGTAGCAGAGTGGAAGCTAGAGAGACCCAATATAAATATCCCAGTCACCACAGATAATGCCAAGAACCAAGCAAATGCAGTGATAGAAGCTGGACTGGGGCCACAGATAGGGTGCTTTGCACATTCCATTAATTTAGCATCCCAAAGGGGAATCTCTGTCAACCGGATGGACCGCCTCCTTGGGAGGATCAGGAAGGTTGTTTCCTATTTCCACAGGAGCACAACAGCCTCTCATTTGCTTAAGACCAAGCAAGAAATGCTACAGCTACCAACCCACAAGCTCATACAGGATGTCACAACAAGATGGAACTCCACCTATGACATGATGGAGCGCTATCTGGAGCAGCAGGCAGCTGTATACTCTGCACTGACAGACAAGACCCTGAAAAGAAATGTCAAAGACATTGTCACCTTGTCTGATGGTGACGTGAAAGTGGCAGAAGAGGTCCTCCAAGTGCTCAAACCCCTAAAGATGATAACAACTCTGATGAGCACTGAAACAGCACCATCTGTGTCCATGATCCTACCTCTGAAAACAAGGATTATACAATCCATGGCCCCAGATGAGCAAGACAGCAACATCACTGGAGATGTCAAGGCTGCCATTAGAGGGTACCTGAGCCCCAGATACACTGACCCCCCTCTACAGGACTACCTTCATCGATCTACTGCACTGGACCCAAGGTTCAAGTCGCTGTCTCACCTAGACCCTACCCTACGTCAGAGGACATACAGCGATCTCATCACTGAGATTGTGGGCACTGAAGAAAAGGTAAAAAAAAAATATATACTGTATATAAACATTTTTTTTACCTAATATTTAATTACTTAAATAATAAATACTGCAATTATTTTAGTCTATGCCATTTTGGATTTAGATAATAATGTATGTTATTGCTACAATTATAGTTCTATGAAATATGAAAATAAATGATTAGTTAGATTAATAGATTGATTCCTTTTTTCTGCAGGGTCAAGCCACAGAGCTGTCAGGAGAAGACGCAGAGCCAGAGGCATCTCCTCCACAAAAGAAGTCAGCCATGCAGGAGCTTTTTGGGGAGACCTTTGTGAGCAGCATGGACATAGTCCAGACGTTTGCCAACACCATTGAGGAGGAGGTGTCATCCTACAAGGTAGCAAGCAGCATTCCACTGGATGGTGATCCACTGGCATGGTGGAAAAGGAATGAGGATAAATACCCTCACGTTGCCATGATGGCAAGACGCTACCTGGCTGTGCCGGCTACTTCAGTTCCTAGCGAGAGGGTGTTCTCCACAGCAGGAGACATAGTGACTGCAAATAGGTCTGCCCTCTCCCCAGACAATGTGGACATCCTCATCTTTTTGAAAATGAATATGAAGAAGTTATAAGCTTGAGGCTGCTTTGCTTTATTTACTTTTTTTTCTTACCATGTTTAAAGGATTTCACTTTATTATTTAGGTAAAGTTAGGTTTCACTTGGCAACCAGATTGCAGCAGTGATGTTATATATATGTTGTTATATATATATTATATATATATGTTGTATAGATGTTATATATATGTGACTGCTCCTGGTGTTTCTGGACACCTCTCGGAAATGAGAAAGACGTCAAATTCGTCTTTAAAGTTTTTTTTTTTTCTTCAAATTTTCGTTTTTTTAGCTAACATTCAACTCGAAGATGTGAAGTACCCACTCGTTATTTTTCCGAACAGTTTTACGTTCATTAAATAAGTGTAATCTATAACACAATGACTTCGTTTCTTGTTGTTTGATGGGGATTCATTATCTTTGATGGGGATTTTCTGTGCTTAGTGATTTCCGGTGTAGCAACTTTCAAATACTCATGTCGTCTTCAATTTGTTTCCGATTTCAATGTATGATGCATCATTTGAAAGCTTACAATCTGTAGTTTAAGCACATGTAAAAAACTGAAAAATGATTTCGCCTACAGGTTGCCCTTTTCATTGGGCTGTGTCACATATGTGTTATATAGATGTTATATATATATGATATATATATATATATATATATCAGTTTTGACATCTTGAATGTTGTTTTTTTGTTTCACACATTAAAAGTGGTGTTTTTACAGAATTCAAGGAAAATGTTGTTTTTATAAAAATAAAAAAAATGTTTTGTGTTGATCCGAAAAATTATCCGATCCGTGACTCAAAAACCGTGACACGATCTGATCCGTGAGTTAGGTGATCCGTTACACCCCTAATCAACACTGATGCATATCTTGCATTATGCACCTGCCATTTTATAGATGCAAGCACCTCTTTGCACTCTGTTGTTTTAGGGGTGCTGCATTTCCCTGATGCACATACTGCTGCGAACGTCAAAGCAGCACTTATGGCCCAGTGGGGTATTACCAACAAAGTGTCTTGCATGGTGACGGATGGCGCAGCAAATATGTGGCATGA
The DNA here is from genome assembly GCF_963989245.1 of Nansenia antarctica. Classification (NCBI taxonomy): domain Eukaryota; kingdom Metazoa; phylum Chordata; class Actinopteri; order Argentiniformes; family Microstomatidae; genus Nansenia; species Nansenia antarctica. The sequence continues at coordinate 75,731,465 of NC_137688.1, read as the reverse complement.
CGTCATCGAACTGCGAAACGGGCGCAAAGTGGAAAGGCTTCAAAGTTGCGTTTTTGCAACAAATTTTTTTTTAATCTGATTTCGTTTTTTTGTCACCAGACACAAGTTAAGGTTTTGAACTACCCACTCGTTATTTTTTCGAGCAGTTTTACGATAGTTAAATACGTGTACTTAGTCAACAAAATAAGCTTATTTTTCGCCTAAAATCTGCTGGGAAATCCTCCCTTGTGGGAGGGGTTCCAGGTTGTTTCTCATTGGTCGATCGACTGGCGACGGGGAGGATTCAGGAAGCAGAGTGCTTTATTTGTTTACACCAGAATGTGTTCGACCAGACTGAGACTCTGAGGTAAGATCTTCTATGTATGTACATAGCGCCTTTGTTAGTTGTTAGTTACTAGTTGAAACCAGTGTGTTCGTGTATTTAGACATTTCTTTATTATTACCCACTAGCAACTAACTGAAAGCACATTGTTCCTGGCCACCATTGTTGTTAGCATTCTAGCATTGTAGCTCAGAAATGTCTGTCTAAGTTGAAAGTACGGTTAGTAGTATGTCTACGTTGTAAAAGTTGTAAGACTCATGTTCAGTGTGTAATACTGGAATACTGTAACATGTCAAGTGTAATAGATTACAGAAATGTTTAAAGTTTAAAAACATGTGTTCCTTTGTTTGTTATGAACGAGCTAGCCGCTAGCCGCTAACACTACTCTGAATACTAGCCTAGTGACTAGGTAATTATCATTGTCATGTATTAGGCTTGCTATTTTATGAACATGGTATGGTAGTATTTTATGAACATGGAGTGCCAGTAACTGTAGGCAATATTTTAATGTACTATCTTCCTTTTGTTGCAGCTTTGATGCCCCCCACCCCACCAGACACAGCAGCTCAACAACTCAGAGCCAAGAGCTCATTGTACCCGTCTCTCTCCACAGTGTTATAGTACCTGTCTCTCTCCACAGTGTTACAATACCTGTCTCTACCTGTCTCTCTACCTGTCTCTCTCCTCTCAGCTCTTTAAACACAGAGTACCTGTCTCTCTCCACAGATATATACACACACACACACACACACACACACACACACACACAGATATAAACACACACACACACACACACACACACACACACACACACACACACACACAGGGTATGGATTAGACACTGACTGTTCTGTCGAAGATGTGACAGCAGCAGTGAAACCAGACAGACCCAGACAGAACCACACACTCTGGCAATATTTTGTTGAATAACAAGAACAGTTGGGCATAGATACAGCATTTTGAACTGTGTCATGATTTATTATCTATTGATAGTCAATTCACAGACCTTGCATGCTTACCTGTGTATAGTCTGTTGTATGTTGAACTATAAGGCTGGACATTGACTACTGAGCACTACACTATTTCCAGCACAAGACATCAGCAAATTACTCTTAATGCCTCCATAATAATAAGCTGGCTAATTAGCTACAGTAATAACATTGATAGGTGATAATGTTAGCAATATCTAGCTAAGTACTGTAAACTTCTCTTTGAAAAGTCTATCTGACCCAGTGACTAACACTAATGTTTGCACACTGATTGTACTTTGCACAGCTTGTCGCACCATTGTTCTGCTGTAGTGCGACTACCATCACTTATACTTATCACTTTATTACTTATTATTGTGACTATGTACCTTGTTGAAGAACCAAAGCGAAATATTTTTATTCTTGTGTACTGTAAAATAAATTCTGATTCTGATTGAAGACTTTTTTGTATCATTAAAAGACTAACAATAACAGTTACAACAACCATAAATAATAATAAGCTGGGTAATTAGCTTAGGTAATACCTTGCTAGGTAATAATGTTATAGCTGTATAACTATAGCTGTCTGACCCAGTGACCAGTATTGACAGCTGATAGCTGTCAATCTAGAGGGGGAGTGGTTGGGGGTGGGGTTGACCAGCTATTGTTACCGCCCATTACCTGCCGGTGTGAAGGTGTGAAAAAGTCCCAAATCTTTGAAAGCCGTTTCCTCAGGATTTAGTTTTCAGGGTTAACAAGTTTCAAATACTCATGTTGTCTTACATTTTTCCCCGATGTCTATGTATGACACATCATTTGAAAGCTTACAATCTGTAGTTTAAGCATATGTAAAAAACAGAAAAATGACTTTGCCCCCTCTTTGGTCATTCCACCAGATCGCGTCACATATGGGTGCTTGTGCCAAGGAGTTGCGCTTGCGTCACACAATTTGTGTGGCGCACACTTTAAATTTACTCATAAAAAAGGCTATTAAAGGAAACAACATGTTGGCTGACATCCGGGCAAATTCTCGGAAGATGGTGGCGGGCTATTTTAAGAGCAGCACCACTGCAAAGGTGAATTCCTTTCTTTCATTGCAATATTCTAAATGACACTGTTTGGTTTAAGTTGCTGCTGCAGTGACTCTTGAATTAATCACTTTTTGTTGGCTAATTTTATAGGAGAGGCTGACACAGGTGCAGGAGCAAATGGGCCGGCCGGCACTGAAGCTGATCCAAGAGGTGGATACACGCTGGAACAGTACGTACCATATGCTGCAGCGTGTGTATGACCTCAAGGCTCCTATAGCAGCAGCTTTGGCAGGCCTACGTACTGACATTGCCCCACTCACATTAGAACAATGACATAATTGCAGAATGTCTAAAAGTGCTATCCCCATTCAATGATGCCACAGTTGAGCTGTCAGAGGAGAAGAGTGTCCGGTTCAAAAGTAATTCCTCTTTTATCAATGCTATACCACACACTGGAGGAGGAGGAAATTGGGACTTGTCCAAACACAAGAGAGCACAGCAATGGCTGAGAGTCTAAGAAGACAGTTAAAGGAAAAGCTGTACATATTGCAATCAATGAGCATAATGTCACTGGTGACACTGCTTGATCCACGATTTAAAAAGATAGGCTTCTTTAGCCCCAATAAAGCAGCAGAGGCCGAAAGGAGTCTCACTTCCGAATGTGCTACTGTTATACGAAACAGCGCCGCCTCCGCCTCCTCCTCCTCCTCGTCATCACAACCCCCAATATCAGAAGCTTCGCAGCCTGTGACTCAAGGTAATGTATACTGGATACATTCTAATTGTCTTAGTGAATATATACAATGACACTGACAGCCTGTTTGTCTGTCTTAGGTAGGGGTGGGCATCAATGATCGACGATCGATCATTGATCGATAAGGATCTTGGTCGATCACAAAATATTTTGCTCGATAATCATTAATAAATTGGATTTTTTTAACTAATAATAATAATAATAATGGAAATTAGTTTGTCCACGTTATGTGTGAGAAATGAACTTCGCATTTGCCTTCGCATTGAATTTCGCAACGCAGTACGGCATGATGCAACAAGTTCCCGTACGTTAGTGTAACCTCCAGTAATTCCAGGTTCCCCTCAACAAAGAGGCACTGAGAGCGTCTTATAAAAAAGTTCAAGTTTATTACACAGTTGTAAAAAAAGGTTAGCAGAGCAAGCTCGGAAAATGGCGAAGCGAGCGAAACGAAGCTTGGTGTGGGAGCATTTTGATCTGAAAGGCGACCTCGTTCATTGCAAACATTGCGCAGTGACCTATAAATACAACACGACAACGACCCCGATGAAATACCACCTGCAAACCGTACACCCGACCCTGATTGCTCCTTCGCTACCTTCTCAGCCCTCCATCATGTCTCATCTTATACGCGGGAGGTGTGATGCACAACGAGAAGAGAAAATAACGATGGCCATCTGTAAATTAATTGAAACAGATATTCTGCCGCTCAGTTTTGTCGAGGGTAGAGGATTTCGTGCGCTGATGCAAATAGTCGAGCCAGCATATCCTGTTCCATCGCGACGTTCTATAACCAGGCGCATAGAAATGCGCTACCAGGAGTCGAAGCAGCACCTGCTAAATAAGCTAGCACTAGCTAGCGACATGGTTGCCATAACTACCGACTGCTGGACGGCACTCAATACAGAGAGTTACATAACGATCACTCCTGGTAGCGCATTTCTATGCGCCTGGTTATAGAACGTCGCGATGGAACAGGATATGCTGGCTCGACTATTTGCATCAGCGCACGAAAAAAATGGATGCTAATGCTAACGCGGGAGCAGCTGCAGTCCAGAGAGCTTCTTCGAAAAATTTAACGAAAACAGCGACAGATGGATGGATTTTTCAAGAAAAAAGATGTCCCAGACACTTCAAACATTGCTGAAGCTAGCAGTGGCTATGAGCGACCCGAAACTGCATGGCTGGCAGGACCAAAGAAGCTAGGTGGTGGATCAGCTAACAGCGTTTATGGCGGGGTACCACCACCACCAGCTACAACTACAACTACAGCGGGAGAGCCATCAGCATCGGCTAGCTGTGTTGGTGTATCAGCAGACATTAGCAAGTCAAAAAACTATTCTTATGTGCCGTCACTTTAGCAACGACACAGGATTGTCAAGGGGAAAAGAAGGGGAGACGATTTTTTTTTTGACAACGGAATTACATGCTGGAAAAACATGCAGCTAAAATTCAGGGAACATTTGGACCTTCAGAGACACACGGGAGAAGTACGGGAAAACAGGGCTGATGTGGGTGTCATCAAAGGTAAGAGTTTGTTTTCTTTAACTCAGCTGATACTCAGCTGTTTACCGAATGCTCCATCTGACTGTGATTTTACTTCTGTAATGTGGTGGGTTGACATAATTCACGCACGGAACTATAGGTTGAGAGTATTGTTCCGTCCGCAGTTGAGTGCGTAGTACCCAAGTTGTTTAGACTGTTCTATTTACTGCTTGAGTGTGTTGTTGACAATCGTTCATGTCCTTCATTAAACGTTTAGCTTTGTCATTTGATACGCCGCCTACGACTACCATCTCTCTGCACTACAGTAAACAGTTAATCAGTAACGTTAGCCGCTTTTGTGCTCATGTAGGCCTACTTCGTATTATATTATAGCTGATGATCTTTGTGTGTGTGTATGTGACTGTCAGTCACAAGTTTATATTCTGTATATTCATTATTATTTTTTTGGCCATCCTCTAGTTTTGGCTGAAATGAGGTCGTTGTTTTGAAAAAAAGAAAGAAAAAAAAAGCGCGTGTGCGCGCGTTTCATGCGCGTGCACGCGAAAAAATATCGCGCGCGATCAGGGCTATCCGCCACCAATGTCAAAATTCCTGGAGGAAACACTGTACTCCAGCGGTTCCCAAACTGTGGGTCGCGACCCCCTAGTGGGGCGCGGGGGTACTGCAGGGGGGGCGCAGAAATAATGGGAGGGGAAAAAAATGCACACACAAGAGCTGTAAACAAACACTGCTTGCTTAAGGTTACCATCAGGGGTGTTGTGGGCGTTGGATGATAAAAATGAGAACCTGAATGGAGCGCAGGCCATAAACTGTAACAAAGAGGCAGCGAGGGGGCTCCATTCACGTCATTGACGCGCGCTCCATTCACGTCATTGACGCGCGCACTCCCTCCTCCAGCTATCTAGCAGCAACAACAACAATGGATAAGTTTATGAAAGAGCCAGAAGCTAAACGAAAAGCGAAGGAGCCCATGACAAACGTCCCAAAGCCAAAGTCAAGAAAGTATGACGATACATACCTCTCCCTGGGCTTCACGTCTAATGTGGTCGGTGCGGAGGAACGACCACTGTGTGTCCTCTGTCTCAAAACTTTAGCGGCAGAAAGCATGAAGCCTAGCAAGTTGAAACGTCACTTGAAGACCACACACCCGACTGATGTGAAGAAGCCCCTCGATTTCTTCAAGAGAAAACTCCAAGAATACCGTGGTCAGCAGAGCCGTTTCGTTAAAACAGCATCTGTTACGTCTAATGCTCAACTTGCCTCCTACAAAGTGGCATATCGTATCGCCCAGTCTAAAAAACCACACACCATCGCTGAGGAGTTAATACTCCCTGCTGCAATAGATATGGTTTCACATATGATAGACGAGGCAACAGCCCAAAAACTCAAAGCTATCCCCCTGTCAAACAACACTATTGCGAGACGCATCAATGACATCTCAGAAGACATGAAAGAGCAGCTTGTTGAGAAAATAAAAGACCAACGCTTTGCGCTCCAGGTAGACGAGGCCACAGATAGTAACAAGGACTGTCTGTTAATAGCGTATGTCAGATACATTGATGCGGAGGGTTTGAGCGAGGATTTGCTATTTTGCAACTATGTCCCAAACAGAGCAACAGCTGATGAACTGTTCAAAATCATAGACAAATACCTGAGTGAAGCCGATCTGAAATGGGAGGACTGTGTGGGGATATGCACCGACGGTGCCCAGGCCATGGCAGGAAAACGGGGAGGGCTCCAGACGCTCATCAAGCGCGTTGCACCGAAAGCAGTGTGGACTCACTGCATAATACACAGGGAGGCACTCGCGTCAAAGCAGCTGAGTCCAGAGTTGAATGACGTTTTGTCTCATGTTATCACCACCGTCAATTACATAAAAACAAGACCACTGAAAGCTCGCATTTTTTCCGCTTTGTGCGAGGAGATGGGCTCCGAGCACACAGCCGTGCTATTTCACAGCGAGTCGCGTTGGCTCTCTCGCGGAAAGGTGCTGTCCAGGGTGCTATCGCTGAAAGATGAGATCCGAATCTACTTGGAGGAGGAAGGGAACGAACTTGCCAGCAAGTTTAATGATGAAGACTTCCTCATGAAATTGGCCTACCTAAGCGACATGTTTGAGAAGCTCAATGAATTGAATCTACAGTTGCAGGGCAACAACACACACCTTCCACATCTGGCAGACAGGATACAATCTTTCACACGGAAACTGGACATGTGGGGCAGGAGACTTGAACAGGGGGACATCGACTCATTTGGGAATCTGAAGGCATTCATCGAGACCAATGAGCTGCAGAGCACAGTGGTTCCATGTATGAGAGAGCACATCTCAGCCCTGAAACAAAGCTTCCAGAAATACTTCTCTGTGGATGACAGTGCCAAATACGACTGGATTAGAGATCCATTTGTTGCACCACCACCTGCCATGTTCAGCACTGCGGAAGAGGAACAGTACATCGACATGACTTCAGAGTCAACCATGAGGCTGCAGTTCACATCCACGACTTTGGCTGGGTTTTGGATTGGAGTGGAGAAGGACTACCCTCTCATTGGACAGAAAGCTGTGGGAATACTGCTGCCTTTTGCAACATCGTACCTGTGTGAGATAGGCTTTTCTGCTGTTGCTGCTATCAAAAGCAAATACAGGTCGAAGTTGAACATTGAGAATGAACTGAGAGTGGCAGTCTCAAAACAACAACCCCGCTTTGAGAAGATTTGCAAGGCAAAGCAAGCACACACAAGTCATTGATCGTAATTGTGATAGAAATGTGAGGAGTAAGAATAGTGATGCAGTAGAAATTAGTTAATGTTGATATGTTGAATATTTCAGTGGCACAGGATCATTTGCCAAGCACTTATGTTCCTTTTCAAACCATAATAAAATATAAAACTATAGTTGGATATACTGTATGTGTCTTGTTATTATTAGAAGAGAAAATGTAATGTTTTTACAACTTTATACAATTCATTATATCAATCTAGGTGGGAACCGGGTTAGGGGGGGCTCGAAAATATTTCCAATTACCCAAGGGGGGCCTGATTGAAAAAGTTTGGGAACCACTGCTGTACTCTGTCTCTTCAGCCAACATTTGAGGTATTCCACCCCTGCATCGCACCAGTTATTTCAGCACATTCAATGTTGTCATGGGATAGTCCCGATTTTGAGCAGCCAAACACATGTCTGTCAAATGTCATTACGTCATTACGTTTAACAAGTTTATCTGATTAAAGTAGCAAAGACCAGAAATGTCCATGTAATGTTTATCTGAATTAGCCTTTCATCGTCCCTTCTGTATCATATCACACACAACAGGAACCATCACATGGCCCCACCCTCTTACCTCCATCAATGAAATCACCATGGTCCTCCTCCTGCTTCTCTTGCTTGATGATCATCTGCAGCGGTGCCACGAAGTGCCACGGCAGCTGTTCCGCCCGAGGACCCGCATTGGACCACTCCATAATGTGTCGTCCCTGGTAGGCAAAGAAAAGCCGCAGGAAGAACCCGGACAGCGAGTCTAGCTTGAGGGGTAGGTGGGGGACATCCCTACCGCCCTCCCTGGTGGCCGAGAGCATGAGGGCCCTGGCAACGTATTCGTACCTGCCCCCCCACATGAACTGAAACACAAGCCTCCGTCACAGAGGCCTCCACCTTCTCTGCCTCCGCCTCCATGTTCATTGTATCACCCCAGCTGGGTGCCAGGGCGGGGGGCACCAGCATTCCTGGAACCGCCTGGTGTCCCCCCCCCTCCTCCAGGCTGGGCGACAGGGCCGGGAGCACCGGCACTCCCTGAACCGCCTGGTGCCCCCCCCCCTGCCTCCAGTGTCCCTCCGGAGACCTGTTCTGCGGAGGTGGAGGAGGGAGAAGAGGTCCAGCGAGAGAAGGGGAGGGGTGCGAAATTCTTTATTATACCAATATAGAGAAGAATTTAGCCATAGACAATAATAAGAAAGATCAGTTTGAAAAGATATGGGAAGAGATAGTGAAGGCCTTAGCTAAGACGTAAAGAAAGTGCAAGAAACATAGTACTAAGAGATTAATTTGATTATGCATTAGAATTATTAGTTAGATAAAGTATAGGGGGTAAACTGGGATAGACTTTAGACGGTTTAAAAAAAAAAGTGGGGCTTTGGGATGTTAGGATGTGTTGTGATGTTTGTCAAGGTGTGATGTGTTGTGATGTTTGTCAAGTTGTGATGTGTTATGATGTATATCAAGCTGTGAGGTGTGGTGATGTATGTCAAGTTGTGATGTGTTGTGATGTATGTCAAGTTGTGATGTGTTGTGATGTATGTCAAGTCGTGATGTGTTGTGATGTATGTCAAGCTGTGATGTGTGTGATGTATGTCAAGTTGTGATGTGTAGTGATGTATGTCAAGTTGTGATGTGTTGTGAGGTATGCCAAGCTGTGATGCGTTGTGATGTATGTCAATTTGAGATGTGTTGTGATGTTTGTCAAGTTGTGATGTATTGTGATGTTTGTCAAGTAATGTGTGTATAATGTTTTGTGTAAAAAGAAAATGGAAAAATAAAATCTTACAAAAAAAAGAAGGGGAGGGGTGCGCTCACCCCCGCCCTTCACCCGCTTAGTGTCCCCCTCTTCCTCCCCCTCCACCTTGCTCTCTTCATTGGTGCTCTTGTCCTTGGCCTTCTTTCTCAGTTTTACCCTCCCGGTGCTGCCGACGTCCCCCGGAGCCTCCTGCAGTGTTGTAGGGGCCCCCGGCGGCGACAGCATATCCTGCTCTCCAGGCTCTCCATTTTGCGCCGCCAGGAACCCCCTCAGCTCCTCCGTCAGCGCCTCCAGGGTCCCCTCCCTCCTCCTCCAGCCGAGAGATGACGGTGGCCCTCACCACGCCCTCTGCCGCAGGGCCCAGGCCCGCCGCCACCTGACCCGCTTCCTCCGGGTCTGCCACCCCCGGAGCTGCTTCCGACCTGGGCTCCCGGTCGGCGCCGTCCCATGGTGCTCCCCCAGCCCGTCCCGGGGCCCCTCTATCTCCCGGCTCGCCCCCCCCTTGCGGCGTCAGCATATGACCTTTGCCGGTCCGGGCAGTCCCTGTAAAGGTGATCAGTCTTACCGCATTGGTGGCATTGTCTGGGCTGGGTGCAGTCTCTTGTAGTGTGTTCCGTAGACTGGCAGACTCTGCACCTCAGCCCGCCACAGTTTGCCTGCCCGTGACCGGCCTGCCGACACCGCCTGCAAAAGGGCATAAAAAAGGGTCCTCCTATTCGCCCCCAGCGAGAAAAGTGCCGGGGGGTGGACGTAGCCGTCGAATCCTTCCTCGTCCTTTCGGAGGAGCACCTGGAACTGGCGCCGTCCCGTCCAGAAGCCCAGCGAGTCTCTGATGCGGCGGGCCTGCGACGTGACGTCCACATAGCGGACAAACTGAAAATGTCATATACAGACTGATCACTTGTGGCACAGTGGAGGAGAAGATATACAGACGGCAGGTGTTCAAAGACTCCTTGATCAGACAGACCACCGGGGACAAGAAAAATCCACCGCCTCGTCCGACACATGCGGGTTGTACATGTGCACCGTCAAGACCCGGAAATTGTTTTTCGCCAGGCTTGTCACTCTATAGAGTGACAGAGGCCTGACCGAGGCCTCGATGGTGCACACCTCCACGACCTTCCCGGTCCTGGCCGCCGGGTAGAACGTCACGTCGTATGAGTTCTCCATCAGATTCCCCTGCAGGCAGAGGACGTCGGCCACCGTCAGCTTCAGCTGCCCCATTAGGAGAGAGGGGGTGCTAGCAACCAATGTTAGGGGGCCCCCTAGTGGCTGGGGCCCCCCCGCGGTGCGTCGCTTGCGGGCCCGTCCGCTACGCCACTGCGATGGAGTCTCCGGGGAACATCTTCCATTTCCAGCTCCGTTGACACCAAGCAGAAGAAAACACTGGTGAGGGAGAGGGGACAAGTTTTAGGGTTAACATGACATTAGGATAGGTACAATCTGCTGCTGCATCAATCAATTCTTAAGCCTTTTCCTGAAGTGTGCAGCTGGGTACTGTATTCTCCCACAGGTAGGATTGCACTGGCTGGAGAGAGTTTACACTATATCTTACAGACAATTAGTTAGAAATCCATGTTGGGGAAGTGCACAAGCACACACTTGAGGGAAGGTGTGGTGAATTAGGACATTTGAGCTATGGTAGCACCAGAGCCAGCTTATAATAATAATAATAATAATAATAATAATAATAATAATAATACATCCGCGTACGGATCGTGGATAATCCGTGATCCCTACGGATCGCCCTCCACGGTTCGGAACGCATGTGTACCGCGGATCAATAGCAAAATGTAACCAAGTAATAATATTACTTTGTAGGAGTGACGGCAATAACAGGACGATGTAGTCGTTTTGCCGGTAGAAAAACAATCATGTGCGCTTTATTCTCACTCTCTGCATGCGTACTGACAACAACAACATTCATTCTTCTCTGTCCCACTTATATCCCGTCATATCACCCGCTAAGCAGCCTGGGTGATGTAGTAAACACAAACATATAACAATGCTTTGTACAAGGCTGGAACGCCGTGAATTATGAATACTTTGCTCGCTAACGAGCGGTCACTACAACTTAATATTAGTTAATATCTCTTGTAAATCACAATGTAGAGTTGGTATGAAAAAATAGACGTGACAGTTGCGTGCTTTATTTTACTCTAAAGCGCGTGTAGGTTGATAATGAAAGAAAAAATATATATATATACTCTGTTACGTACTCACTCCACGTGAAGCTGGGAATCCACAGTAACAAGTATCATGGCGAGTGCTAGCAACGTTGGCGAACTGGAAAGGCCTCCCTCGTCATTTAAATCACACGTATGGGAGCACTTTGGCTTCCCTGTCACTTATAATAATGATGGAAGGAGGGAGGTCGATAAGAAAGTTACGGTGTGTAGGCATTGTGCCACGCGGAAATCTTATGAGGCAGGCAATACGTCAAGCATGGCCACACATTTAACGCGACATCACCCAGGTGTGTTGATGACGGGGGGCAAGAAAAAAGTAGCTGAACAACAACTTCTCCAAACGTCATTTAAACAACCGATTCCTGCAGACTCAGACCGGGCTAAAGCCATTACGAATTCAATTGGGAAGTTTATCGCGGCAGACATGAGGCCATACTCCGTTGTGGAGAACAGAGAGTTTCAAAATATGATCAATGTCCTTGAGCCACGTTACAGAATCCCCTCGCGCCCCCACTTCAGTGAGAAGGTTGTGCCCGACCTCTATGAAAAGAACAGGATCCTAATTGTCGGCGAATTAGCAAATGCATCCTCTGTTGCCCTCACCACAGACGGGTGGACCTCCCGTGCAACGCAAAGCTACGTGACCGTGACGGCTCACCACATCACAGCAGAGTGGGAGATGCGCAGTCCCGTGCTGCAGACGCGCGCACTCTATGAGAGTCACACAGGTACCAATCTGGCGCAGATCCTGACAGGAGCAGTAGCAGAGTGGAAGCTAGAGAGACCCAATATAAATATCCCAGTCACCACAGATAATGCCAAGAACCAAGCAAATGCAGTGATAGAAGCTGGACTGGGGCCACAGATAGGGTGCTTTGCACATTCCATTAATTTAGCATCCCAAAGGGGAATCTCTGTCAACCGGATGGACCGCCTCCTTGGGAGGATCAGGAAGGTTGTTTCCTATTTCCACAGGAGCACAACAGCCTCTCATTTGCTTAAGACCAAGCAAGAAATGCTACAGCTACCAACCCACAAGCTCATACAGGATGTCACAACAAGATGGAACTCCACCTATGACATGATGGAGCGCTATCTGGAGCAGCAGGCAGCTGTATACTCTGCACTGACAGACAAGACCCTGAAAAGAAATGTCAAAGACATTGTCACCTTGTCTGATGGTGACGTGAAAGTGGCAGAAGAGGTCCTCCAAGTGCTCAAACCCCTAAAGATGATAACAACTCTGATGAGCACTGAAACAGCACCATCTGTGTCCATGATCCTACCTCTGAAAACAAGGATTCTACAATCCATGGCCCCAGATGAGCAAGACAGCAACATCACTGGAGATGTCAAGGCTGCCATTAGAGGGGACCTGAGCCCCAGATACACTGACCCCCCTCTACAGGACTACCTTCATCGATCTACTGCACTGGACCCAAGGTTCAAGTCGCTGTCTCACCTAGACCCTACCCTACGTCAGAGGACATACAGCGATCTCATCACTGAGATTGTGGGCACTGAAGAAAAGGTAAAAAAATAAAATATATACTGTATATATATATAAATAAAAACATTTTTTTAACCTAATATTTAATTACTTAAATAATAAATACTGCAATTATTTTAGTCTATGCCATTTTGGATTTAGATAATAATGTATGTTATTGCTACAATTATAGTTCTATGAAATATGAAAATAAATGATTAGTTAGATTAATAGATCGATTCCTTTTTTCTGCAGGGTCAAGCCACAGAGCTGCCAGGAGAAGACGCAGAGCCAGAGGCATCTCCTCCACAAAAGAAGTCAGCCATGCAGGAGCTTTTTGGGGAGACCTTTGTGAGCAGCATGGACATAGTCCAGACGTCTGCCAACACCATTGAGGAGGAGGTGTCATCCTACAAGGTAGCAAGCAGCATTCCACTGGATGGTGATCCACTGGCATGGTGGAAAAGGAATGAGGATAAATACCCTCACGTTGCCATGATGGCAAGAGGCTACCTGGCTGTGCCGGCTACTTCAGTTCCTAGCGAGAGGGTGTTCTCCACAGCAGGAGACATAGTGACTGCAAATAGGTCTGCCCTCTCCCCAGACAATGTGGACATCCTCATCTTTTTGAAAATGAATATGAAGAAGTTATAAGCTTGAGGCTGCTTTGCTTTATTTACTTTTTTTTCTTACCATGTTTAAAGTATTTCACTTTATTATTTAGGTAAAGTTAGGTTTCACTTGGCAACCAGATTGCAGCAGTGATGTTATATATATGTTGTTATATATATATTATATACTGTATATGTTGTATAGATGTTATATATAGATGTTATATATATATATGATATATATATATATATCAGTTTTGACATCTTGAATGTTGTTTTTTTGTTTCACACATTAAAAGTGGTGTTTTTACAGAATTCAAGGAAAATGTTGTTTTTATTAAAAAATATATATGTTTTGTGTTGATCCGAAAAATGATGCGATCCGTGACTCAAAAACCGTGACACGATCCGATCCGTGAGTTAGGTGATCCGTTACACCCCTAATCAACACTGATGCATATCTTGCTGTGACCTGCCATTTTATAGATGCAAGCACCTCTTTGCACTCTGTTGTTTTAGGGGTGCTGCATTTCCCTGATGCACATACAGCTGCGAATTTGGCCAACGTCAAAGCAGCACTTATGGCCCAGTGGGGTATTACCAACAAAGTGTCTTGCATGGTGACGGATGGCGCAGCAAATATGGGTGCTTGTGCCAAGGAGTTGCGCTTGCGTCACACAATTTGTGTGGCGCACACTTTAAATTTACTCATAAAAAAGGCTATTAAAGAAAACAACATGTTGGCTGACATCCGGGCAAATTCTCGGAAGATGGTGGCGGGCTATTTTAAGAGCAGCACCACTGCAAAGGTGAATTCCTTTCTTTCATTGCAATATTCTAAATGACACTGTTTGGTTTAAGTTGCTGCTGCAGTGACTCTTGAATTAATCACTTTTTGTTGGCTAATTTTATAGGAGAGGCTGACACAGGTGCAGGAGCAAATGGGCCGGCCGGCACTGAAGCTGATCCAAGAGGTGGATACACGCTGGAACAGTACATACCATATGCTGCAGCGTGTGTATGACCTCAAGGCTCCTATAGCAGCAGCTTTGGCAGGCCTACGTACTGACATTGCCCCACTCACATTAGAACAATGACATAATTGCAGAATGTCTAAAAGTGCTATCCCCATTCAATGATGCCACAGTTGAGCTGTCAGAGGAAAAAAGTGTCCGGTTCAAAAGTAATTCCTCTTTTATCAATGCTATACCACACACTGGAGGAGGAGGAAATGGGACTTGTCCAAATACAAGAGAGCACAGCAATGGCTGAGAGTCTAAGAAGACAGTTAAAGGAAAAGCTGTACATATTGCAATCAATGAGCATAATGTCACTGGTGACACTGCTTGATCCACGATTTAAAAAGATAGGCTTCTTTAGCCCCAATAAAGCAGCAGAGGCCGAAAGGAGGCTCACTTCCGAATGTGCTACTGTTATACGAAACAGCGCCGCCTCCGCCTCCTCCTCGTCCTCCTCGTCATCACAACCCCCGATATCAGAAGCTTCGCAGCCTGTGACTCAAGGTAATGTATACTGGATACATTCTAATTGTCTTATTGTATATATTCACTGACACTGACAGCCTGTTTGTCTGTCTTAGGTAGGGGTGGGCATCAATGATCGACGATCGATCATTGATCGATAAGGATCTTGGTCGATCATAAAATATTTTGCTCGATAATCATTAAGAAAGAGAAGATTCTGTTTAAACACTAACTCAGTGTTGAAAGTTTCTGTGAATCTAATAGTAGTAGTAGTAGTAGTAGTAGTATTTAAAACTGTTACCTGCTGAATGTCGCTGGCTTCAATGCTGCTGTCATGAGCCAAGAAGCGGGAACGCTGGAAAGCCTCTCTGTGGCCAAGGGCAACATCAGTGATGCGGGCTACATAGTATGTCTCCAGCCGGGAGGTGAGCATATCAAAGAGCTGCGGAGGGTTGAACGCTTTGGTCCTCAGCATGATCTTGTCTTTGAGGACACGCATCGCCGCCTCCACAAAGTTATTTGTGTCGTTCCCTCGAGTACGCAGCTCCACTCTGAAGCTCAGCGCCCAGTCTTCCCTCCTGTTGTACAGCCGCTCCAGGTAGACCAGGTATTTACGGTACCTGGAATGGATTACAAGACAAAAAGTGTATTACATTAACTATAGAGGTGCATCTTCTTCTGTATGTATGCAATGTTACAGGCATGAAATGTGTGAAATGACCATTTGTCAACTAAGTATCTTCACTATTGTAAAGCTAACTGTCTCTAAACTCCACACTAACCTGACAGCAACTGGATTTTCCCTGGCCTGCCTGTACAGCCTGTCTACCTCAGAGACCTCCCTGCTGTACAACATGTCCCTGATGAAGGCAAAGAGGGTTTTCCTGTCTCCCTTCTCCACATCACTCTCCTTACTCCACAGCCACCTCCAGGTAGCTTGGAGGAGGTGGAAGGAGCAGAGCAGCAGTGTAGCCTCAGGAAATGCCTGCTTTAGAGCTCCCCTCTCTGCACTGGAGTCATCTGTCAGGAACACGCCAGGTCCTGCCTGTCCTTTCCCTGCAAAGCCTTCCCTTCCAATGAGCCCTTTCAGCAGCTCCAGCCCCTCAAAGATTGTGCCTTTGTCCTCCGCTTGAGTGATGATCCCAAGGGGAAGGCCACCTGCACGTGTGTGAGGAGGAGGAAGACCCGGCAGTTCTCTCTGTCCATGTTCCCTGAGGAGTCGATGAAGCAGAGCTCCCCACTGTGCTTGTTGGTGTGAAGGCGTTTCATCAGTGGGGAGCATATCGCGATGAGAGGAGCTCCAGCAGAGGAAGTGGTCATCCTGGCACACACTTCTCCACACTTGGTGTTGTACTCCACCACCTGTCGTTCCAGAGCTTCCAGCATAGAAGGGCCTTGCTGTGCACCATACTCTCCCCTGCACACCTTTTGGAAGAGTCTGAACAAAAAAATGTTAGCCAATAAAGTTATAATATGCATGCTGTATACCGTTTCAACTATACATCCCACTCCACTGCTCATATGTGTTCAAATGTGTGACACATACACAACCATCATCAACATAGTATTATACAGTCATTACCCCAATCATGTGAGGGGTCTTTTGACAATACATACATAATAACTACAATATGATCTTAAAAAAAAGGTGCACCTTTGGACAAACTGGAGGTCTGGGCAGATCTCTCTGTTCGCTGAGGCATGGACATATCTCACACCATACTGCATTTGCAGGTCGTGCTTCAACACACAAAGTGCTGATGTGGGAGAGTGGCCGATTTCAAAAAGCCTCGTCAGGCTCTCAATTGATGCTTTCCCCACATCTCTGTGCCCAAGGGCCTCGGCCACAAACAGGTTGTGGTTGTGGGTGTTCTTTACCCTGACTTCCAATGGGAAGTCAGGCATGTGTCTGTCCTTGCAGCTGTTGACAGAATCATATCAACATTATGTTAAGTTTGAGCCAGTGAATGAGGGAATCAGTGGATTGGTGAGGAGGATGTGGATGAGTTGAAATACTTGGCGTCAACTATCCAAAGTAATGGAGAGCGTAAAATAGAGGTGAAGAAGATAGTGCAAGCTGGGTGGAGTGGGTGGAGAAGTGTCTTAAGAATGATTTGTGACAGAATGCTACCAGAATTCTACCACCAATAGTGAAAAGGAAAGTTTACACGTGGTGGCATTGTCTGACAAATAACTAAACAAGAGGCAGAGCTTGGTTTTGGACATGGCAGATAGGAGACAAGCTGGTAGGGGTAAGGATGCTGGAGATAGAGCTGAAGGAAAAGGCGGAGGCCTAAAAGAAGGTATATGGTGTGGTGAGGGTGGACATGCAGATGGTTGGAGTGAGAGAAGCTGATACAGGACAGTTTAAAATGGAAAAAAATACTCTGCTAATGAGGATGTTAAGTTTAAGCCAAGGATGAATATAACAACATGATTATCAGCGTACAGTAGACCTGCATACATCTCTCAACTCACCGGCTAATCCGCCGCCTTAGAGGCTGGCACTGTTTCAGGGTGAGAGACATTGTGGCTGGACAGCATGTGTTTTTAGATGAAGGTCTCGAATTGGCCGTCATAGACCTCACATCAACATGGTGCTGACACTTGGAGTCCACCTAAACAAAACATTATATTCACTATATAAACGTAAAGTGGAAGGAGTTGAGAACCTATGTGAATGCCATCCGCCTGATACGTGACTGTTTGGAGCAGGCACAAGACATTTTAACTGTTACCCTGAAAAGAACGCGCTTTGCCAGACATGGAATGGTTCTTTGGACCCTCCATGTTACCCCGGAGTGTTTTGCTGCCTTCACCCACATTGGTTCTAGCAATATTCTGGCTATATTATTGTGCTTGATTGTTGTTTCAGCCCAACTCCCCAACTTTTTATCCAGAGCCTTGGCTCTCAATTTATGATATGTTTTAAATGGTTGCATCGTTTTGCAGATCTCGCATTGCTTTAATGCATTTGGTAGCAGATGGGCACAAGAACTGCATTTCTTCTGATATTTTTCCTTAGTAGCGTGAGCCATTTCAATAGGTAATAATAATTCTTTGAATGAATTTTGGAGGGAGATTGTGCATGCTAGTTTACAGTCACGTGACTATTGGAGGGCATAACACCGTTCCAGCATAGCGGCCAACAATGGACAAACTTGGAACTGCAGCATCCCAGCCAATATGTCCATGTGGGCCCCATATGGGTTAAATGCGGGCTACGTGGGTACCAAGTGGGTATGGGCTTGAACTGGGCAAATTGTGTGGGTCCCATATGGGTTTGATAGTATGTGTCCCATATGATAAGCCCATTTGGGCTCACTTTGTGGGCCCCATAAGGGATATATGTGGGCTAAGTGGGCATGGGCTGAAACTGGGAACACTATGTGGGTCCCATATGGATTTAGAAACATGGGACCCACATGGGCTCCATACGGGATATATGTGGGCTAAGTGGGCATGGGCAGCAAAGTCCTTATTGGCATTATAGTATCTCTGCTTTAAGTCACATGAACAACAGGCACATCTTCCCAAAGAGCATTTTAGGGGGCTTCCTATATGATTGATTGATAATTGATTTAGATTTATTGATTCCTTTAAGTTAGTGTCCTTGTTCCAGTGAAGCGCAGCACATACAGTAGGCCCAGTGTTTCCTCTACATGCATTTCATCGTGGCGGGCCGCCACGATGGAATTTCCTCCGCCACCATTCAGATTTCTCAAAAAAAAAAAAAAAAAAAGTTCTCAAAAAAAAAAAAAAAAAAAAAAATTTTAGCTGATTAAAATATATCTGATCCTAGATCAGCGCTATAATTGACTAAAAGTGCACCTAAATCCACGCCCATCTCTCTCTAACCGCTGATCCAAAATCAGATTAATGACATTCAGTTGACGACGTGACACAAGGGCTCCTGATTGGTCTAAATGTGAACTGTGGTATTATTGTTATTGTGTACAGGCCACCGTAGTGACATCCGGGGGGTATTCCATCAACATCGCTAAAGGGAAAATCCAGGTTTAGTCTGATAAATCTCGCGAGAGTTCTTACAAATATCCAGGCATGCTTGAGTGTGTTGTTGACAATCGTTCATGTCCTTCATTAAACGTTTAGCATTGTCATTTGATACGCCGCCTACGACTACCATCTCTCTGCACTACAGTAAACAGTTAATCAGTAACGTTAGCCGCTTTTGTGCTCATGTAGGCCTACTTCGTATTATATTATAGCTGATGATCTTTGTGTGTGTATGTGACTGTCAGTCACAAGTTTATATTCTGTATATTCATTATTTATTTTTTTGGGCCATCCTCTAGTTTTGGCTGTGATTAGAAGAAAAAAAAAAAAAAAAAAAAAACGTTGTTTTGAGCGCGCGTGCGCGTTTCATGCGCGTGCACGCGAAAAAATCGCGCGCGCTATGCGCGCGGTGACGGCCACCCGCCACCATTGTAAAAATTCCTGGAGGAAACACTGAGTAGGCCTATGTGTATTCCCCTGAAAATGACACATCAGGTATCATTGGAATCTTCTCAGCGAGTATAGATTCAAACCAGAGCATTGTTTTAACCCTGCCTTACTACTGCGTACATACGCTTGTGGTCCAAACCTACACGGGCAACTTCAACCTCGGGGTGCGCACGCAGCCACTTCGCCGCATGGTGGAAGTGCCACGGCAGCTGTTCCGCCCGAGGACCCGCATTGGACCACTCCATAATGTGTCGTCCCTGGTAGGCAAAGAAAAGCCGCAGGAAGAACCCGGACAGCGAGTCTAGCTTGAGGGGTAGGTGGGGGACATCCCTACCGCCCTCCCTGGTGGCCGAGAGCATGCGGGCCCTGGCAACGTACTCGTACCTGCCCCCCCACATGAACTGAAACACAAGCCTCCGTCACAGAGGCCTCCACCTTCTCTGCCTCCGCCTCCATGTTCATTGTATCCAGGCATGAAAATGGGTCGGGGTGAAAAAGGTGAGAAGGATACGAGACCCGGAACCTGCTAGGCGGTCCCGGCGGAAAGTTTTTTTTGTGGAAAAATTAGCTTCCATGTGCTGATATCTGATTTCTTTTAGATTTACTCTAGTGGTGGTCACATGCAGAATTACAAGATTTAAAAAATAAAAATAAAAATAAAAAAAGTATGAATGTAGGTCACCTATTTTGGATTCAAAACAGCGAATTTCGCCGAAAGGTGAGCGATTATCATGCCTGATTGTATCACCCCAGCTGGGTGCCAGGGCGGGGGGCACTAGCATTCCTGGAACCGCCTGGTGTCCCCCCCCCCCCCCTCCTCCAGGCTGGGCGACAGGGCCGGGAGCACCGGCACTCCCTGAACCGCCTGGTGCCCGCCCCCCCTGCCTCCAGTGTCCCTCCGGAGACCTGTTCTGCGGAGGTGGAGGAGGAGAAGAGGTCCAGCGAGAGAAGGGGAGGGGTGCGCTCACCCCCGCCCTTCACCCGCTTTGTGTCCTCCTCTTCCTCCCCCTCCACCTTGCTCTCTTCATTGGTGCTCTTGTCCTTGGCCTTCTTTCTCAGTTTTACCCTCCCGGTGCTGCCGACGTCCCCCGGAGCTTCCTGCAGTGTTGTAGGGGCCCCCGGCGGCGACAGCATATCCTGCTCTCCAGGCTCTCCATTTTGCGCCGCCAGGAACCCCCTCAGCTCTTCCGTCAGCGCCTCCAGGGTCCCCCCCTCCTCCTCCAGCCGAGGGATGACGGTGGCCCTCACCACGCCCTCTGCCGCAGGGCCCAGGCCCGCCGCCACCTGACCCGCTTCCTCCGGGTCTGCCACCCCTGGAGCTGCTTCCGACCTGGGCTCCCGGTCGGCGCCGTCCCATGGTGCTCCCCCAGCCCGTCCCGGGGCCCCTCTATCTCCCGGCTCGCCCCCCCTTGCGGCGTCAGCATATGACCTTTGCCGGTCCGGGGAGTCCCTGTAAAGGTGATCAGTCTTACCGCATTGGTGGCATTGTCTGGGCTGGGTGCAGTCTCTTGTAGTGTGTTCCGTAGACTGGCAGACTCTGCACCTCAGCCCGCCACAGTTTGCCTGCCCGTGACCGGCCTGCCGACACCGCCTGCAAAAGGGCATAAAAAAGGGTCCTCCTATCCGCCCCCAGCGAGAAAAGTGCCGGGGGGTGGACGTAGCCGTCGAATCCTTCCTCGTCCTTTCGGAGGAGCACCTGGAACTGGCACCGTCCCGTCCAGAAGCCCAGCGAGTCTCTGATGCGGCGGGCCTGCGACGTGACGTCCACATAGCGGACAAACTGAAAATGTCATATACAGACTGATCACTTGTGGCACAGTGGAGGAGAAGATATACAGACGGCAGGTGTTCAAAGACTCCTTGATCAGACAGACCACCGGGGACAAAAAAAATCCACCGCCTCGTCCGACACATGCGGGTTGTACATGTGCACCGTCAAGACCCGGAAATTGTTTTTCGCCAGGCTTGTCACTCTATAGAGTGACAGAGGCCTGACCGAGGCCTCGATGGTGCACACCTCCACGACCTTCCCGGTCCTGGCCGCCGGGTAGAACGTCACGTCGTATGAGTTCTCCATCAGATTCCCCTGCAGGCAGAGGACGTCAGCCACCGTCAGCTTCAGCTGCCCCATTAGGAGAGAGGGGGTGCTAGCAACCAATGTTAGGGGGCCCCCTAGTGGCTGGGGCCCCCCCGCGGTGCGTCGCTTGCGGGCCCGTCCGCTACGCCACTGCGATGGAGTCTCCGGGGAACATCTTCCATTTCCAGCTCCGTTGACACCAAGCAGAAGAAAACACTGGTGAGGGAGAGGGGACAAGTTGGCCCTCCTTGTTGCGCTGGGCCAGGGCCACGTTCTGTACAGCCTCCTCAGCCCACTGGGCCTCCAGCACAGCGACATCTAGCATGTTGTGGATGGATGAGATGGGACTCTCACCTGGAGGGAGGGAGAGTAAATATCAGTAACAGTAACTAACAGCTAATGGGGATCCATAGAAACAAACAAATAGACTCACATATCATCTGCCTCTGGTCCTCATGGGCAGCGACAGGAAGAACCCGGACAGCGAGTCTAGCTTGAGGGGTAGGTGGGGGACATCCCTACCGCCCTCCCTGGTGGCCGAGAGCATGCGGGCCCTGGCAACGTACTCGTACCTGCCCCCCCACATGAACTGAAACACAAGCCTCCGTCACAGAGGCCTCCACCTTCTCTGCCTCCGCCTCCATGTTCATTGTATCACCCCAGCTGGGTGCCAGGGCGGGGGGCACCAGCATTCCTGGAACCGCCTGGTGTCCCCCCCCCTCCTCCAGGCTGGGCGACAGGGCCGGGAGCACCGGCACTCCCTGAACCGCCTGGTGCCCCCCCCCTGCCTCCAGTGTCCCTCCGGAGACCTGTTCTGCGGAGGTGGAGGAGGAGAAGAGGTCCAGCGAGAGAAGGGGAGGGGTGCGCTCACCCCCGCCCTTCACCCGCTTTGTGTCCCCCTCTTCCTCCCCCTCCACCTTGCTCTCTTCATTGGTGCTCTTGTCCTTGGCCTTCTTTCTCAGTTTTACCCTCCCGGTGCTGCCGACGTCCCCCGGAGCCTCCTGCAGTGTTGTAGAGGCCCCCGGCGGCGACAGCATATCCTGCTCTCCAGGCTCTCCATTTTGCGCCGCCAGGAACCCCCTCAGCTCCTTGAGTATAGTTGTTCATTTATGTATTAGTTTAATTAATTGATTCCCTGCATGATTTAAATGTACCTGACTAGGTCTATATATACCTTGAGGTCATCAGTGTCAGGAGGCTCGTGTTCTGTTCAGTTATTAGTTAATTTGGGCCCGTCCATTATGTTATTCATTTTCCTTTGTAACCCACTGTTGGTTTTTGTTAACCCTGTATTATTTTTGGGTAAATAAAAACCCTTAATTTTCACATTTTCCCTGTGTCCTCGTGCCTATACTTGCTCGGTCCATCCCCCGTCAGCGCCTCCAGGGTCCCCCCCTCCTCCTCCAGCCGAGGGATGACGGTGGCCCTCACCACGCCCTCTGCCGCAGGGCCCAGGCCCGCCGCCACCTGACCCGCTTCCTCCGGGTCTGCCACCCCCGGAGCTGCTTCCGACCTGGGCTCCCGGTCGGCGCCGTCCCATGGTGCTCCCCCAGCCCGTCCCGGGGCCCCTCTATCTCCCGGCTCGCCCCCCCTTGCGGCGTCAGCATATGACCTTTGCCGGTCCGGGGAGTCCCTGTAAAGGTGATCAGTCTTACCGCATTGGTGGCATTGTCTGGGCTGGGTGCAGTCTCTTGTAGTGTGTTCCGTAGACTGGCAGACTCTGCACCTCAGCCCGCCACAGTTTGCCTGCCCGTGACCGGCCTGCCGACACCGCCTGCAAAAGGGCATAAAAAAGGGTCCTCCTATCCGCCCCCAGCGAGAAAAGTGCCGGGGGGTGGACGTAGCCGTCGAATCCTTCCTCGTCCTTTCGGAGGAGCACCTGGAACTGGCACCGTCCCGTCCAGAAGCCCAGCGAGTCTCTGATGCGGCGGGCCTGCGACGTGACGTCCACATAGCGGACAAACTGAAAATGTCATATACAGACTGATCACTTGTGGCACAGTGGAGGAGAAGATATACAGACGGCAGGTGTTCAAAGACTCCTTGATCAGACAGACCACCGGGGACAAAAAAAATCCACCGCCTCGTCCGACACATGCGGGTTGTACATGTGCACCGTCAAGACCCGGAAATTGTTTTTCGCCAGGCTTGTCACTCTATAGAGTGACAGAGGCCTGACCGAGGCCTCGATGGTGCACACCTCCACGACCTTCCCGGTCCTGGCCGCCGGGTAGAACGTCACGTCGTATGAGTTCTCCATCAGATTCCCCTGCAGGCAGAGGACGTCAGCCACCGTCAGCTTCAGCTGCCCCATTAGGAGAGAGGGGGTGCTAGCAACCAATGTTAGGGGGCCCCCTAGTGGCTGGGGCCCCCCCGCGGTGCGTCGCTTGCGGGCCCGTCCGCTACGCCACTGCGATGGAGTCTCCGGGGAACATCTTCCATTTCCAGCTCCGTTGACACCAAGCAGAAGAAAACACTGGTGAGGGAGAGGGGACAAGTTGGCCTTCCTTGTTGCGCTGGGCCAGGGCCACGTTCTGTACAGCCTCCTCAGCCCACTGGGCCTCCAGCACAGCGACATCTAGCATGTTGTGGATGGATGAGATGGGACTCTCACCTGGAGGGAGGGAGAGTAAATATCAGTAACAGTAACTAACAGCTAATGGGGATCCATAGAAACAAACAAATAGACTCGCATATCATCTGCCTCTGGTCCTCATGGGCAGCGACAGGAAGAACCCGGACAGCGAGTCTAGCTTGAGGGGTAGGTGGGGGACATCCCTACCGCCCTCCCTGGTGGCCGAGAGCATGCGGGCCCTGGCAACGTACTCGTACCTGCCCCCCCACATGAACTGAAACACAAGCCTCCGTCACAGAGGCCTCCACCTTCTCTGCCTCCGCCTCCATGTTCATTGTATCACCCCAGCTGGGTGCCAGGGCGGGGGGCACCAGCATTCCTGGAACCGCCTGGTGTCCCCCCCCCCTCCTCCAGGCTGGGCGACAGGGCCGGGAGCACCGGCACTCCCTGAACCGCCTGGTGCCCCCCCCCTGCCTCCAGTGTCCCTCCGGAGACCTGTTCTGCGGAGGTGGAGGAGGAGAAGAGGTCCAGCGAGAGAAGGGGAGGGGTGCGCTCACCCCCGCCCTTCACCCGCTTTGTGTCCCCCTCTTCCTCCCCCTCCACCTTGCTCTCTTCATTGGTGCTCTTGTCCTTGGCCTTCTTTCTCAGTTTTACCCTCCCGGTGCTGCCGACGTCCCCCGGAGCCTCCTGCAGTGTTGTAGGGGCCCCCGGCAGCGACAGCATATCCTGCTCTCCAGGCTCTCCATTTTGCGCCGCCAGGAACCCCCTCAGCTCCTTGAGTATAGTTGTTCATTTATGTATTAGTTTAATTAATTGATTCCCTGCATGATTTAAATGTACCTGACTAGGTCTATATATACCTTGAGGTCATCAGTGTCAGGAGGCTCGTGTTCTGTTCAGTTATTAGTTAATTTGGGCCCGTCCATTATGTTATTCATTTTCCTTTGTAACCCACTATTGGTTTTTGTTAACCCTGTATTATTTTTGGGTAAATAAAAACCCTTAATTTTCACATTTTCCCTGTGTCCTCGTGCCTATACTTGCTCGGTCCATCCCCCGTCAGCGCCTCCAGGGTCCCCCCCTCCTCCTCCAGCCGAGGGATGACGGTGGCCCTCACCACGCCTTCTGCCGCAGGGCCCAGGTGCTCCCCCAGCCCGTCCCGGGGCCCCTCTATCTCCCGGCTCGCCCCCCCTTGCGGCGTCAGCATATGACCTTTGCCGGTCCGGGGAGTCCCTGTAAAGGTGATCAGTCTTACCGCATTGGTGGCATTGTCTGGGCTGGGTGCAGTCTCTTGTAGTGTGTTCCGTAGACTGGCAGACTCTGCACCTCAGCCCGCCACAGTTTGCCTGCCCGTGACCGGCCTGCCGACACCGCCTGCAAAAGGGCATAAAAAAGGGTCCTCCTATCCGCCCCCAGCGAGAAAAGTGCCGGGGGGTGGACGTAGCCGTCGAATCCTTCCTCGTCCTTTCGGAGGAGCACCTGGAACTGGCACCGTCCCGTCCAGAAGCCCAGCGAGTCTCTGATGCGGCGGGCCTGCGACGTGACGTCCACATAGCGGACAAACTGAAAATGTCATATACAGACTGATCACTTGTGGCACAGTGGAGGAGAAGATATACAGACGGCAGGTGTTCAAAGACTCCTTGATCAGACAGACCACCGGGGACAAAAAAAATCCACCGCCTCGTCCGACACATGCGGGTTGTACATGTGCACCGTCAAGACCCGGAAATTGTTTTTCGCCAGGCTTGTCACTCTATAGAGTGACAGAGGCCTGACCGAGGCCTCGATGGTGCACACCTCCACGACCTTCCCGGTCCTGGCCGCCGGGTAGAACGTCACGTCGTATGAGTTCTCCATCAGATTCCCCTGCAGGCAGAGGACGTCAGCCACCGTCAGCTTCAGCTGCCCCATTAGGAGAGAGGGGGTGCTAGCAACCAATGTTAGGGGGCCCCCTAGTGGCTGGGGCCCCCCCGCGGTGCGTCGCTTGCGGGCCCGTCCGCTACGCCACTGCGATGGAGTCTCCGGGGAACATCTTCCATTTCCAGCTCCGTTGACACCAAGCAGAAGAAAACACTGGTGAGGGAGAGGGGACAAGTGTTAGGGTTAACATGACATTAGGATAGGTACAATCTGCTGCTGCATCAATCAATTCTTAAGCCTTTTCCTGAAGTGTGCAGCTGGGTACTGTATTCTCCCACAGGTAGGATTGCACTGGCTGGAGAGAGTTTACACTATATCTTACAGACAATTAGTTAGAAATCCATGTTGGGGAAGTGCACAAGCACACACTTGAGGGAAGGTGTGGTGAATTAGGACATTTGAGCTATGGTAGCACCAGAGCCAGCTTATAATAATAATAATAATAATAATAATAATAATAATAATACATCCGCGTACGGATCGTGGATAATCCGTGATCCCTACGGATCGCCCTCCACGGTTCGGAACGCATGTGTACCGCGGATCAATAGCAAAATGTAACCAAGTAATAATATTACTTTGTAGGAGTGACGGCAATAACAGGACGATGTAGTCGTTTTGCCGGTAGAAAAACAATCATGTGCGCTTTATTCTCACTCTCTGCATGCGTACTGACAACAACAACATTCATTCTTCTCTGTCCCACTTATATCCCGTCATATCACCCGCTAAGCAGCCTGGGTGATGTAGTAAACACAAACATATAACAATGCTTTGTACAAGGCTGGAACGCCGTGAATTATGAATACTTTGCTCGCTAACGAGCGGTCACTACAACTTAATATCTCTTGTAAATCACAATGTAGAGTTGGTATGAAAAAATAGACGTGACAGTTGCGTGCTTTATTTTACTCTAAAGCGCGTGTAGGTTGATAATGAAAAAAAAAATATATATATATACTCTGTTACGTACTCACTCCACGTGAAGCTGGGAATCCACAGTAACAAGTATCATGGCGAGTGCTAGCAACGTTGGCGAACTGGAAAGGCCTCCCTCGTCATTTAAATCACACGTATGGGAGCACTTTGGCTTCCCTGTCACTTATAATAATGATGGAAGGAGGGAGGTCGATAAGAAAGTTACGGTGTGTAGGCATTGTGCCACGCGGAAATCTTATGAGGCAGGCAATACGTCAAGCATGGCCACACATTTAACGCGACATCACCCAGGTGTGTTGATGACGGGGGGCAAGAAAAAAGTAGCTGAACAACAACTTCTCCAAACGTCATTTAAACAACCGATTCCTGCAGACTCAGACCGGGCTAAAGCCATTACGAATTCAATTGGGAAGTTTATCGCGGCAGACATGAGGCCATACTCCGTTGTGGAGAACAGAGGGTTTCAAAATATGATCAATGTCCTTGAGCCACGTTACAGAATCCCCTCGCGCCCCCACTTCAGTGAGAAGGTTGTGCCCGACCTCTATGAAAAGAACAGGATCCTAATTGTCGGCGAATTAGCAAATGCATCCTCTGTTGCCCTCACCACAGACGGGTGGACCTCCCGTGCAACGCAAAGCTACGTGACCGTGACGGCTCACCACATCACAGCAGAGTGGGAGATGCGCAGTCCCGTGCTGCAGACGCGCGCACTCTATGAGAGTCACACAGGTACCAATCTGGCGCAGATCCTGACAGGAGCAGTAGCAGAGTGGAAGCTAGAGAGACCCAATATAAATATCCCAGTCACCACAGATAATGCCAAGAACCAAGCAAATGCAGTGATAGAAGCTGGACTGGGGCCACAGATAGGGTGCTTTGCACATTCCATTAATTTAGCATCCCAAAGGGGAATCTCTGTCAACCGGATGGACCGCCTCCTTGGGAGGATCAGGAAGGTTGTTTCCTATTTCCACAGGAGCACAACAGCCGCTCATTTGCTTAAGACCAAGCAAGAAATGCTACAGCTACCAACCCACAAGCTCATACAGGATGTCACAACAAGATGGAACTCCACCTATGACATGATGGAGCGCTATCTGGAGCAGCAGGCAGCTGTATACTCTGCACTGACAGACAAGACCCTGAAAAGAAATGTCAAAGACATTGTCACCTTGTCTGATGGTGACGTGAAAGTGGCAGAAGAGGTCCTCCAAGTGCTCAAACCCCTAAAGATGATATCAACTCTGATGAGCACTGAAACAGCACCATCTGTGTCCATGATCCTACCTCTGAAAACAAGGATTCTACAATCCATGGCCCCAGATGAGCAAGACAGCAACATCACTGGAGATGTCAAGGCTGCCATTAGAGGGGACCTGACCCCCCTCTACAGGACTACCTTCATCGATCTACTGCACTGGACCCAAGGTTCAAGTCGCTGTCTCACCTAGACCCTACCCTACGTCAGAGGACATACAGCGATCTCATCACTGAGATTGTGGGCACTGAAGAAAAGGTTAAAAAATATATATATATACTGTATATAAACATTTTTTTTTACCTAATATTTAATTACCGTATTTTCCGCACTATAAGGCGCACTTAAAAGTCCAAAAAAAAAAAAAAAAACGACAGTGCGCCTTATAATCCGGTGCGCCTTATATATGGATCAAAATGTAAAAATTACATGACCAATATTTTTTTTTTAATAATAATAAAATGTTTCAGTACGACTGGTAAACTACAAAGCCGCACCGCTTGCAGCATTACGGTAATCAGTAAACGACGGCCGCCATCTTGGAATCTCCGCGAATGCTATGCTATTGTTATGCTATCATGTGCTCTGAATGGATGCCGTACTCACCCAACTGTTCAATTCGGACACTGAAGAAGAATAATTCAAGGGATTCGTGGACGAGGAATGAACTGAAAAAGTGAGCTTTACGTGTTATACATAACTGAACAATGTTGAGTTATGCACTAACGTTTGATTTAGTGGTATCAGACTGTTTCTTTTACTACGTGTTTACTGAAATAAAGTTTGAATGTTTGACTGAATTGAATTAATGAACATCTCATCCCTCTGTCTCCATGTCATTGTAGAACACCCATGCCTTTGGAATGTGAAGCTTGAGGTCTACAAAGACAAAGAAAAGTTCCCCTCCACGTTTGGGAGAAGAGTGAACTGTTGGGAATTTGTATTAAAATAACTAGAAGTGATAAATCATGTACTATGTGCTCATTTAAATAATATGTGAATGCGGTCAGTTGAGAACAATAGGAAGGTCACGCAAAGCCAAAAGAGAGGTTCTGTTTTTGAGCGACAAGAAGAAATACAAGCTCCTGACTAAAAGAACGTTTTATGATTCAAACTGCCTGTAAATTACTTATTTTTACCTATGTGCTAACAACCATTTTACACCTGCTGTTATAATATTCTATTTTCTGTACTTTCATAACTAATGATTAATGATAAGTCTATTCTTCTAACTTGTAAATCGAATCCTAATATTACTGTGTAAACTTCAATAGTTGTGTTTTCACAAGACATTCTGATAACAAGACATTCTGATAAGGACACTGACACAATGCTCTGCTCATACAAAGTACGATATCACCATGGGAACGAGACGCTAGCAGGACACTCAAGCTGATAACATACATACACTCTCGCACCCACACAAGAGAAGAATTGAAGGCCAACGCTAACGAGAAGACTTTCTGCAGCTGCAACGGATTTGTGCTGACACTTGGAAAACTACCAGATAGAGGGGGGGGGGCATCACCCAGCCCAAAATGTTTGATGAATTGTATAAAGGACTATGTACGGAGGTGAGAGGGACTCTTGTTTTAGTGGAGCCACTGCAGTTAACTTGTTGACGGCTAGCTGAGATAGGCCTGCAGAGGTGAAACTAGAAAAGACTCTTTTCCATGGAAATGAACTATTATTGCTTGCTGATGTGCTTGAATAAATATTATCTTAATGAACAGTTCAGTAGTGGTGCCTAATATTTGATTGGATCATATCATCTTAAGAAGTGATATCAAGAACGTCTCGTTGAGATTAAACGAACTCGCTTGTAAGTGACGACTCAATTAAATCGATACTGGAGAAGTTGATCGCCTTACAGAACAAGGCTGGGAGATATTGTTAATATTGTTAATATGTTATTGTTAATATTGTTATGTCTCCATGTCATTGTAGAACACCCATGCCTTTGGAATGTGAAGCTTGAGGTCTACAAAGACAAAGAAACGTTCCCCTCCACGTTTGGGAGAAGAGTGAACTTGTTATATTGTTTGGGAGATATTGTTAATATGTTATTGTTAATATTGTTAATATGCACATTAACGTTTGAACAACGTTTGAACGTTGAACAACGTTTAAGAACGCTTAATAAAGTTTGACTTTATTTGACTGTTGTGTTGACATTCCCTTTAGCACAGCTCCATCTAGTGGATGCATAACGCAACCCCAGTCAAAAAAAAAACCCGACAGTGCGCCTTATAATCCGGTGCGCCTTGTATATGAAAACAATTCTAAAATAGGCCATTCATTGAAGGTGCGCCTTATAATCCGGTGCGCCTTATAGTGCGGAAAATACGGTACTTAAATAATAAATACTGCAATTATTTTAGTCTATGCCATTTTGGATTTAGATAATAATGTATGTTATTGCTACAATTATAGTTCTATGAAATATGAAAATAAATGATTAGTTAGATTAATAGTTCGATTCCTTTTTTCTGCAGGGTCAAGCCACAGAGCTGCCAGGAGAAGACGCAGAGCCAGAGGCATCTCCTCCACAAAAGAAGTCAGCCATGCAGGAGCTTTTTGGGGAGACCTTTGTGAGCAGCATGGACATAGTCCAGACGTTTGCCAACACCATTGAGGAGGAGGTGTCATCCTACAAGGTAGCAAGCAGCATTCCACTGGATGGTGATCCACTGGCATGGTGGAAAAGGAATGAGGATAAATACCCTCACGTTGCCATGATGGCAAGACGCTACCTGGCTGTGCCGGCTACTTCAGTTCCTAGCGAGAGGGTGTTCTCCACAGCAGGAGACATAGTGACTGCAAATAGGTCTGCCCTCTCCCCAGACAATGTGGACATCCTCATCTTTTTGAAAATGAATATGAAGAAGTTATAAGCTTGAGGCTGCTTTGCTTTATTTACTTTTTTTTCTTACCATGTTTAAAGGATTTCACTTTATTATTTAGGTAAAGTTAGGTTTCACTTGGCAACCAGATTGCAGCAGTGATGTTATATATATGTTGTTATATATATATTATATACTGTATATGTTGTATAGATGTTATATATATATATATATATATATATATATGATATATATATCAGTTTTGACATCTTGAATGTTGTTTTTTTGTTTCACACATTAAAAGTGGTGTTTTTACAGAATTCAAGGAAAATGTTGTTTTTATTAAAAATATATATGTTTTGTGTTGATCCGAAAAATGATGCGATCCGTGACTCAAAAACCGTGACACGATCGGATCCGTGAGTAGGTGATCCGTTACACCCCTAATCAACACTGATGCATATCTTGCTGTGACCTGCCATTTTATAGATGCAAGCACCTCTTTGCACTCTGTTGTTTTAGGGGTGCTGCATTTCCCTGATGCACATACTGCTGCGAATTTGGCCAACGTCAAAGCAGCACTTATGGCCCAGTGGGGTATTACCAACAAAGTGTCTTGCATGGTGACGGATGGCGCAGCAAATATGGGTGCTTGTGCCAAGGAGTTGCGCTTGCGTCACACAATTTGTGTGGCGCACACTTTAAATTTACTCATAAAAAAGGCTATTAAAGAAAACAACATGTTGGCTGACATCCGGGCAAATTCTCGGAAGATGGTGGCAGGCTATTTTAAGAGCAGCACCACTGCAAAGGTGAATTCCTTTCTTTCATTGCAATATTCTAAATGACACTGTTTGGTTTAAGTTGCTGCTGCAGTGACTCTTGAATTAATCACTTTTTGTTGGCTAATTTTATAGGAGAGGCTGACACAGGTGCAGGAGCAAATGGGCCGGCCGGCACTGAAGCTGATCCAAGAGGTGGATACACGCTGGAACAGCACATACCATATGCTGCAGCGTGTGTATGACCTCAAGGCTCCTATAGCAGCAGCTTTGGCAGGCCTACGTACTGACATTGCCCCACTCACATTAGAACAATGACATAATTGCAGAATGTCTAAAAGTGCTATCCCCATTCAATGATGCCACAGTTGAGCTGTCAGAGGAGAAGAGTGTCCGGTTCAAAAGTAATTCCTCTTTTATCAATGCTATACCACACACTGGAGGAGGAAATGGGACTTGTCCAAACACAAGAGAGCACAGCAATGGCTGAGAGTCTAAGAAGACAGTTAAAGGAAAAGCTGTACATATTGCAATCAATGAGCATAATGTCACTGGTGACACTGCTTGATCCACGATTTAAAAAGATAGGCTTCTTTAGCCCCAATAAAGCAGCAGAGGCCGAAAGGAGGCTCACTTCCGAATGTGCTACTGTTATACGAAACAGCGCCGCCTCCGCCTCCTCCTCCTCCTCCTCGTCATCACAACGCCCCATATCAGAAGCTTCGCAGCCTGTGACTCAAGGTAATGTGTACTGGATACATTCCAATTGTCTTATTGTATATATTCAC
Organism: Nansenia antarctica; assembly: GCF_963989245.1. Classification (NCBI taxonomy): domain Eukaryota; kingdom Metazoa; phylum Chordata; class Actinopteri; order Argentiniformes; family Microstomatidae; genus Nansenia; species Nansenia antarctica. Next base: position 75,698,951 of record NC_137688.1, on the reverse strand, counting down.
TGACAACCTGTTTGTCTGTCTTAGGTAGGGGTGGGCATCAATGATCGACGATCGATCATTGATCGATAAGGATCTTGGTCGATCACAAAATATTTTGCTCGATAATCATTAATAAATTGGATTTTTTTTAAATAATAATAATAATGGAAATTAGTTTGTCCACGTTATGTGTGAGAAATGAACTTTGCATTTGCCTTCGCATTGAATTTCGCAACGCAGTACGGCATGATGCAACAATTTCCCGTACGTTAGTGTAACCTCCAGTAATTCCAGGTTCCCCTCAACAAAGAGGCACTGAGAGCGTCTTATAAAAAAGTTCAAGTTTATTACACAGTTGTAAAAAAAGGTTAGCAGAGCAAGCTCGGAAAATGGCGAAGCGAGCGAAACGAAGCTTGGTGTGGGAGCATTTTGATCTGAAAGGCGACCTCGTTCATTGCAAACACTGCGCAGTGACCTATAAATACAACACGACAACGACCCCGATGAAATACCACCTGCAAACCGTACACCAGACCCTGATTGCTCCTTCGCTACCTTCTCAGCCCTCCATCATGTCTCATCTTATACGCGGGAGGTGTGATGCACAACGAGAAGAGAAAATAACGATGGCCATCTGTAAATTAATTGAAACAGATATTCTGCCGCTCAGTTTTGTCGAGGGTAGAGGATTTCGTGCGCTGATGCAAATAGTCGAGCCAGCATATCCTGTTCCATCGCGACGTTCTATAACCAGGCGCATAGAAATGCGCTACCAGGAGTCGAAGCAGCACCTGCTAAATAAGCTAGCACTAGCTAGCGACATGGTTGCCATAACTACCGACTGCTGGACGGCACTCAATACAGAGAGTTACATAACGATCACTGCTCACTTCATCTGAGAAGACTGGCAAATTGGCTCAGCCGTCCTGGTCACTGAAAGTCTGCCCAGTCGCCACACAGCTGACGTCCTAGCTGAGAAGCTAAATTACTCTGTAGCCCAGTGGAACATCGAAGGCCGCGTTATTGCATGCGTCCACGACAACGCAGCAAATATAGTTGCTGCCAACAGACCCGGCCGAGTCAACTGGATTTCCATGGCATGCTTCGCCCACACCCTCCAGCTAGCAATACATGATGGTTTTGCAATGTACTTGTATCGTGTCATCTCTGCCGCTGCCAAACTCGTGAGCCACTTCAACCACAGTACTGTGGCGACCAAAGCGCTCCAGAATTTAAAAAAATCGGCGTGCACGCGCATAAAACGCGCACTGGCGCTCAAAACAAAGACGTAGTTTCACCAAAAACTAGAGGGTGGCAACAATTATAATTTCTTGAATAGCGGTTAAGTCATTAAAGCCGAGCAGGTGATTTTATATAGAAGGTGATCAAATACCAATATATCCTACAGCTGCAGCGGAACATGCGGAACGCGCATTACACACACACAGAAAGATCAATACGAAGTAGGCCGACATGAGTACACGCACAAAACCGGCTAACGTTACTTATTAACTGTTTACACAAGTAAAATCACAGTGTGACAGTCAGATGGAGCATTCGGTAAACAACAACAGCAAGGTAATGCTATCAGTTGAGTTAAAGAAAACCAACCCCGCGCATATTGCTATGAATAGTTCGAAGCTAGGTGCTTGCACGTTAGGTGCGAGAGCTCGGTTAACCCATTAGCGGGAACATTATTTGTTTCACAAAATAGGCTGATTTAATTGACCATGAACATCAGAGTAGGGCTGCCACAAACGATTATTTTCATAGTCGACTAGTCACCGATTATTTTAACGATTAGTCGACTAATCGGATCATAAATTACAGCTTATCGCACAATTACTCAATCGCTCTTATTTAGCTATCATCTTCTAAATCAGCTTCTAAATTTAGCTTGAAGTTGTTAGTTGTTGTTGTAGGCATGTGCTAACTAAAAATAAAGACAATTAAAATGATTGTTCACTCAAAAATAGATATTTTAATGAACTTTGCAGATTTATTTCTGGCATCACTTGCATGTAATGTAATGTAAAGAGTAGTAGAGGGTGCAAACTGCTGAGTAAAATGAGGTAGGCTAGGCACTAGGCAACCAAAAGAATACAAAAACAAAAATAAATACTTGTACAGAGTACAAAAGTTTTGCTTTGCTTCACTCATCTCATAGTAGAACGCGCCTTCTTAGCACTGTAACGTTAAGACAACATTTTTAGCTATTTGATAAGTATCGCTTTGATGACAACGTAAAATAATGTAAGAAGGCTTTTAACGTAACGATATCGTTAGCCAATAACAAGCTAACTAGCTTACCGAGACGAGCCATCGTCTTCCTCGTCATCTGCCACAACGTGCTTCCTTTTTAGATGCTCGCTTATCATAGACGTGCTGCCATGATAAGCGAGTTCAGCTTTGCAAACTTTACATTTTACATTCTTTTTTTCAACGTTGTGGTTGAAATGCTCCCACACTTTAGAGGTACGAGGACAGGAAGACATTTCTCTGTTTGTTTTTCCGGGGAAGTCACGTGTGCCCCGGATGACCGACACTGCGCATGTACATCAAAGACACTGGGAGACGCTAGCCAGTGGCAGCTTCAGGGAAGAAAAACGAATGCTTATCGAATGAAATGAATGGTCTTTATTGTCATTGATATAGTACAGGTACCAAACAACGAAATCTGGGAGGGGGGGCTCCCCTGGTGCTAGGCAAAAAAAAATAAAAAAAAATTAAAAAACGCTTATTTCAGCTCCAAAAAAACATGCGACTACGGCGATTACCAAATATGTCGGCGACGATTTTGGTAGTCGACGTCGTCGTGACTAGTCGACTAATCGTGGCAGCCTTACATCAGAGACATACATTACGAATGTTCATTTAAAATACTCTATACTGAGCACTGCAGGCACGTGCCGTGAGCTTTTAGATTGGGTAAGCATAAGATATAGACAGTTTCAAGGAAATGCAATTTTGATGCCCTAGAACCCGCTAATAAACTGTAGTGTCACTTTGTGATCAGATTAGGCCTACCAAAAACAAAACAAAAACAGTTGCCAGTTTCGACTATATCAGGGGTGCTCATTGTTCAATCTTTTTTGAACCAAGATCTTTTCAAGTAGCCAGCCTGCTGAAATCGACAAGTCCAGTTTCAACATCGCAAACGCACACACACACACAACACAGACACACACCGTTTCCATCCTCCATAGTAAACTCACAACACACTTTCTTTTCACACTTTGTCACATAGGCACTTGACATCACATTAAACCCTCCCTCTCTATCTCTCTCAAAACACTTTTGGTCCAGAACCACTGGCATGGACAGCGGACATTAGGCCTATCTCAGCGATTGATTAAGCAGCTCTCTCTCAAACACTTTTGGTCCAGAAGGCACGGACAGCGACATTAGGCCTATCTCAGCGATTGATTAAGCAGCTCTCTGATTGATTGATTAAGCAGAGGAAGTCTTAAATAAGAAGCCATAACCAGCAGCACTCAAACCATATAAACAAGCACAGATCGCCACCAGCCTCGCGAATCATATAAATCATATAAACCGCTCATACCAGGCTTGCTGTATCCCCTAGCGACTCTCCCTTTCTGGGTGTGAAGATCGGTGACCGGTGGCTTCGGCCGGCCTTTCCAGTCCAGTCTACGAAATCCCTTTAGGTCGCTGACAGTAATGTCCAAATTCACAAAATCAAGCAAGTTTAAAAATCCTTATTGATTATTATTATTTAGATCGTTTGAGCTAGGTAGCAAGCTATTCTGCCGGGCGAGAGAAAGTAGTGTGAAACTTAAGTGAACTTGAAAGTGATAAGAGCCAATCAGTAGCTCTTATCGGAATGAACGAACTACTGATTGGCTGTAAGCATGCTTACTAGGGGTGTAACGGATCACCTAACTCACGGATCGGGTCACGGTTTTTGAGTCACGGATCGGATCATTTTTCGGATCAACACAAAACATTTTTGTTTTTTTAAAAACTGCTTTTTCCTTGAATTCTGTAAAAAACCCACTTTTACTATGTGACAAAAACCAACAACATTCAAGATGTCAAAACGGGTAATATATATATATATATATATATATATATATATATATATATATACATACATATCTATATAATATATATATAACATATTCTACACTCAAACATTACATAATTATACTGAAATACAGTAGAGAGGGAGGCGCCTGGTTGCAGCAGTGAGTCACTGGGCTCTTTAAAGCAGATGAATAAACATGTTTTATGCCACTTTTAACTAAATAATAAAGTGAACCCTTATTTTGAACATGGTATGAAAAAAATGCCTACATTATCAGAAGTTGTCGAGCTACCTTTTTCGTGCCTCCCGTCATAGTTGACAGAGAAGCCAAAGTGCTCCCATACATGGGATTTAAATGAGGGAGGCATTTCGAGTTCTTCTCCGCCGAACATCGTAACATGATACACTTGGGCCGCGTTCGTAAATTCGCTTTGAGAGCGCCGGAGCGCACACTGGGTCCGACGTCATAAAGCGACCAAGTAATTTGATTGGACAAGAGGCGTTCCTTGACCGCTGATCAGATTCCAGAGCGGATTTACGAACGCAGCCTTGTTGTTGTGGATTCCCAGCTCCACGTGTAGTGAGCAAACAACGGATTCTTTTTCTTTCGCATTATCAACCTATCATTGCGCTTTAGAGTCAAACAAAGCCCGCAACTGTCGCGTCTATCTTTTCATGGCAACTCTACATTGTGATTTACAAGAGATATTAACTAATATTAAGTAATATTATTACTTGTTAACATTTTGCAATTGATCCGCGGTACACATGCGTTCCGAACCGTGGAGGGCGATCCGAACGGATCACGGAATTTCCGTGATCCGTTACACCCCTAGTGTGTGTACATGTGTGTGTTTGTGTGCATACGTATGTCTGCGTGTACGCGTGTGTGCGTGTGGATACAGACAAGGGAACAGGAGTGGGGCGTGGGGTGCTCCTATGTCAGTAAACACCCCCCCTAACCCCTGACCCCTGACCCCTGACTCCGAGAGCGATGGAGAGAGCTACGGAGGGAGGAGGGGGGACGTTCGGGGGGAGGGGAAGAGAGAGGAGGAGAGAGGAGAGGAGAGAGGAGAGAGGAGAGAGGAGAGAGGAGAAGAGGAGAGGAGAGGAGAGAGGAGAGGACGTTTGGGAGGAGGAGAGGAGAGAGAGGAGAGAGAGAGGAGAGGAGAGAGGAGAATGAGATGTTTGAGGAGAGAGGAGGAGAGAGGAGAGGGGAGACATTCGAGGAGGAGAGAGGAGGAGAGAGGAGGAAAGGAGGAGAGAGAGAGAGAGACAGAGACAACCTTGGATGGTCCTCTTGAAGAGAGGAGAGAGAGGAGAGGAGGAGAGGAGAGAGAGAGGAGAGAGTGGAAGAGAGATAGTGGAAGGAGGAGAGAGAGTTGAAGCCAACCTTGGATGGTCATCTTGAAGAAGGCCTTGCAGGCCTCGCAGGAGGCCAAGCCGTAGTGGTAGCCGCTAGCGATGTCCCCGCACACCAGACACAGCCGCTTGGGCATGGAGTTCAGCATGTACTCGCACTTGATCTGAGACTCCTCCCCGATGGTGCTGGAGCAGTCCTCGTACCGTTTGTTTGCCCCTCCTCCTCCGCCCCCAGCGCCCGGGCCCAAACCCCCGGCCCCCGGCCCGTACAGGGTGGGGGAGTCCAGGCCGTTGTGGGGGTGGCTGCTACCGTTCATGGTGGAGGAGTAGGAGCCTGAGGCGTCGCTGGACCCCCCGGGGCTGTGGTGGTTGATGCTGTCGGCCAGGGAGGCGGGGCTGGAGGGTTCGGTCTTGATGTTGTAGGAGGAGGGGCAACTGGACTCGATGTTGTGGCGGTCTTTGTTGCTGGACATTCTGCAGAGAAGCCTGGGAGGAGGGAGGGAGGGGAGGTAGGGGGGGAGAGAGAGGGGGGGAGGGGAGATAAAGAGGGGACACAGAGAAGAGAGAGTTGAGTTGATTGTATTTGTTGTCGAGAACGTAGAGGTGCAGGATGGGAGAGAGGAGGCGTGTGTGGCTCTGTGTGTGTGTGTGTGTGTGTGTGTGTGTGTGTGTGTGTGTGGCTGTGTGTGGCTGTGTGTGTGTGTGTGTGTGTGTGTGTGTGTGTGTGTGTGTGTGTGTGTGGCTGTGTGTGTGTGTGTGGCTGTGTGGTGCGTGGCTGTGTGTGTATGACTGTGTGTGTGTGGCTGTGTGTGTGTGAATGTGAGTGTGTGTGGCTGTGAGTGTGTGAGTGTGTGTGTGTGTGTGTGTGTGTGTGTGTGTCCAGGCCCCAGCCATCAGTCACTCTAGTCAATATCAACTTGTTCTACATGAAGGTAATCAGTAAGGGGGCGCGGGACTGTTCAATCATGTCTGAGACAGCCTCACACACACACACACACTCACACACACACACACACACACAGAAACACTGGACAGTAACACACGCACACACACACACACACACACACACACATACAGCCACACACACATACAGCCACACACACACACACAGCCACACACACACACACATATATAAAATGAAACACTCACACAGAAGGAGGCAGAGGAAACCCCTACAATGATGAACAGACATCTTTCACCAACCCCCCCCACCCTCCCCACTCAATACCATCAAGCTTTTAACTATCACCCCCCCCCCCCCTCCCTCCCCTCCCCCACCACAGTCCCTAAGAGAGCCCTGTTAATGGCAGGTGTAATTAATAGATATCTCTGCTCTCTCTGTCTCCCTCTCTCTCTGTCTCCCTCTCTCTCTGTCTCCCTCTCCCTCTGTCTCCCTCTCCCTCTCTCTCTGTCTCTGTCTCACTCTCTGTCTCTCTCTCCCTCACTGTCTCCATAAGTCTGTCTCTGTATGTCTTTTCCCCTCCTCTCTCTCTCTCTCTCTCTCTCTCTCTCTCTCTCTCGTATGTCTTTTCCCCTCCTCTCTCTCTCTCCATCTCACTCTCACTCTCTCTCTTTCTCCCTCTCTCTCTATTTCTCTCCCTCTCTCTCTCCCTCACTGTCTCCATAAGTCTGTCTCTGTATGTCTTTTCCCCTCCTCTCTCTCTCTCTCCCTCTCTCTCCCCCGCTCTTTCTCTCTCCCTCTCTCTTTCTGAAAGGAAACACACAAAAGGGTTTTTAATTAAGGAGGGATGCTCCTAAACGAGTGCTCTGAAACCCAGTCAGCTTGTAAAAGATGCCATTCTACTGACGCCCATAAACCAGGGATTTTTTTTCATTATCAACCTATCATTGCGCTTTAGAGTCAAACAAAGCCCGCAACTGTCGCGTCTATCTTTTCATGGCAACTCTACATTGTGATTTACAAGAGATATTAACTAATATTAAGTAATATTATTACTTGTTAACATTTTGCAATTGATCCGCGGTACACATGCGTTCCGAACCGTGGAGGGCGATCCGGACCAAGCTTTTTGGCAGGAACTCCACCTAGAAGATAAGTGTTGTGCAAATATGTAGTCAGTCAATCAATGATTCCAAAGTGGGTTACTGAAGAAGACTCCTCAATGTCGGTTTATAATATTTATTCAGACAAAGATGTCAACACCCTGTGGGTGGGAATACAGCGTATGAGTAAATACAATTACCAAAACAAGACATACATAACAAGATATAAACAAACATGAACGATTACTGTTAACCACAATCTGATAATAAGATACATATAACTAATAACAGACTTACGTATAACAGGCAAACACGTCCTAAAGAGAGAGGAGAAACAGCGTGTATCCTCGGACCACCTGGCATCCACAATGGCCGCCACAACTTCTCCTAACTCTAACCTCTTAACAGAGAGTACTAAACACATAAACCAATACTATCGCCCCCTAGCGGTCGGGAGTACACTCCACCCTGCAGTTACAATATTACAGAGGATGGACTAAATAGACAGTTCTGTGAAAATGACCAGTGCAACTTCCTCTTACCATCCATGCAGGGGTTGTCATCGTAGATGGGCTTGACTGCGCAACTGAAGTACAGCTCTACATTCTTCTCAATCAGCCCAGAGTCAAATGGACAAAGGTGGCCACGCTTATCATAGACACTGTAATAAATAAAAAAAATCACACTTCTCTTTTACTAAGGTGAGAGCACAAAGCAGATACTGTTATGCCGTGTACAGTATTGCGACAGCACAAGGGGCACCACATTTTGCTTGACGTAAACTGGGAGCGCTCATTACCTGAAGTTTGTGATCCTGTGCTGGGGTAAGTCTTCATAACTCTCAAAGCCATCCTCATTTGAGTCGAACAGGGAGAGTCTCTCATCTGTTAACATTTCTGGCTCATCCAACTGAAAGCATACAAGTTTAGATAAGCCTCAGGCATTCAATGCTGATATAGGGAATACAACTAATAGGGATGCTCCGATTTATCGGCCACCGATTTAAATCGGCCGATTTCACTCCAAATGACTCGATCGGTGATCGGCAAAAATGGCCGATCGCAAAAACCGATTTTTTTTTTTTTTTTTTTTTTTTCCTGGGGAAGACAGATAACTGAACAGAAAACATAGGAGGACGTAACAGTATGTAAACCATGAAGGCCACGTTTATGATGTCTTTTATACAGCCATATCGACTGACTTGGGCTTCAGGCCCTAACTGGGTGATAGGCCAGACCTTTACTATGCCATAAAAATGGGTCTGCGTTTGCTTGGTGCCTAATGGATCAAAACTTTTGTCTAAAAAGCTAAAAATATGTAGGCTATCCAGTCAGTAGGCCTACAGTTATGTATTTAAAAAAAAATCGGTATCGGTATCGGTTGATCTTGAGGAAAAAAATCGGTGATCGGTATCGGCCCCAAAAATCCAGATCGGAGCATCCCTAACAACTAACATTAAAGTCAAATTTAATTAACTGTGACATGCTATTTTACCAGGTAACACTTGTCCCACTGAAGGAATTAGTTGCCAACACACTTTACCCTTTTCCCCACTTGGGCTTAAGTTCCTCACCGCAGTATCAGGATCTCCCGTAAACAACTTGAGGTCAGTGTCATCCAGATACTGCCTGCAGTCTGGACATTTGGGGGGTGGCGTCTGAAACAGGAGTGAAGCAATTTCCGTGATCCGTTACACCAATGCTTAATCTGGCCACATTAAACAGCGGGCTGAAGCATCGGAAAAAATAAAAAAGACATTTTCACGCATTCGAATGTACGCGAGGGACAGCAGAGAGAGAAGTGCTTATAGGGGTGGGCATCGATGATCGATGATCGATTAATTGATCGATAAGGTCTTGGTCGATCACAAAATATTTTGCTCGATAATCTTTTTTTCTTTTTTTTTTATAATAATAATAATAATAATAATGGAAATTAGTTTGTCCACGTTATGTGTGAGAAATGAACTTTGCATTTGCCTTCGCATTGAAATTCGCAACGCAGTACGGCATGACGGAAGTTCCCGTACGTTAGTGTAACCTGACCTCCGGTCAGCGCCATGGCACAGCTCCTCGGGGAGCAATACGCAGCAGGCGCTGCTGCTGACAAGTTTGCACCTTTCTGAGGGAGCCTTCTGCGGGCCTGAACTGCGACCCAACTAGGGATGGACGGTTTTTCGGTTATACCGAAAACCGGGGTTTATAAAAATAGAAACGTTTTTTTATCAAAACCGTCTGAAACCGGATTATTTATTTATTTTTTTTATGAAAAAAAAACCTTATTGATTGATCGATAATTGATCGTTAATTCGTTACGATGATCGAACAAAAAATGTTGATCGTTTGCCCACCCCTAGCTTATAATGCAACGCAATGCAAGCAAGCAGAATAGCGAGTGCTTACTCATGCAGGTGGCATCAAAATGAATGACTCCTGCTGCCCTGGGACCTAAAATACGACTCTTTTAATGAAAACAAACAAACGGTTACATGCACTTTTATTTTAATATTTTCACTGTCCTTTTTTATTTTTTCGTTGGGTAAGCACTGCTTACTATGCTTATATGGACGACACGTCCTTGGAGCACTGGTATAAGAACATGAACCAGAGAACAGCAGTAAATGCAATAACCCACAGTCGTCGCTGATGATGTTGCATTTTCGATTAGGATACGTTTACGGGATTGAAGGCACCGGCGACGGGAGGAGAGAAATCCAAATGTCCCGCTAAATTCGGACCAATCACAAAACTGTTTTGAAAGCGCGCGCGCCTGTTGAGAGCGATTCAGTCTCGATTGCAGTGCGAACACAAGCGACGAGGTTAATTGCAACATTGTAACAAATTGTAAATAACTACCCCTAAATCGTAACGAAATGTTGGTCTGGAAGCGGCCTAAATCTAGCTTCAATCTGCTTTTTTTTTCTGTTCTCCGGTCATAATAACTCGCTGCCTTTCTGCGCAGCCTGAATCAAAGTGGACTGTCTGAATCAATTAGTGGCGGAGGAAATTCATTCGTGGCGGCCCGCCACGAATAAATGCATATAGAGGAAACACTGCATTTATTTGAATTACCTTGTGTATGAAATGCTTTAAAAACAAACATGTCTTGCCTAATGTTACAGCCTCCTCAACACCCATCTCCTGCGTAATGAAAATGACGGGGCCAGATGCGCTGAATTCAAGGCCAAAGTGCGGTCTTCCCTCAGCCACCGAATGAAGGTATGTGTTAGGTAGGGTTAAAAATTGTAGGCCTTTTCCTGAATCAGTACAGAGTTGCCATTTTTTCTGATTTGCCAATTGATTATTCTTTTTCATTATTTATTCAGGTCGAATCTGAGGAGTTGGTGTCATCCGCACCCATCATCTCATCAATGTTGGATCCACGTCAAACACCTGCCATTTCTTACGGATGCACAGAGAGAGGCCGCAAAGAACAAACTGCTCAAACTTGGACAGTCAGTGGAGATGGAAGGCCCTATCCCACTGGCTGGAGGAGATGAGGCCATGCCGCCCGACTCTGAGGAGGACGAAGGAGCCCCAGCAGGAGCACCTGCTCCGGTCAGCGCCATGGCACAGCTCCTCGGGGAGCAATACGCAGCAGGCGCTGCTGCTGACATCCCCATCGAAACAGAAGTTTGCACCTTTCTGAGGGAGCCTTCTGCGGGCCTGAACTGCGACCCAACTGACTGGTGGAAATTGAACGAAAGAAGGTTTCCTAGGTTGGCCAAATTAGCACGGACCTACCTCTGCATCCCCGCAACCTCGGTGTCCTCGGAGCGAGTGTTTTCTGCGGCTGGCCTAACTGTCACCAGATTGCGTTCATCTCTCACCCCTGAACATGATCATCTTTCTGAACAAGAACCAGTAGGCCTGCCGCCTACAGTCTCTCGCTGGAGTTTACATTTAAGTTAAGCTGGACGCTCTTAAGGACACTAACGTTTTCAGTCATCCTCCTATTTGTGAGTAACTGTTTTTTTACTGCTCCTATGGTGACTTACTTATTTTCTATATTTTTATTTATAACGTAAAATGTGTTTAAGTTAAACAATTTAGGCTACTCACTGCCTTGTTTAAGAGGATTGTTATCTGACTGTAGTGTCTAGTTTGAATGTGAATGAATGAATGAATGTGTGCAATAGCAACACAAATAAAGTTTTTTCCCCAAGGAAAACATGCTTGTTATTTCTGCCCTAGTTTTTTTTTTTTATGGAAAAAAAGCTTATCAATTAATCGATAATTGATCGTTAATTCTTGCGATTATCGAAAAATAAATTTGTATCGTTTGCCCAGCCCTAGTCTTAGGTAACAAACTGTGGCGTCGTTTAGACACCACAGTCCTGCAGACGAGGACCCAAAATGGAACTGCAGACGCAACAGTGGAGGTCCAGACCTACCTGGGTGAACCAAACATCGAAAGGATACAGAACCCCCTACAGTATTGGGAAGAACACAAAAATGTGTATCCTAATTTGTATAAACTTGCCGTTGTTTTTCTATGCATCCCAGCTTCATCTGTGCCCTGTGAAAGGATCTTTTCAAAAGCAGGTGAAATCTTCTAAAAAAAAAAGAAACCGCCTGAAGCCCAGCACTGTGGAGAAGTTGTTATTTTTAAATAAAAATGAATAAAATGTTGTTCCTAGTAACACAAGCACATTTATTCAATTCAAAGCTTCACACACCAAAGCCACGGTGTCATTATCACTCTGCCTGCTATACATTTATTGTCCACTTGATGGCGCAGTAGAGCAAATAAAGCAACACGAAGCTTCGGCGTATGTGTGACGCAATTGGATGGAAAGCTTCATCTCGCCATCACTACGCTTCACACCCCCCTGGTGTCCGGTGTCATGCAACTGTCAACTGGTGACTCGTGACATGACATCGCCTGTTAAATTTCCACTCAGTGCGTGTCGTGGTAGTGAGCTGAGCAGTTGTGTTACAAGTTAAGAAGAGTGAGTGAAAGCATATATACTAAATTATTATATTATCTGAATTGTATTATTATTATTATCATCATCATATTATCGAATTTCGCTAGCTACGAGGTCACAGAGAATGCCGAAGGCCCTAATGAAGCGTTCTAAAGTGTGGCTGCATTTCACCCGACTCGACGAAAACAACGCGAAGTGCTCAAAATGCTTAAAATCATTCGCGTGTAGAGCAGGGAACACATCTAACTTGATGAAACACCTGGCAACGCACGGGATACATTTAAGGGTAGAAGGGTGCACCGTGTTTGACAGCTTGCGCAACCCTTCGGCAAGCACCTCAGCAGCAGCAAGCACCTCAAGCAGTCCCGGAGAGGGGGAGGGGGAGACCGCCATTCCCATTGAGGATGATGACAGCAGCATTTCCTCAGGTTAGTAATGTTTCCGTTTATTTATTTAAAGAGGGGGACAGTGGACATTAATCAACAAGTCTGTTTCCAATCTTTCTATCAATGTAAATGCACTAGAGTTAGCCAAAGCTAGTTTTCATCGGCAGTCCCAATGTAGCCTAACCGTTGATCGCAAATCCTGCGTTTATTAAGTAGGCTATTTGCCCTCTATTAAATGATTTCTTGTTTTGTTTTATTTAACCAGGAAAGGATTTGAGAGATTAAACACATCTTATTCAAGAGGGTCCTATCCAAGACAGGCAGCAGCAAATATTTAGCTACAGTAACATTATTTAACCTATGTTTATATAGTTGGCTCTCCAGCTACAGCATCAGAGACGCCATTCACCTTGGCAAAGAAGGGAACTTTGACCAAAGACAAGGTGGAGGAAATTCACAGGGCTGTTACCAGGTTTGTGGTCAAGGGACTGCATTCCTTTTCCACTGTGGAATCTCCCTGTTTCAGGTAAAGTGACGTGAAAACAATATTTGTTTACTTTATGTTTATAAATCTGTGCCATTAGACAATTATGTCAAAACAAAAAAAAAGTCAAAATGACAATAAAAAAGTCAAGAGGTGTCGTATTTTGCCAGAGAAGGCAAATATGCTGATCTTTTTGCTAAATAATTGCTGAGGTGGGAGTTTTATTTTTATTTATTTTTATTTGAGTGTATATTTCACTGTAATATTATATATATGTATATTGTGCCTCAGTCAGCAGGAGTTTTATTTTCATTTATTTTAATTTGAGTGTATATTTAACTAATATATATTGTGCCTCAGCAATAAAAAAGTGAAAAGCTGTTTAATGTTGTCGACCGTGTTATTATTATATATATATATACAGGGCTTAAAGTGGGAAAAGATCCTGTGCCTGAAACCTTGAGACCAAACCTATTGGGAGAGCGGGTACAGAAGACAGCTTCTTGTCTCAATGTTTAAATGCATTAATACTATTTTATAGTCAATACAAAATATATGTCTCAATGTTAAAATGCATTAATACTATTTTATAGTCAATACAAAATATATGTCTCAATGTTAAAATGCATTAATACTGTTTTATACTCAATACAAAATAAAATAATATATTTAGTCTTTAAAAGGCCAAACTGATTGCATCACTTATTAAGCCACTATCACTATAACAATACAGAATAAAATATATACATGTCTTTAAAAGAACAAACTGATTACTTATTAAGCCACTATCACTTATATTCTCCTTCTTGGCACCACGTCCCATAAGGCTTCCCGTCACTACTCAGGGTTTTTCCTGGCTCAAAATGAGGCGGAGGTGGTACCAGTGGTGTTTGACATCGGGGGGGACCCATGAAGCAGGGCTGTCTGGGGGTCCTTAAACGAGCATCAAACACTTAATTTCTTGCATTCTGGTGAATTGATATGCACCAATTTGTGCCCTTTCTCCATCAATTTATGGTGGAAATGTCATTATATATGTAAAGGAAAAAACAATATTCAGGCACCAGATGACCATTCAAAATATAATGTAATATAATGCAATATAAGGCTCTCATGCATTCTGTACTTTCAAATATGTATTCTCCTTGAGCAGTCAACATCAACTATCAGCTGTTTCACTAGCAAACACGAAAGCTAACTTATTTGTGAAGCTAGAAATATGAAGGAGGCGGCCGCCTCATAGTTCTCTATGCAGGAAAAACCCTGCTACTCTCCTCTATCCATGCCCAGCGCCATTTATTCCTTACTCCTCGTTCTAGTATAGCTGTGTTTTCGCTAAAAATCTCCAACATTTCATCTATGATGACATGGGACCGGTAGGTGGTCTGTTTCCCTATCTAAAAATACATTTGATTATAGTTGGAATATTACATTTTGAAGATAATTTGCTAACAAGAACAACATAGCAAGCATGATCATTGTTTACCTTCAGCTTTTTGAAGTAGTCACACCCCAGCAACTCGGCAAGTTCAAGGAGAGCAGGATAATTGGTGTGGTGTGCCTGCTCTCGCTTGGTGAGGTAATAGAGGCATGTAAACTTTCAGGGCTCTACAGTGCGACCATTTCACTCGCATTTGCGACTAAAAATGCATCTGTGCGACTAGAGAAATAAATTCACGAGCACACGTGCGAGTACCGTTTTTTTTTTTTTTTTTTTTTCTACAAATAAATCTGCGCGAACCGTGTGGCCACATTTTAAGCCGTCAGCCAGCCCGCTACGACCATGGGAAGTCATGTTAAAAGTGAAGTTACTTCTGTTAAACTGGCGCTAAGCTAACATCGCTAACTCCCTTCTGGGCCTTAAAGAGACAAGCGCCCTTTTCTCATCTCAAGCTTCATTAGCTTCATTAGCTCACCACATCTACAGATTTGGCCCCACACACTCCAGATTTGAACCCAAGGTTACAACCAGGGTTAACTACCCAGGGTAGAAAGTAGAAAGCTCTCAGTAGTGGAGGTACTCCAGAAGTCCAAATGCATCTCTAATCCTAGGAAACCCTAGGAAGCAAGTTGCCTAATGGCATGAAAATGCAACATGTTGTACTTGAGTGTGGCAGAGAGGTGGGACCCCCGGGGATGGTGGTGTGCTAACAGCTAGCCGCCGCAGAGGCACCGTGCTGGGCTGGCCACCTCCACATGTCACCACCCCGGGCAGCATGGGGCTGGGGACTGGTCATCTGGATGTGGGGTAGTTTAATACCCCTAGATGTGGAGTTGTCTGGCCACCGTGTGTGACTGATGTAGCCTGACCCAGCAGCAGGGAGGTGGGCAGCATGGAGACAGACCTCTGCATGGCCTGGCTGGGCTGCTAGCTGACAGACCTAGCCCTAAAGCCTGGCTGGGCTGCTAGCTGCTAGCTGACAGGCATGACATGGATGAATGAATGAACATGCTGCTAACCAGGAGAACTTGACACAGCTAGTTACCATAATACAATGCCATCAACTCTGCGTCTAGTAGGGCTGTAGGCATGGGCCAATGTGTGATTTTGGTGCAAAAATGGCAAAATCACTAATAAAAATGTGTTATAATTACATTTTTCACTGTGCTCCTAAATTTCTTTGTGTGCCCCTAACATTTTTCATTTAGGAGCACATGTGCTCCTAGTGAAAAAGGTTAGCGTAGAGCCCTGTAAACCCCCCAATGATGGCCTCATGCTCTAAATTGATGACTGGGTTGAATGCAGCCACAACTGAAGAACCTATACAAAGCAGGTACAAATGGTTATTGCAACAAAAGCTGGTTATACCTGATAGTCCTTTATCAATTAAAATGACCCGCCACGAATAAATGCATATAGAGGAAACACTGTATTATCAAGTAGCCAAACAGAGAAATAAAATGGCCGTTGGCTTCAACTAAACGCGCTAGTTAGCTAAATAGCTCTTACCTTCGGTCAGCAACACCTGCTAGCAGACCTGCTAAAGCTCCGTTCCTCTTTCATGCCAAGCCTCTCGTAGTGTCTCCCATGTCTGACAAACAGAAGTAGCCCCATAGTCTGTTTACTGAAGGCTGGATTTGATTGAAAAGTTTAGTTTTTCCTGACAGACGGAATAACTAAGCTAAGTTTGGAGTGAGGTCTGAGGGGGGACAAGGCTGTGTTCCAAATGGCATATTCTCCAACATCGTGTTTGGATACTGGATTCTGATTGGCTAGCAATCTGATTAAGAACACCTGTGGATTCTGATTGGCTAGAAATCTGATTAAGAACACCTGCTGACCTGCAACGCAATCGTGGATCTTGTTTATGGGACTATATTCTGTGGCGGAAGGATATATGTATTCTGCAACGATTAATGATTGTAAATACATGAATGTAATGTTAAACATTTGTATTTATTTGTTATATTATGTGGTGGCTGTTGTAGAAAAGCAATTTACCATTCGGGGGCGGGGGTTGTGGACTCATTTACCACTGTTCAGGGTTATGAGTCCACAACCGCCTTCCTCTCATGGTAAATTGCTTCCCTAGCATACTGCATACTAGCATACTCAATGAGTATATACTGGATTCATCAGAGCAGTCATACGTCATCTCCCTGTCATCAGAACGACCACGCCCCCTGTTGGGTGGTAGAGGTGTTTGCAGTTTGACTGACGGTCAATGTAAATGTGTGGTCTTTGCTACTTTAATCCGATAAAATAAGAAAACAGTATTGCTTTTTAGATATTTAGGATCTCAAATCCGATGGCCAGTCAGGCAAACAAGTATATAGTGTCGTTGTCGATTAATGACGGACGTTGTTATATAGAAAAGATTTATGAAATAGGGGTCTGCCTGACTGCCTCCCTAACCCATATCCTGACACATACAACCGTATTGAATCTCCAGGTAATGTATTTCTGACATCCATCACATTTGCTGTCGTTAAATTACTTTATTTTTCTGTTTTGGTAGTCTGTCCAATGTGACACTTGCCCTCCTCCACCGGCCCTAGTTTTGGATCTAGCTTGCTGATCATTATTTTCATGATATAACGTCATAACATCTTCATATACACCATACAGGCTAAATACTGATTAACAGTAGGCTACTTTGGCAAATGCCCATTGAACAGATTTATTTATTATCTTCAGAAAACTAATGTAACACTCTCATCTGGGGATTTACACGGCAAATCAAATGAAGAACTACACATCCCTGATGACAGGGAGATGACGTATGACTGCTCTGATGAATCAACCCCTATTTCATTAATTTTCTCTATATAACGACAACGACTGAATAATATGTGCTACCACAATCTCTCATACTCACCTGCACACACACACACACACACACACACATATTAAACAGTGTCTGTTCTGTTCTATGAGTTATTATTCCTAGCAGAGACCATTCAGTGAGACCAAGTCTTTCTCGCTTCCTGTAGGTACACAAGCTGCCAACCAAGTCCTTCTCACTTGTGTGAGTGTGGGGATGGCCACACAGATCCTGATCCATGTGTGAGCTGAACTTCAGGAGATGGACCTGGTACCAGAGAGGTATTGGTACCCCCCCCCCCCCCCCAGTCTGTTCTACCCCCACCCAAGTTCAATAGTTCAAGATGCTAAAAAGATATTGTCCCATCGTTTCAATCATTGAGTTTGACAAAGTTTTTATTGTCTTGACAAGAGAACCTTTCAGCTCATGCTGTTATGTTTTTAACTATCAGTAAAAGACATCTGAGAAGACGAAATTGTTCACAAAGGCCTCTCTAAGTGAACCAAGCTATACAGCTATGGCCTCAAGTGATACTGCAATCAAAACCCAACTTTTAAGCCCTAATCAGAAAATATGGTGTTACTGTAAATGTTGCTGTGTTTGTGTGGTTGAGTCTTTGCCTGTGTGAATGTGTATAGCTATACTAATACAACCCACTGTCTCTCTCCCTCCCTCCCTCTTGCTCTCCAGAACTTTGAGCTGAATCTGGCAGTGAAGTTGACAGACCACTACCTGTCTCACAAACCTGTCTGTAGGGAGTCTCCGCATTTCATAGGCTCCTCAGCCATGCTCATAGCATCCAGGTGTGAGAGGGAGAGCACACACACCTCTTTATTCACACTGCAGTATTTTCAAACACTACACACTAACCTATGCCCCCTCCCCTCTCTACCCGCCTCCCCAGGGGCACTCTCTATCCTGCGTGAACAACTTCCTGTACATCTGCGACAATGGCTACGAGAGGGAGGAGCTTATCTCCATGGAGACGAGCAGACGCTGGGCTTCAATATCCGTCCTTTACCGCTTCCTCTTGCGCTATGCCAAGGTGTATGTGTGTGACTGTGTGTAATAATAATGAGAAATAGTTTGCCCCGTAAACATTGTACAGCTATGGTCAAATGTACATTAAAAAAAACAGAGTGATACATATGTCATACAACATATGACAGGATGAATACTGAAGTATCAGAGAAAATTGAGAATCACTATAGTCTAGTAGTTGCCCCAGTATGGAAACAATCAGGATCTCTCTCCCAAAGAGAGATTTATAGCTTTTGGCCAAATGTTATTCTTTACCATAGAAACTGAGGTAAATGTTGGACTGTATCTCACACGTTTATGGTGTCCTGAATATTAAGACACAATGTTTTTTTGACCTGTAGATCCAGCATTTGTTTAAAACCTTTCCAGCAATTTCACAGTATTAATAATGATAGTGCCTGTGTAGAGGCCCCACCCACTTGAGACAGGAACTGTTCCATTTTCATCTCATCAGTGCAACCCATAAATATGTGGATGTTGTATCTGAACCCCCCCCCCTCCCCCCCGCAGTATGGTTCTTTCAGTACGGAGGGGCAGTATTGTTAACTTTGAGTAGGCATTTTTTGGATACCTCTTCAATAATTTTAAAATCGCTGGATACCTACTGTCTTGTGGGTATTCTTGAGTAGGCTTAGTATGGTTACTTTCAGGAATTGGATTTATATCCTACTTTACTCCCAAAAATAATAAGCAATAAAAGGCATGACTTCACTGATGTGCTGTACAACCCAAAATATCACAGAAGTGGTCGGTTTAAAAGCTTGTACGGACAATGCACCTTTTCAAGTGTACGTAGATTAACAGTTTAATGGTCTGTGCATCTCAAATTATGTAACACCCAACCAAAATAGATGCTGCACATTGCTACTGTTGTCATGTTAATGTAAATTACATTGTCATTTTCAATTTGCCAAATCAAATTTAATTAAAAGGTATTCCTTCAGCCAAGAAAAAAATAACAATAAATAAATGTTACTATAATCTGAAAATGACTTGTGTACATCGGCACTGATTTACAGTAGAATGGAATTGTTCAATCTGTTCTAAGAGGTAGCTGGTGCTACTGCACTGGGGATAATCATGTTCCAAACAGTGTTATTTATGCTTTGTAGTTAATTTTTATTTATAAAATGAAAAAACATTTATCAATTTTAAAGAACCCCCCCACCAGACACTGCTTTATGACAGGAACTGTTCCTCTGGTTCCCAGGTGTTTGCCCATTTCTTGTTGCTGAAAGACAGACACACACAGAAGTCTTAGGAGAAGGCAATTGAACGTGAATAGAATATGCAGCAGAATATCAGGAACATTTTATAAGGGTGATGTAACCATGTCTTGTGCCATTAAGTCAGGGTGAACATTCAAACGACCCCAAATCTGATGTCAAATAATTACACCATATTGCCAAAAATATGTGGACCCCTGCTTGTACAACATCTCATTCCAAAACCATTACTAATTAATGGTTGTAATGTTATAACAGCATAATGGTTATAGTGTTATAACAGCATCCACTCTGATCAAGAAAAGAGGGAGGGTCATCAGAATGACCTAGGTCTCTAGTTTGTTGTTGGAACGTGTGGCTGTGATTATTCTAGAAGTCACAGTAGGTCATATATGCTTCAGAAACAATCCATATGAAGAAGCTTCATAAGATGCATTTTACCATCATCTTAGTATTATCATGCTTTTGGGAAATGAGGAAAATACCCGCATGGTTTATATTTGTCAAAAACCAAACCATAATTGGTGATGTTAACTTCGCCTCCCTATATACAAGTGTAAAGAACATGAATAATGTAATCTGCTACAATTGTAGCGAATGTATCACCACTTTTCAATACCAGAGCCTAGCTCCTACTGGCTCTCCCCCAAATTACCATTTATTGCAAGGTAGCCACTTCACCAGGACCACTCTCTTGCCATTCTGAAAAGAAAAAGGGAGATGGGGTAAACAGACAGCAATATGTATCTATGTTCAAACAGCCAGAGCGGCGTAACTTGTTGCATCATGCCGTACTGCGTTGCGAAATTCAATGCGAAGGCAAATGCAAAGTTCATTTCTCACACATAACGTGGACAAACTAATTTCCACTCAATTTATTAATGATTATCGAGCAAAATATTTTGTGATCGACCAAGATCCTTATCAATCAAGTATCGATCGTCGATCATTGATGCCCACCCCTAGTAGCCATAGATAAGTACAAAAACAACTGTCTCATTGAATTTTGTTAGCAAGTGATGTCATGCACAGTTGAGTCAAGCAAGAGAGCTGTGCTGGCACCGCAGTCATCGCCTAGTTTTTCTATTGTGTGGCAGAACTTTGCCTGATAATACGTTTTTTCATTAAACTGTTTGAAATAGAGCTCCTGTCTTACGCACCAGACTGCAGTTACTGTGCCTACAGCTCTTTTATGGTATATTCTAAAAATACAGAATAAATACATTACTGTGCTTTGGGCTTGTATGTATGAGGACAGAGGGCTTCTTGACTGACAAAGTTTGACAATCTCACCAGTCTGGATCCACCAAGACCACATAAGTTATACATACTGCCCAAGGTCCATAAGGATGCAGCTACCTGGACCATCCCAAACCACATGCCCCCAGGACGACCAATTGTCTCAAATTGTGGTAGCTAAACCCATCATGAGCTTTGAACACTTTCTCAACCACCTACAATTCAGTTTTTCTCAAAATACGAGTTCAGTTTTAGAGGCACTCATCCGGGGACTCTGGGCTAGGTAGAATAATAGAGCACCGATTCGAACTCCCATCCCTCCCATCCGAATGACCTTTGCCCGGACTTTCCCGGAAATACTTCAGTTGAGACGATCTATCCAGTAGTTCAAGAGGCTTCCTCTCCTCCGTGCTGGGATTCCACCTCCGTGCTGGGCTTCCTCTCCAACTTCACTTCCACCTCCGTGCTGGGCTTCCTCTCCAACTTCACTTCCACCCATACTTGTCAACATTGGGATTTGAAAATAAGGGATATTTCCCCGAAAATAAGGGATATCCCCGCACGCCCCCCCCCCCCACCGTCCACAAACCATACCCCTTACATTTAGACAAGGGTACACATAGTCAATCCTAACATCACCACTAGACAACCATAGGATACCTCTTACAATTAGACAAGGGTACACACAGTCAATCCTAACATCACCACTAGACAACCATAGGATACCCCTTACATTTAGACAAGGGGACACAGTCAATCAACCACCTGCTTCAGTGCAACAAGAATTGGGTTAACTAGTTCCTATGATTAAGTAAGTGACTACAGGTGATCAGAATCAGATACCTGGTTGAAAGTAAAATACTTTGAACATCCCATGACAAATTAACCAAATAAGACCAACATCAAACAATATTGTTTTCTTACCTCTCTCAATCTGAATCGGACAGATTCAGGGTGAAGAACATCTGCTGATCCTCTCCAACTTCATCACTTCCACCTCCGTGCTGGGCTTCCTCTCCAACTTCATCACTTCCGCCTCCGTGCTGGGCTTCCTCTCCAACTTCATCACTTCCGCCTCCGTGCTGGGCTTCCTCTCCAACTTCATCACTTCCGCCTCCGTGCTGGGCTTCCTCTCCAACTTCCATCACTTCCGCCTCCGTGCTGGGCTTCCTCTCCAACTTCACTTCCACCTCCGTGCTGGGCTTCCTCTCCAACTTCACTTCCACCCATACCTGTCAACATTGGGATTTGAAAATAAGGGATAAGGGCATTTCTTCCCTCAGTTTCTGTGACGAGGCAAATGGGGGCCTGTGGACGTCTAAGGCTCCATATCACAAAGGAACAACTACAATATTTTCTTGCACTTGGTCTTTCAGCAACATGTGTTGCACACATTCTTGGAGTGTCTAGAAGAACTCTGTTCAGGAGTATGCACGACCATGGCTTGTCAGTGAGGAGTCTGTATTCCCCCATGACAGATGAAGTCCTTGACCAAACAGTTAGTGACATCAAGTCAAGGCTACCCCATGCAGGTTATCGCATTGTAAAGGGGTGTCTGCAAGCAGAGGGTCACCGTGTGCAATGGTCCAGAGTAAGAGGATCAATGCACCGAGTTGATACAGCTGGCATACTGTCTAGAATGACAAGAATGGGCTGTGTCATTCGGCGGACGTACTGTGTGAGGGGCCCACACTTCCTTCAACACATTGACACCAATCACAAACTAATCAGGTGTGTAATCCACAACAGCTGTAAATCTATATTAACAATCCAATATATGTAGTTATATGATGCTTAAGTAACAATCTTTGTTAGTAAATGTGTTTTTCCTCAACAGATACAATATGGTCATAATTGGAGGCATAGATGGCTTCTCTCGCAAGGTAGGTCTACTACAGTTCTCATCCACTAGACTGTGTTGAATTACATTCAGGGGAAATAATATATAATTTCACTCTAGATCATGTATCTGAATGCAGCAACCAACAACAAAGCCAATACTGCACATGAGTTTTTCATGGAAAAATGTGCTGGGAATTTCTGGTTTGGACCCGGAAATTGCTAAACGTCACGTTTGACGTCAGACTTAACAACCGAATAGCTGGTGCCTGTAACAGTCTAATGGCGACTATAACGTTAGAATTAGCAAATTGTTAAACATGTAACGTCAATGAAGGTCCCTGAATTTCTTGCATTTGGTTCTAGCAATGATTGTGGTTCTATGGTTGATTGTGAAAGCATACGGAACTACATACGTTACATTAGGCCTACATTACAGACTTTTAGCTGACGCTTTTATCCAAAGCGACTGTAATTGCATTTAATGTGGGAAAATCCAATATAGGCTACTAGCCTACTATTTGCCAGAACACACAAGTGCATCTCCTTTATAAAAAAAAAGTGACTAAAAGCATCACCTAGGTCTTAGAGCAATATTAGCAAAGGCAAAGTGCAAGAATAGCAATATTAAAAAATACAATAGTTAAATATCACTACCAGGATGAACAAAGTAAGAACACTGGACTTCACTTACCATCAAAAATATAAATAAATAAATAAATCTGAATGAATGAATGGTCTTTATTGTCATTGATATAGTACAGGTACCAAAAAACGAAATTTGGGAGGGGGGGGCTCCCCTGGTGCTAGGAAAAAAAAACTAAAAACAAGAAGGGAAAAGAGCTGGTTTACATAAATAAAGGCTATGTACACTATCCACTATTAGGGCTGTTACGATTATTCGACGTCGTCGACGTCATCGACTACGTCAATACGTCGGTTAGCGTAATATGCGTCGGTTAGTCGTAAATAAACCAATGTCGTTTTTTTTTTTTTTTTAACCTTTATTTTACCAGGCGAGACAATTAAGTGTATGAGTGAAAAATGGATAGCTACTAGCTAATGTTACACAAGCAATGTAGCTCACCACAGTTCGTATGTCTTGTCTTCTGGTGTTAGTAACGTTAGCTATGTAGCTGGCTAGCTACGGTAGCCTATTGTCATTGTGGTGCGAGCACCTACTGTACGTTATCTAGCTCGTAGCTCGCATGCTATGTTAGCATCAATTTAGCTAATCATAACATAGCAGCGAGAGTAACGTTAGCTAGCTATGTGTTGTGGTGATGGACAGACTTCTAAATGGCCATGTTGGCATTCAAGTTGGCTAAACATAGCAGTGAGGTGGAGCCAAATACGTTTTTTTTTTTTTTTTTTTTTTACAGTACAAAAATTATCGTTAGACTTATCGATAAATTAGTCGTTAGACTAACCGAATAATCGATAAAATAATCGCTAGATTAATCGTTAGAAAAATAGTCGTTTGGGACAGCACTATCCACTATACTATACTATACTATATACTATACAATTTGATTGGACAAGAGGCATTCCATGAGTGCTGATCAGATTTCCAGGGCGAATTTACGAACGCGGCCGTAACATAGCTAGCGAACAGAAAACGGAAAGAAACGTCAGATCGGATATATAAACGGGTTATTTTTATAAACTGGACACATTTTGGGAATATATATGGTTACTTTCTCGCCTGAAAACATATTAAAACTTCATAAAATGACATGTTAACACAAAAGTACAGATTTTAGCCAATGGAGGTTTAAAATGGAGGATTTAAATTGCCCGCTGCTAGCCGGTGCGAAATGCATTCTGAGAAAAAGGCGGTGAAGGCTGCGTGTGAACATGGCCTTACTCCACCACCTGGGTGTGATGTCTGACAGTTAGGACAGCCTAACGGTTATCCTAAAGTAAGGTGACTTTATTTAATATTGTGTGAAGTTAGGAAGCTGTAATACTACGGCCCCTGGTCAACATCCACTGGCCCCTGGTCATGTCCCACGCCCGGCTGTATGCAATCGTGTCTAATCAGGGTCACCAGGAAACATTTGACTCACATTTAGAGATGTTCAGCGATACCGGGGCTGTAGGACGTCTGATCACTCCAGAAACAAAATATAATTCCAACATGCTACGTACACATGAACAACAGTAACTATGCGCTTGAATCAAAACAAGACGCGATGAACACGGTGTCGCCCGTTTTTTCAAGTAAATGTATCTTTGTAAATGAGGACTTCTTCGAAATAAGACCGCCAAAGTGAAACGTTATTTAGCTTTTAAATATGATAAATAGGAATCAAGAAACCACAAACAATATGCAAATTATATTAATAATTGTTGTTGTTTATTTATTTTTACAAATAAGATATTGGTATATCATCACCCTATATTTTTTATTGTGTCAGATGTTTGAAGTACTCACCGGTGTGTGTGTCATACCGGACTCTGTGTGGTCTGAGCAGGGCATACTCCTCACATAGTTCATGGCTGCATCCGCTCTACGCTTCATCTTCTTAATATGTGCCTGAGGGAGAGAGAGACATGTCACTCAAATAAAAAAACATTCTCTCAGAGAAACAAATACATGGAAAAAGTTGGAGTTGATACACTGGGAAAGAGTGAAGGAGGGGGGGGTCTCACTCACACACTCACACTAGGGCTGGGCAAACGATCAACATTTCTTTGTTGAAACTAGGGCAGAAATAACAAGCATGGAACGTCGCGATGGAACAGGATATGCTGGCTCGACTATTTGCATCAGTGCACGAAATCCTCTACCCTCGACAAAACTGAGCGGCAGAATATCTGTTTCAATTAATTTACAGATGGCCATCGTTATTTTCTCTTCTCGTTGTGCATCACACCTCCCGCGTATAAGATGAGACATGATGGAGGGCTGAGAAGGTAGCGAAGGAGCAATCAGGGTCGGGTGTACGGTTTGCAGGTGGTATTTCATCGGGGTCGTTGTCGTGTTGTATTTATAGGTCACTGCAGTGTTTGCAATGAACGAGGTCGCCTTTCAGATCAAAATGCTCCCACACCAAGCTTCGTTTCGCTCGCTTCGCCATTTTCCGAGCTTGCTCTGCTAACCTTTTTTTACAACTGTGTAATAAACTTGAACTTTTTTATAAGACAGTGCCTCTTTGTTGAGGGGAACCTGGAATTACTGGAGGTTACACTAACGTACGGGAACTTGTTGCATCATGCCGTACTGCGTTGCGAAATTCAATGCGAAGGCAAATGCAAAGTTCATTTCTCACACATAACGTGGACAAACTCATTTCCATTATTATTATTATTATTATTTTTTATTATTATTATTATTAATGATTATTGAGAAAAATATTTTGTGATCGACCAAGATCCTTATCGATCAATTATCGATCGTCGATCATTGATGCCCACCCCTAACTCACACACTCACACACACACACACACACACACACACACACACACACACTCACCTCCAGATGGCGGGTGTTGAGGTCGAATTTGGCGTTTTCACGCTCCAGCTGCTGTCCCCTCTCTTGAAGAGAATCCATTTTGGCCTCTGTCTGCTTGACTGCGTCATATACCGCCTTGTCGATCATAGTCTGGATCTGAAAGGGAGACAGGACAGTCAGTGTGCACACACACACGCACACGCCCACGCCCACACCCACACCAGAACTAACTACTTCTCACCTCCGATTTGGAGAACCTCTTCACAGTTCTGGCAGTGTCGGACTCCATCTCTGTTGAATGAATGAATGAATGAATGAATGAATGAATGAATGAATGAATGAATGAATGAATGAATGAATGGTCTTTATTGTCATTGATATAGTACAGGTACCATACAACGAAATTTGGGAGGGGGGGGCTCCCCTGGTGCTAGGATTTTTTTTTACTAAAAACAAGAAGGGAAAAGAGCTGGTTTACATAAATAAAGGCTATATACACTATCCACTATACTATGTATACTATACAAATAAAACACTGTGCTGTACTCTATGCTATGCTATAGATATCCTAACATTTCCTATCTCTGAACCTTATGTACCCGAGGGTTGTCATTATCATACATCGGTCCCACATGTATTTATTTACCATCATATTTTTCAATATAAAACGGTATGATATGGCAGATATATATGGTACATTGCAGTCGCATGCATCTGCGTATATTATATGGTACAACCGTCTTGCCTGTTGTGTATTATCATTGCCGACACAGGCCTAATCATAACTGAACATCTGATAATAAGGTGAAGGGCAGTATTATTCATCTTTACTTTATTGGGTGAATAAACTCAATATGAATGATTGTACAGTTGTCTATAGGCAAGAATGGGCTGAAACAATGACAGTTACAGTCTCGCTCAAACTGTAGCGAGATTAGGAAACTACTAATTGTAAATAGTAATCCACAATTATGGTTATTACTGGTGGCCTGAGGTGGTCCAGTGGTCTAGCACCGTGGTCTACAGTGATATACAAAAAAGACATTATATACAATATTATAAATATCCGTTTGTTATATAATATTCGTTGATGAGTACAGGCATAATCAAACGTAGGCTACTGCAATCACTTTGCTGCTATAGCTATGCATGCACCACACAACTTGATAGGCACATACTGTGCAGTGTATCATTCATAACTGTACATAGGCTACACATATCATAATATATTATCACTATTGCATGGAACTTGGGTAAACCCGCTGTGAAAAAAATAACTCAGCTCCAACAAATCTGAAGGGATTGGGAGACAACTGTACAGTTTATCATTTTCATAACTGTCTGTACATATACATATCTTATGTATCCCTATTGCTATATATAGCCTATATATAAACACATTATGTAACATACTTATCAGTCTTATACTGTATCTAATTCAGCACTGAAGCCTGAAGATTGAGCACAGTGTGTGCCCCCTTGCGACCTCTGCTGATATAAAAGAGAATTGCAGCCTTGGAGAAAAAGATGGCAGCCGAATTCCAAGGCAAATACACAGACACACACAGAAATACTGCAAAATCGCTTTATACTAACTCGATTTTGAAAATGTAAAGATGCTGGGTGGTAGAACGCACATATCTAGGAAAAGTAATGAAAGGAGGGTCCTGACATTTGATCGAGTGCAAAGGTAGAATTTGTTTTGTACTCACTGGTGCCCGATGACACCTCACGGCATCCTAGCTCCTTGCTTGCTACAGCATGGCTAACTTGACAGTTGGCTAGTATGACGCCATTAGGCTAGCAACGTATTTCTTAACATTTAGGAAAATATGGTATGTTACTTAAGAAAACGTACATCTTTTGCAAATACTTTGCTGGTAATTGTTTTATAGAGTTCTGAATTGCGCAGAGACCTTTTGTTACTTACCCAGATAGCTGCTCTTCTGTTCTGTTCTCTTCAGTACAGCTGCGTTGACAATGACCAATCATAAAATGTACAGCTGTCAATCAAGCCACGATGACGTCCGTGTGGGTGTGGTTCGCGTTGACAGTGACCAATCATAAAATAGTATCTTGGTATCTAGGTATCCGCCCCAAATTGTCAAAAGTCATTTTATCTCCTCGAGCAGAAATGAACCCCTCGCGTACAAAAGTTGACCGCGGGAGGCAGAGAGAAACTCGCGCGCGCAAAACTTAACTGCGCGCATGCAAAATCAATTTATGGGCGTGTTAAACACAACTGCGCGCCCGCAGGTGGATTTATGACCGTGTGAAACTTTCGAAGTTAATATCTGCGCGTGTGGAACTTATATCTGCGCGTGTGGAAGTTAATATATGCGCGTGTGGAACTTATATACGCTCGCGAGACTTTTGATAGAAACCTGACGCCATAATTGACCCTTGGGGAACACCACATGTCATTTTAATTTGGTCAGATACAAAGTTGCCAACAAGACAGTAGCTTCTGTCCTGTAGGTAGGATCTCAACCAGTTTAGGGCAGTGCCCCAAAGTCCTACCCAGGTTTAGTCTATTAGAATGTCACGGTCTACTACAGTGTCAAAGGCAGCGCTAAGATCTAGTAGATCAATGTGCAGATTTAGATACAGTTCAGTAGAATAAGATGAGCTGGAATTACACTTAACTATCATTACTACTTTGGACCTTTTACAGATGCATTGCCATCAATGCCTGTTAACATGTACAGAATGTCATTGTCTTGACAGATGTTGTAAACAATAGTTTAAACATAATGAAGACATTGCATGCAAACAATGACGTGATAACCTTATATATTTGGGTTTGACAAGGTAACACAGTGGAACTGAACTCATTATGCAATTATTTATTAGGCAAATAAAGCATATTTTAGAAAAATCCATCCAACAAATAATCAATTGCAAGTAGTCGTCAGAAGTCATCTCTTCCTCCTGGTCTTAGTCAGCTCATCTTTCTCCCTTTTCTAATGATCTGGAATAAATAACAAAACAAGGGTCCTATATTACAAGAGATATTTAGGGCTACTTTAGGTTGTTATATTCAAGAATATGACTTCACAACTAGTTCATGTTTGTTAGGGTTGTTATTGCTAAATGGTGAAAATGAAAACATTTAATTAAAGCTGAGAATCTATACTTTAACCCAAACTGTTGGAGTATGGCACTAAAAGACAACTAAATGTTTCCCCTTTCCATAAACTTATGGAGGGCGCTCTATATGACTTAACAACTAGTTCATGTTACCTGTATATGCCTTAACTAGTTCATGTTACCCTGTATATGCCTTAACTAGTTCATGTTACCCTGTATATGCCTTAACTAGTTCATGTTACCTGTATATGCCTTAACTAGTTCATGTTACCTGTATATGACTTAACTAGTTCATGTTACCTGTATATGCCTTAACTAGTTCATGTTACCTGTATATGACTTAACTAGTTCATGTTACCCTGTATATGCCTTAACTAGTTCATGTACCCTGTATATGCCTTAACTAGTTCATGTTACCTGTATATGGCTTAACAACTAGTTCATGTTACCTGTATATGCCTTAACTAGTTCATGTTACCTGTATATGCCTTAACTAGTTCATGTTACCCTGTATATGACTTAACTAGTTCATGTTACCTGTATATGACTTAACTAGTTCATGTTACCTGTATATGACTTAACTAGTTCATGTTACCCTGTATATGCCTTAACTAGTTCATGTTACCTGTATATGGCTTAACTAGTTCATGTTACCTGTATATGACTTAACTAGTTCATGTTACCCTGTATATGACTTAACTAGTTCATGTTACCTGTATATGCCTTAACTAGTTCATGTTACCCTGTATATGCCTTAACTAGTTCATGTTACCCTGTATATGACTTAACTAGTTCATGTTACCCTGTATATGGCTTAACTAGTTCATGTTACCTGTATATGGCTTAACTAGTTCATGTTACCTGTATATGGCTTAACTAGTTCATGTTACCCTGTATGTGGCTTAACTAGTTCATGTTACCTGTATATGCCTTAACTAGTTCATGTTACCCTGTATATGCCTTAACTAGTTCATGTTACCTGTATATGCCTTAACTAGTTCATGTTACCTGTATATGGCTTAACTAGTTCATGTTACCCTGTATATGGCTTAACCACTAGTTCATGTTACCTGTATATGACTTAACTAGTTCATGTTACCCTGTATATGCCTTAACTAGTTCATGTTACCTGGTCTAAGAGTGCCAAACACTTCCACTTCACACAGAGTAAGTTGTTTTTTCTTGCCAGGGAGGACCACATTGACATAGCGACCACTCATGTTGTCACACTGGAAGGAGTAGCTGTTTTCTGCTGAGATGGTGATGTTACCGCAACTGAGAGAGAGACAGAGAAAAGAGATCAATTGTCAATGGGACTATAGTCGTTCAGTGAGAGGGCTATGTGGATTTGAGTGTCATCCGCATAGTTGTGGTAGGCAATTTATTATCTTTTTTATGATGCGTCCCAATGGCAGCATCTAGAGATTGAATAGAAGGGGGCCAAGGATTGACCCTTGGGGAACCCCACATGTAATTTTAATTTTGTCAGATACAAAGTTGCCAATGAGACACAGTAGCTTCTGTCCTGCTTGGCTTTGTTGATTTTAATGTTTTGTAAGGTGTCCTTGAGAGCCTCGAAAGGCGCCCATAAATAAAATGTATTGTTATCAATGTCTGTTCAACAATGTAACAAATCCATCAAAAATGCACTGGCATGGATAAGATAACAAGAGATGTCTTCAAACAGTTGAATTTAACCCCAACCCTAACCCTAAATGAAAGTGTGAAGTGTTCAGCTCTGGGCAGGGGGAAATGTTGCATGAGTCACCTGGGATTGTCGTTGCCGTTGTTCAGCAGTGAGCTGCCGATACGAACCACAGCACCTTCAAGCCTCCCAGCACAGCAGTCTGCTCTATTGGTGATGGACACATAAGAGACTCTGTACACACCGAACAGGTCCACTCTCCACCAGGGGTCGGTGGTGGTCTCAGTGTGGGTGCAGGATTTTCTGCGATAGTCTGGGTTTGTGTCCCCATCAATGGCGAGGAGAGCAGGACCATTAAAATCCAGTGAAGACTGAACAGCCTCTCCTTTCAACGCCACGTTTTCTGGAGTGGAACACAGAAGAGAAGCCATGAATTGTGATCCCTGAGAGTCCACATTAAGGCCTAGAGGGGCTCTAGCTTCATATTCCCATTGTTCCAAAAATATTTGGTTTTAAAAGGTGCTTTGTATGAGGACCTTAGAAATAATTGCTGCTTTCTTTTGTAAGTATATGGCTTAACACAGTTAACTTTCTGATTCAATTTTGACTGAGTACAAAGACAACGAAACACAGTTTGGCATCTGTTATGTTACCTGGAGTGCCAAACACCTCCACTTCACACAGAGTAAGGAATTCTGTCCTGCCAGGGATGACCACATTGAAATAGCGACCCTCCATGTTACACTGGAAGGTGAAGGTGCCTTCTGTTAAGATGGCGGTGATGCTACCGCACCTGAGACAGAGGAATGTCAGTTCAACAAAGTAACTCCATAAAAAAATGCACTGGCATGGATAGGAAAAGAGGTCTTCAAATAGTTGAATTAAATGAAAGTGTGAAGTGTTCTGCACTTGGCAGGGGGAAATGTTGCATGAGTCACCTGGGATTGTTGTTGCCGTTGTTCACCAGTGAGTTACCGATACGAATCTCAGCACCTTTAAGCCTTTTTTTTTTTTTATACTTTATTGCAGGACTTTACATTACATTAATAAGTTCATTTCACACACTTTACAAGTTCTTCACTTGTTTAAGTTCATCCTGCATCATTTTTTATTTTATTTTTTATAGAGAGAACAAGAAATAAAGAAAATAAAGAATAGAGACTAGAGAGAAAATATAAAAGAAAAAAAAGAAAGAAAAAAAAAAAAAAAGAGAGAAATTATAGGGATAGAAATAGAAAAGTAAGAGACAAAGGGAGGGGGGTGGGATCGGGGAGGGTTGGGGGGGGGGGGTTTCCTTCCTACTCATTCATTCGGTCCATTTACTCCAGTTCATAGTGAATTGCTCTTCACGGCCTCCCACTTTGCAAGTAATTCTTTCCATTTCTTTTATGTCTTCAACAGTTTTTTTCCAATTATTAACGGATGGTGGGTTTAAGTCCAACCATTTACGTGTTATTTGCTTTAAAGCCGCGATACGTAGTATGGTGTACAAATATTTATCTCCCTCTCTGTATATATCTAATGGAATAAAACCGAGTATAATATTGACTGGATGTATAGGATTTTGTAAGGTAAATGTATTTTTTATTTTTACTTGAACTGCCTGCCAAAACCTTTTCAATTTAGGGCATGTATAGAAAATGTGTGTGTGATTGGCTTCTCGTTCCGTACATTTCCTCCAGCATTCTGCATTGCCTGTTGGCCTATATTTTGACAACATTTTCGGTGTTAGGAAGATCTTCATATTTATTTTCCAAGCAAATTCTTTCCAGAATTTTGATTGTGTTGTCTTAAATATTCTTTTGCATGCTTCTTTCCACTCGTCATCCGTAATTGTTATTGCTAATTCGTTTTCCCATTTTTCTTTAGTGTTATCTTCTTGTATCTTGATTTCTTGCATGATTTTGTAAATTTTTGAGATTTTTGTCTTTTCACTGTTTCTATTTTTGATCAGATATTCCATTAGTATATGTGATCTTTGTTCCTGTCTCCTCTGCTGTGTTATAAGGTAGCTTCTAATTTGTAAGTACTTAAAAAAATGGCTATTACTTATATTAAATTGATTAACTAAGGTTTCAAATGAGTCTATCATGTCATTTGTAAACATCTGTGAGTACACCTGTAGTCCCTTCCTAGCCCATTCTTCTAATATTTTGTCTGTTTTATTAGGTAAAAAGTCTGGGTCACTGGCTATCTCTCTCAAATAAATACATTTGTCATCACATTTATACATTTTACGAATAGTTTTCCAATTTTTGAGGGTATTTTCTATGCATCTGTTATTTCCACTATGTTTTTGAATTCCTTTAGACTCAGAAAGGGTAGTGTTCCTATTGATATTGATATTGCTTGTTTTTCTATGTCTTTAAGCCTTTGAGCACAGCGGCCTGCTCTATTGGTGATGGTCACAGAAGTGATGTTGAACACACCCAGCAAGTCCACTCTCCACCAGGGGTTGGTCTCCTTCTTAGTGTGGGTGCAGGATCCTTTACGATAGGTTGGGTTTGTGTCCCCATCAATGGCCTTGAAAGCAGTACCTTTACAAGCCAGTGAAGACTGAACAGCCTCTCCTTTCAATGCCACGTTTTCTGGAGTGAAACACAGAAGAGAAGCCATGAATTGTGATCCCTGAGAGTCCACATTAAGGCCTAGAGGGGCTCTAGCTTGATATTCACACGAGTCAGTTGACAACTCAAACAGTTACATCTCAAAAGGTTACAATAGTCATACTACAACAGTCAAATGACAGACTGTATATAACATCTAAAGAACATATGACTGTACAATATGACTGTACAATATCACTAATGTTGTATTCTTACCTATTGGGGGAGGGGTTGGTAGCACAACTCCTGTGGAAATATCCATATAATTACAATGTATTACAAGATGTTTGTCACTCAGGTTATACAAGTACAATCGTGTGAGATACTGTCGCTGGGGGGGCTCCATTTAGGGTGCATACGAGACAGAATATAATATCAAAATATAAGAGGCAAAAGTGTTGAAGTGGTGGTGGAGGGGCGATAGATGGGAGACATGAGGTGACTTGATTAGGATCCATTAGCTGATGCGAAGCATCATCAACTCTATGGGGTCCACACAAAACATAACACACCAAATAACAGAAATACAATTCTACATTAGAGGGCAATATGCTAAATAACCCATGCATGCATCTGTCTAGCATTAGCCACACATGCACAGTTACTCGACACACTTACCCACTAAAGTGAAGAGAAACAGACCCCACTGCATGGCTTGTTGTGGCATCACTGAACCGCCTGTATCTCCTCTGTAAAAATGAGATCACAAGTTCAACAGTGCTGCCTCCCATGCACTGCAAACACAATGCTCTTCAACCTCACATTTGCTAAAACTATAAGATGGATGTCAGTTTGATATTACATCCAAGAGTCATGGATAGCCACAGTAGTTTAGAGACTGCTACATGTGGATACTTGTCGAACCCTTTCCACAGAAGATTCTTCATGTGGCCCATTTTGGAACCGTTTGTTTCAAGAGTGTAGATGAAGGACAGTTCACTATTACAGAAGTAGAGGACTCCACCTTCAGTGAAAGCAGATACAACTAATTCCCAAGTTAGTAAAACCAATAATCCTCAGTACTCACAAGTCTAGTACACCTTACTGAGCTCCTTGTTCTTCAGTGTCAACCTTCTCAATGAACAGCAAACAAGCTCCTCAGCCTAATTTAGTTTAATGCTTTATTTCAGAAGGGAGAGGCCAGCGCTGTACAGTATGTTGCCTCCGCATACTGTGCACATACAGTACGAGCATGCCGTGCGTAATATAATGACATCAACATCTGTCATTCCTGCAGTCTTCCAGCGACCCCTCTGTAATACTTCTCAACTCACAAGCGGAGGTATTGCCGTGTTTATTCAGAAAATAATGATTGCTGTGTTTATTCTGAATACTATATCACACAAGGTTGTTCCATGTTGCCAGGTGACTGTCTCCCTTCCGTCTCCCTGTCTGCAGTTGAACTTAAACCAGCTGACCTGTTCTTTCCTTTAACGAATTTGAGTATAAGGTTCCCTTGCACAGAAAACGAGTAAGCTCGAGATAAATGTTTATTAACAAATGATTAACATAAATTAAATGGCTCGTGCATGATGTCAAGGCCGCCCTTTTCCTCCCCTTCCCAGGCGCAGGCCTCTACGGCGCGGCTGGACACGGGAGGGACCAGGAGGGGCTGATTGTCCACGCCTGGGCGGAGAGCGAGGTCGCAAGGCTGGTGGCGATGCCGCTGTTGCCAGAGGACATGGAGGGGGTTGGGCCGTCAGACGAGGGCCCAGATGAGCGACCCGCGCCAGCGCCTCAGCACAGCGCTCCAATGAAGCGGCTGTGCGCTCAAGCGCCTCAGCACAGCGCTCCAATGAAGCGGCTGTGCGCTCAAGCGCCTCAGCACTGCGCTCCAATGACGCGGCTGTACGCTCAAGCGCCGGAGCGAGCCGCTCCACTGCATTAGCGTGCAGTCCCAGCTGGGCCTGCTGTACTTCCAGGAACGGCTGGTCGCCGTCCCTGGCGAGGCCCCGGCGTGGTTCCCGTCTGGGACGACTCGCCTCTGCCGTCTCCGCCCTCGCCGACGGCCCTTCGCCCGGATCCATCCCCTCCGCCCGCTCTCCCCCCGTTTCTGGTGGCGGTGGTGATCCACCAGAAACGACCTCCTGGTCAGCTCCGGTGGAGGACGACTCGTCTGTAGAAAAACATTTAAATTAAACGCATTGTTTGACTGCATACATTTAGAATATACAATAAATTGTTCAATAAAATAAAATTCATTCATTTCCCCTGGGCAATTTGTTATTAATAGGCGACGTAGGAGCCACTGAGGTGCTTTTACGAGATATATTATTAGAATATAACTTTTCATAGGTTTGATATTTGGAAGTAGAGAATCTTGTACCCCACTGTATGGCTTGTTGTGGCATCACTGAACCGCCTGTATCTCCTCTGTAAAAATGAGATCACAAGTTCAACAGTGCTGCCTCCCATGCACTGCAAACACAATGCTCTTCAACCTCACATTTGCTAAAACTACAGGATGGATGTCCGTTTGATTCCATCGAAGAGTCATGGATAGCCACAGTAGTTTAGAGACTGCTACATGTGGATACTTCCTGGATCCATGTAGAACCCTTTCCACAGAAGATTCTTCATGTGGCCCATTTTGGAACCGTTTCTTTCCCCAAGAGTGTAGGTGAAGGACAGTTCTCCACCTTCAGTGAAAGCAGATACAACTAATTCCCAAGCTAGTAAAATCATTAATCCTCAGTACTCACAAGTCTAGTACACCTTACTGAGCTTCTGGTTCTTCAGTGTCGACCTTCTCAATGAACAGCAAACAAGCTTCTTCAAGTGGTGAAATGCTACCCCCTCTCTACTCAGCTGCTCCTTATATACAATGATTTCTAGTCACATGACCAGGAATTGAGGGAACTGAGATTGGTTTGGTGAAGAACTACACATATTTGGGTTCTGTGTTTGATAATAGGTTGTGTTTTCAGGGCTAATGCAGATGCGGATCTCTAAGAAGGTAGAACAACATTCTGTTTTATGTTCAATTCGTTATTTTAATGGTGGACCAGAATGATGACTCTGTTCTACAGACCCTTTATTGAGTCAGTGCTTCTTCTTGTATTGTGGCTTTGTGGTTTGGGAACCTGAATCTGGCCAATCAGAATAGGCTTGGTCAGATTGGCCAGTAAGGTTAATGTGATGACCTTTGAGGTCGGCAGGTAAGGAAGGCCCCTACCATATTGGACAGTACCGACCACCCCCTGTAGAGGGAGTTTGAGCTTCTACCTCCAGGTAGATGATAGAGATCATAGGACTAAAACATTCCTCCCAAAATTCCAACTAATAGGACTAATGAGTAATGAAATCAACTTAATGGACAGAAGGCATAGATAGAGTGATAGTGTTTAACCATAACTGCTGCAGAACATATAGGTTTTTAGCTTAGTTTAAAATATCTGTAGGGTTTGGGCCTGTTTGATTTCTTCAGGGAGTTTGTTCCAGGAGCATGCAGCAGCGTGATTGAATGCTGCCTTACCGTGTTTTGTTTTCACTCTTGGAATGATTAGCTGATTAGTCTCAGCTGACCTTAGGGGCCTTGCTGGAATATCGGGTGGGAGAAGATCTGATATGTATTTCGGTCCAAGACCATTTTGTGATTTGTATGTAATTCCTCTTCACCATTTACATGCTCCCCCTCGGCCAGATCCTCTGTCATCACAGCCTAAATTTCCACTGCTATGCTGACGATACTGAAATTTAGCTCCACCCTATCCTCTAAACTCTCCCCCCCAGTCCCTTGTCAACTGCCTATTTGTCTTGAGACCATATTATTGTCTGCTGTAATTAGCATTTTTGTCTTGAAAAAACCAAGGTTGTGGCACCCAAGGCGCTGCTCCGGAAGGTTGGGGACTTCATCCTCGAGGTCGACGGCTGCTCCATCTCCCCATCCAGAGTCCGAAACCTGGGCGTCATCCTGGACTCCACCCTCTCCTTCTAGTCCCACATAAAATCTGTCACCAAATCCACCTTTTTTCACCTCCGAAATATCACCAGCCTACGACCTTCCCTCACTGACTCTGTGTCCGAAACCCTCATCCACGCCTTCGTCACCTCCCGTCTGGACTATTGCAATGGAGTCCTGTTCGGGGTTCCCAGCAAAGCCCTGGACAGGCTCCAGTATGTGCTGAACTCTGCTGCCAGGGTTCTCACCCACACCAAGCCCTGGCAGCACATCACCCCCACCCTCATTCACCTCCACTGGCTTCCGGATCAAGTGGCTTCCACAAGTCCCGCATCACCTACGAAATCCTCCTCCTCACCTACAAATCCCTCCACGCCTGCGCCCCCCAGTACCTCACTAACCTTCTCCGTCAACACACCCCTTCCCGGAACCTGCGATCCCTAGGCATGGGCCTACTCTCCACCCCCCGCACCAACCTACGGACCTTCGGGGGCAGAGCTTTCCCACCCTCTGGAACTCTCTCCCCACTGCGATCCGCAATGCCCCTACCCTGGACACTTTTAAATCAGCCCTCAAAACCCACCTGTTCTCTAAGGCCTTTGGCCCCTAGTCTAGTTTTGTCACTCTCGTTGTCGTTGTTTCTTTGCTTTGTTTTTCGATTCTGTCTGACTGTCTGTCTATGAAATCTGTTAAGCGTCCTTGGGTTTGAGAAAGGCGCTATATAAATCTAAGCTATTATTATTATTATTATGAATTAGAAGGATTTTGAATTCAATTCTCTGAGAGACTGGTAGCCAGTGCAGGGATCTCAGGTTTGGTATAATGTGTTTTTTGGGACCCTTTGTTAGCAGCGGCATTTTGGATGAGCTGCAATTTACGAACAGCTCCTTTAAAATAATACATTTTAATACATTTTAATAAATTCATTAAACATAAAACATTCATAAAACAGAAGTAAACATGTTGTTCTACCTTCTTAGAGATCTGGGCCCTATTCCACAAAGCTCGATAGAGTTCTAAGCCTCGATAAAGTTCTAAGCCTCGAAAATGTTAGCTTGCGTTCGGTGCCATCAATGTGGCTCAAATAATTCGCTGCTTGGTTGAGCTCCTTCTGAGTCAGATATAATTAGCCTGGTCCCGACCAGGCTAAAACACAGGCTATAGTCATCCGTGCGTCAAAAAAGGCTCACAGGCGGAAACTAAACCCTGAACGAAAGTTCCTCATGTGTCTTTTAGGAAATATTAGTTCCCACTTCACATGAGATAGATAGATTAGATAGTTTGATTAGATAGTTTGACTGTGTGATAGATAGATAATTTGATATTTTGAAAGTGTGATCGATCGATAGATAGTTTGATTGTGTGATAGATAACTTGATATTTTGAAAGTGTGATAGATAGATCGATAGATCAATAAAGAAAAGAGTGTAAAAAAAAAAAAAAAAGTAATTGTCTCAACTTGCATTTCTGCAGTCTGGCTGGCGTAGTGGTTAAGGCTGCGGACTCGAGTTCCAAAGGTTGCGAGTTCGAGACTTGACTAAGTCATTCATTTTTATTTTTTTTTACATTTAACCGAAGATTTCATGCAAAGGTTTCAAACACCATTGTAATCGTGTCAGTTCTTGTAAATTAGCCTGCACCATAATTTTATAGCCTACAATACTTTTTTAGATGAGATTTTAGATTAGATTCAGACAACGAAATGCAGTAAAAAGTGCTTCTGAAGAGGGATTCGAACCACTGATATAAAATGACGAATAAATCCTATGGCAGCAGTCAATACCACTAGGCCATTGTGGCGATATGACGGTTTGTAGCCTGCTGCGGATATCACCACAGTAGTAATATTCATTTATTAAAATATGAACATATAACAATAACTGGGGCTAGTATGACCTACGCATTTAATCGGTCAGCAATTTCTTGCCAAACCATTTCCCTCGCCTTGTTAATTGCGGCAGTATTGCACTATCTTATTTTTCCGTCTTCATAAAAATCAATAATTCGGAATGCTGCGCAAATGTAGTACCCCTGCAGAGTGGAGTATCTTCATTTCGACAGATCGACACTTCAGGGCTTTTTATGTCTGCGTGCACGCGCCCATATCGAAGATTTGTAAGCCTGTCTTCTGTGAACACTGATGACACAAGGCTGATCCTTGTTCGAGGAATCACCTGAGGCTTGAATAACAATCTCGAGTTTCCTGAGCGCCGCATTTATTTATATCGCAGCTAAACTGATCCACCTTTAGTGGAATGACCCCCAGCATCTGCATTAGCCCTGAAAACACAACCTATTATCAAACACAGAACCCAAATATGTGTAGTTCTTCACCAAACCAATCTCAGTTCCCTCAATTCCTGGTCATGTGACTAGAAATCATTGTATATAAGGAGCAGCTGAGTAGAGAGGGGGTAGCGTTTCACCACTTGAAGAAGCTTGTTTGCTGTTCATTGAGAAGGTCGACACTGAAGAACAAGGAGCTCAGTAAGGTGTACTAGACTTGTGAGTACTGAGGATTATTGGTTTTACTAACTTGGGAATTAGTTGTATCTGCTTTCACTGAAGGTGGAGTCCTCTACTTCTGTAATAGTGAACTGTCCTTCATCTACACTCTTGAAACAAACGGTTCCAAAATGGGCCACATGAAGAATCTTCTGTGGAAAGGGTTCGACAAGTATCCACATGTAGCAGTCTCTAAACTACTGTGGCTATCCATGCCTCTTGGATGTAATATCAAACTGACATCCATCTTATAGTTTTAGCAAATGTGAGGTTGAAGAGCATTGTGTTTGCAGTGCATGGGAGGCAGCACTGTTGAACTTGTGATCTCATTTTTACAGAGGAGATACAGGCGGTTCAGTGATGCCACAAAAAGCCATGCAGTGGGGTCTGTTTCTCTTCACTTTAGTGGGTAAGTGTGTTGAGTAACTGCATGTGTGGCTAATGCTAGACAGATGCATGCATGGGTTATTTAGCATATTGCCCTCTAATGTAGAATTTTATTTCTGTTATTTGGTGTGTTTTCTTCTGTGTTATGTTTTGTGTGGACCCCATAGAGTTGATGATGCTTCGCATCAGCTAATGGATCCTAATCAAGTCACCTCATGTCTCCCATCTATCGCCCCTCCACCACCACTTCAACACTTTTGCCTCTTATATTTTGATATTATATTCTGTCTCGTATGCACCCTAAATGGAGCCCCCCCCAGCGACAGTATCTCACACGATTGTACTTGTATAACCTGAGTGACAAACATCTTGTAATACATTGTAATGATATGGATATTTAATTAATTAATAATAATTTAATAATGTTAATATTTCCACAGGAGTTGTGCTACCAACCCCTCCCCCAATAGGTAAGAATACAACATTAGTGACTGTTACAGTCATATGTTCTTTAGATGTTATATACAGTCTGTCATTTGACTGTTGTATTATGACTTGTAACCTTTTGAGATGTAACTGTTTGAATTGTCAACTGACTCGTGTGAATATTGTCGTATATTTCTGTAGTATGTATGATCTATGTATGAATATGTAGTATATTTTGGACACACACACATGCCAGGGCATGCAGGGACATGATGCCCTCTAACAATGGGGGTTCTATGGCAACCAGATGACCAGCAGGGACCTTTGGGGGTTGGGCAGGGACACACATACGCGCTGGCCCCTCCCCTCTGGAGCGGAACGGGGAGAGAGAGAGAGAGAGCGTGCTCTTCCAGCCCAGGGTCCACGGGGAACAGACGTAATGTATATATCTGCCTGTAACTGATTAAATTGTCTTAAAACTCAATATCTGTTCGTTGATTCATAACCAAAGGGAAAGAAGCAACACATGGCGAGCCTAGCACGGAGTCCAAAAAAGGAAATCTACGTTTGAAAACTTAAGCTGAAGCCACAGCTCTAAAGACGGTAAGAATTAAAATAGCGCTATTTTCTGTTTAAACCGCTAGGGGCGCGTGTGCAACAGCTGGGTTTTCAAACATTTTCTTTGAGACTAAAACAACCTTCAACTTTAAGGTTTAAAGTAAAGTAACTTGAAACACATCTTTCATAGTCTTTAAGCTGGGGTTGGTGAGAGCCGGATTTTGAAGTCCGTTTTTGTAAATATACGATTAGATTGGTATATTGGTGATATAGGGCTGAATTTGTTAATTCGCTTTTTTATGTTAAGATATTAGTTGTGTAACTAATAGCGGTATTACGGAATATCGTGAGTGTGTGTCTGTGTAAAATTCGGTATTAGAGGAAGACGGACTCTAATAGTGTCTATATGAAAAAGTGTAGACTGCCAGCAACAAACTGATAAAGGCAATTTGAAGTGGACTGGTATATATTATTGATTGTAAGTATATTAGATCAGAAAAGAGTCTGATGTGTGTAAAATTGTAATTTGATAAAGTATAACTGGATTATGAAGTCTATTTTGTAAGATATGTGAAAGAGCATTATTGTAGCAGTGAAAAACATATGAGCGGAACTGTAGACTCCATTACTCTTTGTCTGTGTGAAAGGACACGCGCGCAGACGCGCAGGACACACACAGACCTTCTAGAGGAACAGTGAAAAACATATGAGAAAGATTTGGATTGGAAACTAATAGTTTAACTACATTGAAAGATAATCTTGAAATTGCTGTGTCGTGAAAATAACATTATTGTAAAAAAAAAAAAAAATTGTGTTAAAGAGGCTGTTTTAAAGCAGGCTACAAACACGCGGTGGTTTTTCAAGGACAAATGGTTGTTAAATTGAGCCGCCTGCTTTCTGCCTCTGGCCTTTAGGCTTCAGACACGTAGGGGGGGTTGCGTGTGATTGTTGCATTACATAGAGAGATAAAGTGAATTGATCAGCGGGGTATTTTAAATAGTTTAGAGTTACGGTTAAAACATTCATAGCCTCCATTTTACATGGAAGAGTTGGCGCATGCGCAATCGATGCGCGTTAGCCGGAGCACAGCTCCACCTGCTGGACAAAAAAGTTACAAGACATTTTTAAAACATTGGCTCTCTGTAAATTGATGAAATACAACCCTCCTTCATTGATGATGTTTGTAGATGATTGTTAGATATTACTTTAATTAATTTAATTAATTACTAATTGATTGAATTAATTATTCAGATCATTTCATTTTCTGTTTCACAGAACTTTGATCAATTGTTTTGTGATAATCTAATAATAACCATTTCTTTGTGTCGATAATAGTCGATTTCTTTACAGATTGTAATTAATAATTAATCATTCATTCTTTTCCA
The DNA here is from genome assembly GCF_963989245.1 of Nansenia antarctica. Classification (NCBI taxonomy): domain Eukaryota; kingdom Metazoa; phylum Chordata; class Actinopteri; order Argentiniformes; family Microstomatidae; genus Nansenia; species Nansenia antarctica. The sequence goes on along the minus strand of NC_137688.1, from coordinate 75,656,187 downwards.
AATAACAAGTCGATTTCTTTACAGGTTATAATTAATATTTGTAATTTACATCTTTTATTTTAGTTAGGTCATTTCCACAGTGTTTGATTAAGGAATAGCAGAATAGTACATATTTGATAGTTGAGCAGTAAAAGGGTTTTTGTGGATCAGTGAATACTTAGGTGTGACCAGCTTTTGTGATTTAATAATTGTGTTGACCAGAACTGTAATTAGTATTGAATGAGTAATCAAGTGACACATATTCATAAACAATTAGGAAACACATTTAAGTATAAAGTACTTACAAAGTGATTAGATTTAAGTTAATACTGCACTGACATACACAAGAGGCAAATCTGTTGTTCTGGGTTGTAGTGGTTTTGTGTGGACGGTTAATACAGTTATATTGGACTAGCATTTGTTTAGCAAACAAGACAATAGGAAGGTGGGTTGTAAGAAGCGTACACCTTATCTAATATAGAATATTGTCAGCATATTGAGCAAGTAGAATGGGGTCGAATTCCACGAAGCTGTTAAAAGATATTAGTGAACATCGTGGAATGTTGGCTACGTTATCCCCTATGGCTGTAGTGGAAAAAATGAATCCTCTTGTTAGGGAAATTAGCAAAATGTCTACGAAATGGAATAGCCGTTGGGCATACATTGAACAGCCGTGGCCGAAAGAGGGCAGCCTTAATTTACAATTAATTGCAACATTGGAGATACTTATCAATGGGCACAAAGCACATCAAAGAGGAAAGATTAGATCAGAGAAACGCAAGTTAGAGTTAGCTATTTTAGATCTATTTAAGGTAGAGGGACAGAAAATAGCTCAGATGGAACCGGAAAAGAAAAAAGAATTGGCCAGAACACTGGAACAGAAATTGAACATTTCATCCCCAGACCTGTGTCCTGCCCCCAGTCCCCCTCCATATGCTAAGGCACTGGAGGATCATTCCCAGAAGAAGAAGAAGGAGCCAAGGGGAAAAGGGGACGACAGGAGTGACGAGGAAGATGACAGCGAAGATGGCAGTGAAGACTCAAGTGATGACGACAATGCAGATGGAGGCTACAACGCGCAGGTCAGGAAGATGATAGCCACAGCCGAAAGGAAAGGTGGGAGAAGACGCCCGGAGAAAGAGGGAGATTGTCACCGAATGTCATCAAATACATTAAAGAACTGTCCAGTGCTGATTCGGGGTAACAAGATGGAATATCATCCGTGGCATCATACAGATTTGTCTGAAGTGATCGAGAAACTCCCAGTTCTTCAAGAGGGAGGACATTCGTGGACGCGAGAGGTCGACGTGATACTGACAGGAACGCAGGCCGCGATGGGAGACCTGAAAAGACTCTTAGCTTTTATTGCAGGATTGGATACAATGCAGGAAATATTGATGAAGGCAGGACTTCATAGATATATCAATACATCAGTTTATGATCCAGAGCTCTTCGCAGCAAACAGAGGCAGGCTGTGGAAAGCAATCAGAGAGACCTACCCTACTCACATTCACCCAGACAATATCATTGTGAAGCCACTGGGGGGGGATGAGAATCCCAGGGGTTATGTTGCCCGTGTGCACTCTCAATGGAGAAGTGTGACAGGGAAAGACGCTGAAGATAACCCCTTAGAAAAATCCATAATCAGGGAAAAAATACAAGAAGGGCTTCCTACCCCAGTTAAGGATAAGCTAGCAGAAGTGGTGGGGCTACGACACATGAACAAAGCTGTTTATATAGACCACGTAGCTCATCAAGTTGAGTTATATCGAAAGAACATTCAGATACAGAAGGCACGAGACGAAGAATCCCTCAGAATATTGACTCATTTGCAATTGACTGAAAGCGAGAGGAACATAGAGGGAGTGCAGGCTTTAGCCCCACAGCAACAGCCACCTGGAGTGCAGACTGCTACTTACCAGTCCTACTCACAGGGGCCACAAGGGGGGTATCCTGCTACTTACCAGTCCTACCCACAGGGGCCACAAGGGGGGTATCCATACCCACAAGGGCCACCAGGGGTGCAAGCGGTTCCATACCAAATGTACACACAGCCTGGCCAAGGACCACCACCAGGGGGATGGACAGCAGCAGGGAAGGAGATGCTAGAACCATGCCAATGCGACCAGAATGGACATCTAGCCTGTGCCTGCTGCAACAGGCCCCAGGGGGGCGCAGGGGGGAGCCAAGGAGGAGGATATTGGCCCCCTACTACACCTGCTCCAGGAGTGATGAACCCTTACGGAGGCCCAGCAGCTGGCCTATAGGGGTGCCCGGAAGATCCGAGTGGGAGGTGCCAGCTGGTGGTGACACAGAAGCCTGAAGGCGCCACGCACCTCCCTATGTCTAGAGAATATGTGAAGACAATCGGATTTGAGGGAATTAAACAGCTGATTCCTACAACTGAGCTTGTAGACTTAGAGTACAAGGGACAGAGAGCAACTCTGTCAACACTTGTGTCAGAACACACGCCAACAGGGCTGCTAGGGAGAGATGCTCTATGCCAATTGAACTGTACAGTAAAATGCACACCTGACGGCTGTCAGGTGACGATGCCATCCGGTGCTCAGGTTCCATCGACAGCCAGAGTGATTAAGCATAGAACAGACCTACAAGCTTTGCCTTTAAAGGGAGCTGATATAGAATATTGGGTTGATGGGTCTTGTTACGGGGTAGGAGAAACTTTGTGCGCTGGGTATTCCTTAGTTAAAGCACAAAATTCAAAGTTTATTGTAGAACAGGCTGAGGCAGTTCCTCAGCCTTGCTCGGCTCAGTTGGCTGAATTGATTGCCCTCACAGAAGCATGCAACTTGGGAACCGGACGGAGAGTGACAGTGTACACCGACTCTGCCTATGCACATAATGTTTGTCATTTTAATGGAGCTGTATGGAGGGGGCGGGGTTTTAAGAGAACTGATGGTACGCCTATACAGCATCACGCACAGATCATGAAGCTGTTACAAGCCATGATGAAGCCAAAGGAATTAGCCATAGTGAAGTGTGCCACACACAGGTCTGACTCATCACATGTCACACAAGGTAACAGGGCTGCAGAAGATGCAGCCAAAGCCATTACAGGAGCAGACAAGGCAGGTAAAGGTCTTCTGGTCACACATGAAAAGCAATTACAGGGCATGGTCGCACTTGAGGATTTATTGATGTTACAGAGTAGAGTAACTACGTTAGACAAGAACGTTTGGCTAGCAAGGGGGGCAAGTCAGGATGACACAGGTCTATGGAGGAATCATGAGGGGTTGGTTGTAGCACCCTCAGATTTATTAGGCATGTTAATACAGGAAGCTCATGGATTAGCACATGTGGCTAGGGGGGAGGTAAGACGCAAGATCACCAAGAAATATGGGTTTTGGAGTCCATATTTGATGGAACAGATTGACCATGCTTTAGGTCAATGTGGGGTCTGTTGGAGAAACAACATCAGAGTGGGTACACCAGTGGTGTCTGGGCATATCCCTACCCCAATAGGGCCACGGGTGGTGGACAGGGGGGTGGATGTACAGAGTAGGCAGGATGTTGTGCCAACAGGTGCCGAGGTCCCCAGAGAACCTGAGAAGGAGGAGCTACGAGGAGATGCTGTGGTGTTGCCAGAGCCAGTGGCAATGCCAGTGTTACAGCCAGTGACATTACCGGCAGTGCCTGAAACCGAGGGGACAGCGGAAAGCTGTCCAGATGCCAATGAACCAGAAACCAACGAAGCAGAGAGTGTTGACAGTCTGGAGGTCCAGCCTGGGGGTGTCCAAAGCCTGGACACCTGTGCTACTGGGGATGCTGGCGAGTGCCTGCACCATGCTTCAGATGATGCTGAGGGCGACTCCCCAGACCTTAATCAGCGTGGGAGGGGACCAGGCGGCTGCCTGAACCTCAATGACACTGACGGACGACGACCAGTTAGGAAAATATTAAAGACTATGAATAGGGTAGTGAAGCAGCAGATCAAAGGGAACGACGGGAATGGACAGCAGATGATAGCATGGCTGGAAACGGTCTTAGGGGCATGGGAAACTTATTTTGCTAAGATAGGAGCACCTATTATAGCAGACATGATTTTTGACTTTCTTAGGAGGCAGGGCCTCATTGACTGTTTTTGGAAAATCAGTCACTCAGTCCACGTTAATGAACTTTTCAGAAGACTAGTCCTCACCTGAGGTGAAGATCTATGCATTAATGCATTCCCTTTGTCCTATGCTTACTGTTGGAGAATTATGTGTTATGATAACTGAATGTCATTATTTGTGTATTGTTTGTTTATTTCTATATCGTATGTGATTGAGGTCAGTTGAGAAGTGATGTGGTGGTTATACAAAGCTAGGAGAGAGGTTCTGTTCCTAGCGCAACGAAAATGGAAAGCTCCTGACTATGAAAGTGTTATCAATCTGAGACAGCGGTAAAGGCTGTTCTCCAACTGGGTACAAGTGCTAGTAACCTCTGACCCTGACGCTTCAAGGACAAAGAAAACATCGGTCGTTGGAAGTTTCTGTATTGATTTGTGCATGATGAACTGTGTTTAGTTTAATTGTGATTGTTATTTTCAAAATTCTTTTTATTATTGGTTGTTTTCTATTTTTTGTTTATGATATCTTTGGTTCCTAATACTGGTCCTGGGTTGGTCTGTGTTATTGTGCTTCTTGTGTTGTGTGTTGGTGTAGTTTTTCTGTCTGTTGTTGTTTATTTTTTAATTTTTAATTTTATTTGAAAAAAAAAAATTTTGGGGGATGTTTTGTGGGGTTTTGTGTTTTTGTTTTTGTTTTATGGTAGTTTAGTTTCGGAACACCCTCTGGGTGGTCCGAGGGGGGATGTGTCGTATATTTCTGTAGTATGTATGATCTATGTATGAATATGTAGTATATTTTGGACACACACACATGCCAGGGCATGCAGGGACATGATGCCCTCTAACAATGGGGGTTCTATGGCAACCAGATGACCAGCAGGGACCTTTGGGGGTTGGGCAGGGACACACATACGCGCTGGCCCCTCCCCTCTGGAGCGGAACGGGGAGAGAGAGAGAGAGAGCGTGCTCTTCCAGCCCAGGGTCCACGGGGAACAGACGTAATGTATATATCTGCCTGTAACTGATTAAATTGTCTTAAAACTCAATATCTGTTCGTTGATTCATAACCAAAGGGAAAGAAGCAACAATATCAAGCTAGAGCCCCTCTAGGCCTTAATGTGGACTCTCAGGGGTCACAATTCATGGCTTCTCTTCTGTGTTTCACTCCAGAAAACGTGGCATTGAAAGGAGAGGCTGTTCAGTCTTCACTGGCTTGTAAAGGTACTGCTTTCAAGGCCATTGATGGGGACACAAACCCAACCTATCGTAAAGGATCCTGCACCCACACTAAGAAGGAGACCAACCCCTGGTGGAGAGTGGACTTGCTGGGTGTGTTCAACATCACTTCTGTGACCATCACCAATAGAGCAGGCCGCTGTGCTCAAAGGCTTAAAGGTGCTGAGATTCGTATCGGTAACTCACTGGTGAACAACGGCAACAACAATCCCAGGTGACTCATGCAACATTTCCCCCTGCCAAGTGCAGAACACTTCACACTTTCATTTAATTCAACTATTTGAAGACCTCTTTTCCTATCCATGCCAGTGCATTTTTTTATGGAGTTACTTTGTTGAACTGACATTCCTCTGTCTCAGGTGCGGTAGCATCACCGACATCTCAACAGAAGGCACCTTCACCTTCCAGTGTAACATGGAGGGTCGCTATGTCAATGTGGTCATCCCTGGCAGGACAGAATTCCTTACTCTGTGTGAAGTGGAGGTGTTTGGCACTCCAGGTAACATAACAGATGCCAAACTGTGTTTCGTTGTCTTTGTACTCAGTCAAAATTGAATCAGAAAGTTAACTGTGTTAAGCCATATACTTACAAAAGAAAGCAGCAATTATTTCTAAGGTCCTCATACAAAGCACCTTTTTGAAACCAAATATTTTTGGAACAATGGGAATATCAAGCTAGAGCCCCTCTAGGCCTTAATGTGGACTCTCAGGGATCACAATTCATGGCTTCTCTTCTGTGTTTCACTCCAGAAAACGTGGCGTTGAAAGGAGAGGCTGTTCAGTCTTCACTGGATTTTAATGGTCCTGCTCTCCTCGCCATTGATGGGGACACAAACCCAGACTATCGCAGAAAATCCTGCACCCATACTGAGACCACCACCAACCCCTGGTGGAGAGTGGACCTGTTCGGTGTGTACAGAGTCTCTTATGTGTCCATCACCAATAGAGCAGACTGCTGTGCTGGGAGGCTTGAAGGTGCTGAGATTCGTATCGGCAGCTCACTGCTGAACAACGGCAACGACAATCCCAGGTGACTCATGCAACATTTCCCCCTGCCCAGAGCTGAACACTTCACACTTTCATTTAGGGTTGGGGTTGGGGTTAAATTCAACTATTTGAAGACGTCTCTTGTTATCTTATCCATGCCAGTGCATTTTTGATGGATTTGTTACATTGTTGAACAGACATTGATAATAATACATTTTATTTATGGGTGCCTTTCGAGGCTCTCAAGGACACCTTACAAGACAGTTTAAAACCACATATCAAAACATTAAAATCAACAAAGCCAAGCAGGACAGAAGCTACTGTGTCTCATTGGCAACTTTGTATCTGACAAAATTAAAATTACATGTGGGGTTCCCCAAGGGTCAATCCTTGGCCCCCTTCTATTCAATCTCTAGTTGCTGCCATTGGGACGCATCATAAAAAAGATCAAAATTGCCTACCACAACTATGCGGATGACACTCAAATCCACATAGCCCTCTCACTGAACGACTATGGTCCCATTGACAATTGATCTCTATTCTCTGTCTCTCTCTCAGTTGCGGTAACATCACCATCTCAGCAGAAAACACCTACTCCTTCCAGTGTGACGACATGAGTGGTCGCTATGTCAATGTGGTCCTCCCTGGCAAGAAAAAACAACTTACTCTGTGTGAAGTGGAAGTATTTGGCACTCTTAGACCAGGTAACATGAACTAGTTAAGCCATATACAGCGCCCTCCATAAGTTTATGGTTGTCTTTTAGCGCCATACTCCAACAGTTTGGGTTAAAGTATAGATTCTCAGCTTTAATTCAATGTTTTCATTGTCACCATTTAGCAGTGACAACCCTAGTACAACAAACATGAACTAGTTGTGAAGTCATATTCTTGAATATAACCACCTAAAGTAGCCCTAAATATCTCTTGTAATATAGGACCCTTGTTTTGTTATTTATTCCAGATCATTAGAAAAGGGAGAAAGATGAGCTGACTAAGACCAGGAGGAAGAGATGACTTCTGACGACTACTTGCAATTGATTATTTATTGGATGGATCTAAAATATGCTTTATTTGCCTAATAAATAATTGCATAATGAGTTCAGTTCTATTGTCTTACCTTGTCAAACCCAAATATATAAGGTTATCACGTCATTGTTTGCATGCGATGTCTTCATATGTTTAAACTATTGTTTACAACATCTGTCAAGACAATGACTTTCTGTACATGTTAACAGGCATTGATGGCAATGCATCTGTAAAAGGTCCAAAGTAGTAATGATAGTTAAGTGTAATTCCAGCTCATCTTATTCTACTGAACTGTATCTACACATTGATCTATTAGATCTTAGTGCTGCCTTTGACACTGTAGAGTAGACCATGACATTCTAATAGACAACACCTGGGTAGGACTTTCAGGCACTGCCCTAAACTGGTTGAGATCCTACCTACAGGACAGAAGCTACTATGTCTCCATTGGCAACTTTGTATCTGACCAAATTAAAATGACATGTGGGGTTCCCCGAGGGTCAATCCTTGGCCCCCTTCTATTCAATCTCTACATGCTTCCATTGGGACGCATCATAAAAAAAGAACAAAATTGCCTACCACAACTATGCGGATGACACTCAAATCCACACAGCCCTCTCACCGAACGACCAGAGTCCCTTTGACAATCTGTAATTGCATTGAGTAAAAAAACACCTGGATGACATCCTCCAATAAAATAAAATAAAGATAATTGTATTCAGTGCACCTAACAAAAGATTGAAAGTCAGTGCAAAACTGGATTCTCTCTCTTCAAACAAAAAAAAAGGTAAAATCGTGTACCGGTAATTCTAGATGCTGAAAAACAAAGTTGGAACACATTACACCAATCATGAGATCCCTGAAACATGAATACTCTATGCATTCTATCCATTAACATTAAGTTTTTTTTTCTTGTTTTTATCTTTTTATTACTTATACCTGCAGCAGTTATGAGTTTTACTATCCATAATCCAAGTGCTAAAAATTCGCTGCAAATATCGGCTAAATGTGTTTGCACGTGTCATTTTACACTGCGACCTCACACACTGTACCAGGCAGGATAGCGGTTGAACACAGATGCAGTATCAAACGTGTCATCTTACACTGCGACCTCACACACCGTGTCATCTTACACTGCGATCTCACACACCGTATCATCTTACACTGCGATCTCACACACCGTATCATCTTACACTGCGATCTCACACACCGTATCATCTTACACTGCGATCTCACACACCGTATCATCTTACACTGCGACCTCACACACCGTATCATCTTACACTGCGATCTCACACACCGTATCATCTTACACTGCGACCTCACACACCGTATCATCTTACACTGCGATCTCACACACCGTATCATCTTACACTGCGATCTCACACACCGTATCATCTTACACTGCGACCTCACACACCGTATCATCTTACACTGCGACCTCACACACCGTATCATCTTACACTGCGATCTCACACACCGTATCATCTTACACTGCGATCTCACACACCGTATCATCTTACACTGCGACCTCACACACCGTATCATCTTACACTGCGACCTCACACACCGTATCATCTTACACTGCGATCTCACACACCGTATCATCTTACACTGCGATCTCACACACCGTGTCATCTTACACTGCGATCTCACACACCGTATCATCTTACACTGCGATCTCACACACCGTATCGCGCAAGATAGCAGCTAAACACAGACGCAGCACCTGCAGTCTCACACGCCCTATCAGGAAGAGCAGCACGTGAATACAGTTGCTCATCACCACCCACATTCAACAGTAAAAATATGGACAATAATATGGTTTCAAGACAAAAATGCAGTTGACAAGGGACTGGGGGGGGAGTTTAGAGGATAGGGTGGAGCTAAATCTGGGTATCGTCAGCATAGCAGTGGAAATTTAGGCTGTGATGACAGAGGATCTGGCCGAGGGGGAGCATGTAAATGGTGAAGAGGAAATACATACAAATCACAAAATGGTCTTGGACCGAAATACATATCAGATCTTCTCCCACCCGATATTCCAGCAAGGCCCCTAAGGTCAGCTGAGACTAATCAGCTAATCGTTCCAAGAGTGAGAACAAAACACGGTAAAGCAGCATTCAGTCACACTGCTGCATGCTCCTGGAACAAACTCCCAGAAGAAATCAAACAGGCCCAAACCCTACAGATATTTTAAACTAAGCTAAAAACCTATGTTCTGCAGCAGTTATGGTTAAACACTAACACTCTATCTATGCCTTCTATCCATTAAGTTGATTTCATTACTCATTAGTCCTATTAGTTGGAATTTTTGGAGGAATGTTTTAGTCCTATGACCTCTCATCTACCTGGAGGTAGAAGCTCAAACTCCCTCTACAGGGGGTGGTCGGTACTGTCCAATATGGTAGGGGCCTTCCTTACCTGCCGATCTCAAAGGTCACCACATTAACCTTACTGGCCACTCTGACCAAGCCTATTCTGATTGGCCAGATTCAGGTTCCCAAACCACAAAGCCACAATGCAAGAAGAAGCACTGACTCAATAAAGGGTCTGTAGAACAGAGTCATCATTCTGGTCCACCATTAAAATAACGAATTAAACATAAAACAGAATGTTGTTCTATCTTCTTAGAGATCTGCATCTGCATTAGCCCTGAAAACACAACCTATTATCAAACACAGAACCCAAATATGTGTAGTTCTTCATCAAACCAATCTCAGTTCCCTCAATTCCTGGTCATGTGACTAGAAATCATTGTATATAAGGAGCAGCTGAGTAGAGAGGGGGTAGCGTTTCACCACTTGAAGAAGCTTGTTTGCTGTTCATTGAGAAGATCAACACTGAAGAACCAGTACTTGAGTACTGAGGATTATTGGTTTTACTAGCTTGGGAATTAGTTGTATCTGTTTTCACTGAAGGTGGAGTCCTCTACTTCTGTAATAGTGAACTGTCCTTGACCTACACTCTTGGGAAACATGGTTTCAAAATGGGCCACATGAAGAATCTTCTGTGGAAAGGGTTCCAGGAAGTATCCACATGTAGCAGTCTCTAAACTACTGTGGCTATCCATGACTCTTGGATGTAATATCAAACTGACCTCCATCCTATAGTTTTAGCAAATGTGAGGTTGAAGAGCATTGTGTTTGCAGTGCATGGGAGGCAGCACTGTTGAACTTATGATCTAATTTTTAAAGAGGAGATACAGGATGAAAACAGGCGGTTCAGTGATGCCACAACAAGCCATGCAGTGGGGTCTGTTTCTCTTCACTTTAGTGGGTAAGCGTGTTTCTCTAGTAACTGCACCACTGTGCATTTGTGGCTAATGCTAGACAGATACATGCATGCATATACACAGATACATGCATAAAGACCTTTTGCATATCAGCCCAATAGAGCTCTCAGGTCTTCTGATGCTGGTTTTCTCTGTATACCACATGTACAAAAGAAGAGATTTGGTGAGGATGCATTCTCATTTCATGCACCCAAATTGTGGAATGCACTGCCAGTTTACATTAGGGATGCAACCTCAGCAAATATGTTCAAGTCAAGACTAAAAACCCATCTTTTTAATATTGCCTTTAAATGACTAAATAATTAAATTAAGATTATAAAAACCCATCCTTTTAATATTGCATTTAAGTTACAAAATAATTAAATTAAGATTATATAATGATTAAAGCACTTTGAGCTGCAACGTTTGCAGGAAAAGCACTATACAAATAAAGTTATTATTATTAAGTGGAAGTGTTTGGCACTCTTATTCCAGGTAACATTAACTAGTTGTTAAGCCATATACAGGGTAAAATGAACTAGTTAAGCCATATACAGGGTAACATGAACTAGTTGTTAAGCCATATACAGGGTAACATGAACTAGTTGTTAAGCCATATACAGGTAACATGAACTAGTTAAGCCATATACAGGTAACATGAACTAGTTAAGCCATATACAGGTAACATGAACTAGTTAAGTCATATAGAGCGCCCTCCATACGTTTATGGAAAGGGAAAACATTTAGTTGTCTTTTAGCGCCATACTCCCAACAGTTTGGGTTAAAGTATAGATTCTCAGCTTTAATTCAATGTTTTCATTTTCACCATTTAGCAATGACAACCCTAGTACAACAAACATGAACTAGTTGTGAAGTAATATTCTTGAATATAACAACCTAAAGTAGCCAAGGCAGACCACAGAGAGAAGATTGAGGAATGCTTCCTGAGCAACGACTCCAGGCGGGTGTGGCAGGGGGTTCAGCACATGACAAACTTCTCTCCGCCGCTGGCGGAAGAGCTGAACTCCTTCTACGCCCGGTTCGACGAGGGGCGAACGGAGGTAACCACAACACAAACACCAGTCTCTCCAGCTCTCAGCAGCCTCACCCTCACAGAGCATGAGGTGAGACGCGTGCTGAAGGCGGTGGACCCCAGAAAAGCCTCGGCGCCGGACGGCGTCCTGGGACGGGTGCTGAGGGACTGCGCGGACCAGCTGGCCGGGGTTTTCACCAAGATCTTCAACCAGTCCCTGTCCCAGGCCACCATCCCACCCTGCCTGAAAACGTCAACAATCATCCCAGTCCCGAAGAAAAGCACGGTGAGCTGCCTAAACGACTACCGCCCGGTGGCACTCACACCAATCATCATGAAGTGCTTCGAGAAACTGGTCCAGGCCCACATAGTCACATTCCTCCCGCCCAGCCTGGATCCATACCAGTTCGCCTACAGGGCCCACAGGTCCACAGAGGACGCCATCGCGACGACTCTCCACTCCACTCTATCCCACCAGGAGGGGGGGAACAGCTACGTGAGACTGCTCTTTGTGGACTTCAGCTCTGCTTTTAACACTATCCTTCCAGACAGGCTAGTGACCAAACTACTAGACCTGGGACTATCACACTCCATCTGCACATGGATCAAGGACTTCCTGTCTGACCGCCCCCAGAGGGTGCGGGTGGGCTCCCACACCTCCACAGCCCTCAGACTCAGCACTGGGTCCCCCCAGGGCTGCGTGCTGAGCCCCATCCTCTACAACCTCTACACCCACGACTTCACCCCCGTCCACCCCAGCAACTCCATCATCAAGTTTGCAGACGACACCACCGTGGTGGGCTGCATCTCGGGGGGGGGACGAGACAGCGTACAGGGATGAGGTAGAGCAGCTGGGCAAGCTGTGCAAGGTCAACAACCTGCTGCTGAACCAGCTAAAGACCCAGGAAATCATCGTGGACTTCAGGAGGAAAAAATCTGAGGTCCAGCTACTGCTCATCGATGGAGGGAGCGTGGAGAGAGTCTCAACTCTCCGATTCCTGGGGGTGCACATACAGGAGGACCTGTCCTGGAGGACCAACACAGCAGCCATCATCAAGAAGGCACAACAGCGGCTCTACTTCCTGAGAGTCCTCAGGAACTACCACCTCAGACAGGAGCTGCTTGTGACCTTCTACAGAGAGTCGTGAGATCGGCCCAGAAGATCATCGGCGCCCCCCCCTCCCCTCTCTGTAAGAGCTGTGCAACACACGCTGCCTCAGGAAGGCCTCCAAGATCTCCAGAGACCGGGGAACGAACACTTTGTTCGGCTGCGCTCAGGCAGGCGGTTCAGGACCATGTTCGCACGGACAAACAGACTGAAGCTCAGCTTCTACCCTAGGGCCATTCAGGCCCTGAACACAGCAAAGACCTAGGTTCTAGGCCCTGGACAATCTAGACAATTTGATGGCAGCTACTAGATTGTAAACATAAGTGCAATATTGTAATACAACTGTGAACATTCTAAACCTGCTAACTGCGACACTTTAATGAATGTGCAACAAATATTATGTGCAATATGACAACCCATGTGTACATAAGGTTCAGATATAGGAAAAAGTTAGGATATTTATAGCATAGTGTACAGCACAGTGTTTTATTGTATAGTAGAGTAGTATAGTATAGTAGATAGTGTACATAGCCTTATTTATGCCAACCAGCTCTTTTCTCTTTTTTGTTTTATCTTTGGCTCTTGTTTTTAGTCTTTTTTCCAAGCACCAGGGGAGCCCCCCCTCCTAAATTTCGTTGTATGGTACCTGTACTTTATTAATGACAATAAAGACCATTCATTCATATCACTAGGGACGGTACAGCATTTACGTCGTAATCATCGTTCATGTTGTACACCTGGTAGGAGCGACCCGCCAGGTAGGAAGCAAACCAGGAGTGTGCGGTGCCAGAGATGCCCAGTTCTGAGAGGATGGAGAGAAAGATCTGGTGGTTTACTGTGTGGAAGGCAGCAGACAGGTCCAGGAGAATGAGAACAGAGGAGAGAGAGGAAGCTTGAGCAGAGTAGAGGGCCTCCGTGACAACAAGGAGAGCAGTCTCAGTGGGGGGTCCAGATGTTACATCTTCCAGAGATAGTCAGTCAGTTGCTTAGATGCAGCACGTTCAAGGGTTTTGGAAAGGAAGGAGAGGAGGGATACCGGTCTGTAGTTGTGGACAGAGGACGGGTCAAGGGTAGGTTTCTTGAGGAGAGGCTTGACTCTGGCTATCTTGAAGGCAGCTGGGACCGATCCTGTGAATAATAATAATAATAACTTTATTTGTATAGCGCTTTTCCTGCAAACGTTGCAGCTCAAAGTGCTTTAATCATTATATAATCTTAATTTAATTATTTTGTAATGTCACGACCCAACAGCAATGTGCGTACATTGATAGTCAATGGGCTCGTTCCCACACAGGGCCGAGGCCAGACACAGGTAGATTAGCTCAGGGTTAGCTGACAGCACCCAGGTAGATGTTTAAGGGGAAATGGCTTACCTGGCTCCGATGTATCGTGGCGTGGTCCGCGGGGATACCGAACAGCCCGCACGTTCGTTCAGTGGGGTGTTCCTTCCCATTCAGTATTGACATATAACAGGACAAACAAAACCGGACACGACACAACACAACCTCGGGGGTAATCCAATATTCCACACGGTAATAGTCTTGATAATAATTGTCCAAGGGTTCTCTTCTAGATAAGGCGTCTCAATCAGTATTTCTCTTCTCACTTAACTCCACTCTCAACTCTCTCGACTCTCCAGGTAGCAAATGAGCACCTGTCACTATACCTTTCGAGAGACCCGCCAACAGGCAAGCCACTCCCCCATGTACCCTGGGTAGCCAATCAACACCCCCTGAGCTTACCATGACAACTAGGAACAGTTGGATTGTGACATTCCTCCCCCCATAAACAAAAACACACACACAATTAACTTTTTCTTCATTTTGTGTTTGTTTTCTCTTTTTTTTCTTGTTTTCTTATTTTCTTTACACACACACACACACACACACACACACACACACACACACACACACACACACACACACACGTGACAGGGCATGGTTAAAAAGTCCTCAACTAGGGCAAAATCTTTTTTCTGTTTTATCCGGATTATGAAAGGGTAGATTGTAAGCTTTAAAATAATGTGTCATACATTGAAATAGTCATGGATAGTTTAATCGTGATACCCCCTGAACCACCGTACTGAGATATCTAGCCTCAAACTTCTTCAGAGACGTTTTTCACAGAGGTAATGGGTGGGAACAATAGCTGGTTAACTCCACCCTAATCACTCCCTCAAGACAACCACACCCTCAAGACAACCACTCCCCCATTACACTACCTGTCATTACCTACCTGTCATCTGTCAGTGGGGTTGTCAGCTAACCCTCAGGAAGCAAAATTGCATGGCTGACACGTTTAAATAGCTGAATAATAATAATAATAATAATTCAAGATTCATGATTCATCATAATTTTATTGCCATGTGTGCCAAAAGTTTATTACGTCCCATTACAAGTACAAGAGAGTAAAATTCATGGCAATGGAAAAAATGAGGCAAGATACAATTGAGCAATACAATAATAGAATGGCAAAAAATAATAATGTTGTCCGTGTGCATGCATTTATCATTATAGTCCATAAAGCATTAGTGGGACTTCGGCGTAGTTCCTTCCCATCCCATCTGGGCATCAAAGCTGTAATAAAAAAAGAAGACAGTGCATTTCAAATGATTGCCCACTGTTACCAACACCACTTTTACGAAATAGCCTACTACTATCTTTATAAAATAGAATTGCTTATACAATGACAATGACAATGACAAAAATATGACAAAGTGCTGGTGACTCTCATCAAGGTGTCATCTCTCAGAACCTCTCACCTCCTCATTCTGTAACACAAATTTCAGGTCAGAGGTGTGGACACTTCTCTAGTGTAGGTTTTCCATAGACTCAGTGTACTGTGATTGTGTTGGGGGATTTTAATAAAGCAAATCTGAGCCGGGCTCTGCCCAACTATCGGCAGCAGGTCAAATGCCCCACTCGGGGGGAGAGGACGCTAGACCACTGCTACTGTACCATCAGGAACGCCTACCACGCTGTTTCCCGAGCTGCGCTGGGTAAATCTGACCACGACATTGTCCATCTGATCCCATCCTACAGGCAGAGACTAAAAGTGTCAAAACCTGTAGTTAAGTCGTTCAGAACATGGAACAGCGAGGCTAAGGAGAAGGAGGATGCCTGGCAGAGGGGTGACAAGAACAGGTTTAGAGACGCCAGGTACAAGTTCGAGGGAGCTGTTAAGCAAGCAAAACATTGCTACTCTGAGAAACTGCAACAACAATTCTCAGATGACAACGCTGCCTCTGTCTGGAAGGGTCTAAAACAAATCACCAACTATAAACCAAAACCCCCTCAGACCACAGAAAGCACTCTCCTTGCAAATGAACTGAACAAGTTTTACTGCAGATTCGAACTACAGTCTGCCCCCTCTGCTACTGCCCCCCCTCCCCCCCTCTCCCCAACCTCCCCTCCTCCTCCCTTCTCTTCCCTGAGCCCCACCCCCTCTGCCCGCCCACACCTCTCTGTCTCAGAGAGAGAGGTGAACCGCCTGTTCAAGAGACAGAACCCCCGGAAGGCGGCCGGTCCGGATGCTGTCTCACCCTCCATGTTGAAGTTCTGCGCTGACCAGCTGTCCCCTGTGTTCAGCAACATCTTCAACTCCTCCCTGGAGTGCTGTCAGGTACCAGCCTGCTTCAAGACCTCCACCATTATCCCTGTCCCCAAAAAGTCGAGGATCACAGGCCTGAATGACTACAGACCCGTTGCCCTGACCTCTGTAGTCATGAAGGTCTTTGAATGCCTCGTCCTTGCCCACCTGAAGTCCATCACAGACCCTCTCCTAGACCCCCTGCAGTTCGCGTATAGAGCCAACAGGTCCGTGGAGGACGCGGTCAACATGGCTCTACACCATGTCCTGGAACATCTGGACACGGCCGGGACCTACGCCAGAATCCTGTTCGTTGACTTCAGTTCGGCGTTCAACACTATCTTGCCACCCATACTGGAGTGTGGGCTCTCTGCACTGCAGGTGCCTGACTACACGTGCAGGTGGATCACGAACTTTCTGTCCAACAGGACCCAGCGGGTGAAGCTCGGGATGTCCATCTCTGAGCTGAGGACCATCAGCACCGGTTCCCCGCAGGGCTGCGTCCTGTCTCCCCTCCTGTTTTCCCTCTACACCAACTGCTGTACCTCCAGCCACCAGTCGGTCAAGCTCCTCAAGTTCGCGGACGATACCACCCTGGTAGGGCTCATCTCCAGGGGGGATGAATCTGCTTACAGGAGCGAGATTGACTTGGTGGTCTCCTGGTGCACCCGGAACAACCTAGAGCTGAATGCTCTATAACATGTCATGTTATATATATGTATATATATACACTGCGTTCCAAATTATTATGCAAATGATATTTTTCTCAGATTTTCCTAAATAGTTGATGCAAATGACAATCAGTATAATTTTAAAGTCATCAACCGTTAGAGTATAATTCAAATTGTATTGAACAAACCTCCCAATGATGACAGTATTTTTTAAAAAAATAAAAAACTCAAAATGCACTGTTCCAAATTATTATGCACAACAGAGTTTCAAAACATTTTATAGGTTGTAAAGAACTAAAAATGGTAATTTGATGAATTTAGGGTTAGGAGGTCATATTAGGAGGTCATATTTACTGAAATCAAAAGCTATTTCAAACAAAAACATCTTAACAGGTCAAGTTACATGTTAACATAGGACCCCTTCTTTGATATCACCTTCACAATTCTTGCATCCATTGAACTTGTGAGTTTTTGGACAGTTTCTGCTTGAATTTCTTTGCAGGATGCCAGAATAGCCTCCCAGAGCTGCTGTTTTGATGTGAACTGCCTCCCACCCTCATATATATTTTGCTTGAGGATGCTCCAAAGGTTCTCAATAGGGTTGAGGTCAGGGGAAGATGGGGGCCACACCATGAGTTTCTCTCCTTTTATGCCTATAGCAGCCAATGACACAGAGGTATTCTTTGCAGCATGACAGTGGGCTCAGAAATACATGAAGACTAATTTCCAAACAGTCTTGTTTACTGATGAGTGCCGTGCAACCCTGGATGGTCCAGATGGATGGAGTAGTGGATGGTTGGTGGATGGCCACCATGTCCCAACAAGGCTGCAACGTCAGCAAGGAGGTGGCGGAGTCATGTTTTGGGCCGGAATCATGGGGAGAGAGCTGGTAGGCCCTTTTAAGGTCCCTGAAGGTGTGAAAATGACCTCGGCAAAGTATGTAGAGTTTCTGACTGACCACTTTCTTCCGTGGTACAAAAAGAAGAACCGTGCCTTCCGTAGCAAAATCATCTTCATGCATGACAATGCACCATGTCATGCTGCAAAGAATACCTCTGTGTCATTGGCTGCTATAGGCATAAAAGGAGAGAAACTCATGGTGTGGCCCCCATCTTCCCCTGACCTCAACCCTATTGAGAACCTTTGGAGCATCCTCAAGCAAAATATATATGAGGGTGGGAGGCAGTTCACATCAAAACAGCAGCTCTGGGAGGCTATTCTGGCATCCTGCAAAGAAATTCAAGCAGAAACTGTCCAAAAACTCACAAGTTCAATGGATGCAAGAATTGTGAAGGTGATATCAAAGAAGGGGTCCTATGTTAACATGTAACTTGACCTGTTAAGATGTTTTTGTTTGAAATAGCTTTTGATTTCAGTAAATATGACCTCCTAATATGACCTCCTAACCCTAAATTCATCAAATTACCATTTTTAGTTCTTTACAACCTATAACATGTTTTGAAACTCTGTTGTGCATAATAATTTGGAACAGTGCATTTTGAGTTTTTTATTTAAAAAAAAAATACTGTCATCATTGGGAGGTTTGTTCAATACAATTTGAATTATACTCTAACGGTTGATGACTTTAAAATTATACTGATTGTCATTTGCATCGACTATTTAGGAAAATCTGAGAAAAATATCATTTGCATAATAATTTGGAACGCAGTGTGTATATATATATATATAACGTTAGACAGGGAGCGCAGATGTATTTTTATGGTGTTCCGAAATGAACGATATGAGGCTGGGAGGGAAAAATCACAGTATATATACCCACTAGAAAAAACTAGACTACACCACTGGTTGGAGCTGTGAGATATCAGTGTATTTCTTAACTATAATCTATGTGGTAGTACACTGCCCTGCAGTTGCCATGGTTACACAGACTAGCTGGCGTTTCGGCGGCCCTTATCTGGCTCCCAGGAGGTAGAGGCTGTGTCTCAGGAGGTAGAGGCTGTGTCTCAGGAGGTAGAGGCTGTGGCTCAGGAGGTAGAGGCTGTGTCTCAGGAGGTAGAGGCTGTGTCTCGGGAGGTAGAGGCTGTATCTCAGGAGGTAGAGGATGTGTCTCAGGAGGTAGAGGCTGTGTCTCAGGAGGTAGAGGCTGTGTCTCAGGAGGTAGAGGTTGTGTCTCAGGAGGTAGAGGCTGTATCTCAGGAGGTAGAGGCTGTGTTTCAGGAGGTAGAGGCTGTGTCTCAGGAGGTAGAGGCTGTGTCTCAGGAGGTAGAGGCTGTGTTTCAGGAGGTAGAGGCTGTGTCTCAGGAGGTAGAGGCTGTGTCTCAGGAGGTAGAGGCTGTGTCTTAGGAGGTAGAGGCTGTGGCGCAGGAGGTAGAGGCTGTGTCTCAGGAGGTAGAGGCTCTGTCTCAGGAGGTAGAGGCTGTGTCTCAGGAGGTAGAGGATGTGTCTCAGGAGGTAGAGGTTGTGTCTCAGGAGGTAGAGGCTGTGTCTCAGGAGGTAGAGGCTGTGTCTCAGGAGGTAGAGGCTGTGGCGCAGGAGGTAGAGGCTGTGTCTCAGGAGGTAGAGGCTGTGGCTCAGGAGGTAGAGGATGTGTCTCAGGAGGTAGAGGTTGTGTCTCAGGAGGTAGAGGCTGTGGCTCAGGAGGTAGAGGCTGTGTCTCAGGAGGTAGAGGCTGTGGCTCAGGAGGTAGAGGCTGTGTCTCAGGAGGTAGAGGCTGTGTCTCAGGAGGTAGAGGCTGTGGCGCAGGAGGTAGAGGCTGTGTCTCAGGAGGTAGAGGCTGTGTCTCAGGAGGTAGAGGCTGTGGTGCAGGAGGTAGAGACTGTGGTGCAGGAGGTAGAGGCTGTGTCTCAGGAGGTAGAGACTGGTGCAGGAGGTAGAGGCTGTGGCGCAGGAGGTAGAGGCTGTGGCGCATGAGGTCGAGCCGCCGTCTAATGATCGCAAGGTTGGCAGATCGGCGGTTCGAGCCCCGGCTGGCCACATGGTGCCATAAATGGTAAATGGACTGCACTTCTATAGCGCCTTATTCCAAAGTGCTTTACAACGGCCTCTCATTCACCCATTCACACACACATTCACACACCAATGGCGGCCAAGCTACCATGCAAGGAGCCGGCCCGCTCACTGGGAGCAATTTGGGGTTCAGTGTCTTGCCCAAGGACACCTTGACATGTGGCTAGCCGGGGTTTGAACCACCGATCTGCCGACCTTGCGATCATTCGACGCCTGCTCTACCTCCTGCGCCACAGCCGCCCCAACTACCTCTGGCTCTGATAGACTTGGAGCTTTTGATATTTTTAGTTATTTCTAGTTTGTTGTTCTTCGGACTTGTAGTCCTCACCATATTTGTAGTTCTAGTGAACAACTGTCCTCAGTTAACCTCAGCTAAACAGCATTGTCCTCAACGAACCTCAGCTCACGAGTCTAGTTCTCTGTACTTTCCCTAAGTCTTGGTTACATTTAAACATTAGTCGACATTTAATGCAAACTCCAAATCAAGAAGACATATTTCATGCTCACAGTAATTAAGAAAACCCCCAAAACAACTATCCCTTTAATGAACATTAAACATTAAATACATTTCAACATTATTCATTGTTAAGTACATTTTGTTAGACGTATTTGATTACTTTGATTATGGTTACTTTGTTGTAAAAACTGGTTAGTAAAAACATGATACTGGTTAATAAACAATCAATACTTAGTATAGTTGATTACGTTCATTTACTATCTGATGATGTCAGTGGTCAGATATCTGATCCCTTTGTAGGATATTTAAACCGTATCACTGAGACACAGATCACATATGACCCCTGACCCCTCTGGACCACAACCCCCCAGGTCGCTAGCTTCTGAGGTTCGATCAGAGCTAAATACAAATAAAGTGAAGTGAAGTGAAACTTTATTTATATAGCGCCTTTCGTACACGGATGCAACTCAAAGCTCTTTACAATGATTGAAAACAAGATTACAGAGATGGGGGGGAGGGGACACGAGACAACAGGAAGGGAGGGGTGGGAGGGGTTACATCAATAACACTAATAATAACTTGTATAACTACATCAAGCTTACACTAATAATAACTTGTACAACTAATAATAACTTGTATAACTAATAATAACTTGTATAACTTGTATAACATCTACTTTGCAAGCTAATAACAACATCACTTTACTGCCTCGTATAGCAAATGGTGTGTCTAATCTAATCTGTGCTGCCACTGTGGGCAGGGGGGGGGGTGGATGTCCAATGTTCCTTGGCGGAAGTCCAATCTCGGTGACCGCAGAGTGTCACGATAACACCTCGATCGGGTAAAAACAGTGTTACGTTGTCACATTGTTCAGTTAGAAAGTTAGATTTTTTTTTGCCACAGGTGAAACACTAGAACAGCCGTGAGGGGTCATTTGTGAGTAAAGACAAGTGTTCTATCTTTGCACTCGATCAAATTTCAGGACCCTCCTTTCATGACTTGTCCTAGATATGTGCGTTCTACCACCCAGTATCCTTACATTTTCAAAATCACATCAGGATAAGCTAGTATAAAACTTTTTGGCTGTTTTTCTGTGTAGGAAGCAGGCTAATTTACAAGCGGCCATCTAGTGGCCGTTGTGTGTAAATAGCAGCTTGAGCATTGTAAAGAGGGGCGGCTCTTTCAGTAGTAAAAAGGGCACGGCTGTTCTAGTGTTAACATAAAAGATGTGTAACTGTGAGGAGCAGACAGACACATGTTCAAGCTCAGTTATATGGTCACGCTGTTCTCCATGGTGGCGGGGTTCAGGTAGGGATATGGCAGCGCCAGCTTGGTGTTCCTCTCTGTGATGAACCTGCTGAGGAGTGACAACTCTGCCTGAAATGTCTTCATCATCCGCCTGGGGGCAGGCTCGTCAAAGTACTCGTCAGGGTAAGCACCGAGAGGAATCTGAGGAGGGTAAAACCATAACGTTAGCCTTTGTAAGGACAGAAACTCACCATGCATGCAGATGGACCCATGGTGGATAAACAAGAGGAACATTGGCTACAACAAACTCACAAAGTCGGATAGCTGCTTGCTAAGCAGCCACACAGACGCCATGTTTTCGGTTGAGGCTCCGATGTTTGGCAGCGTCTCCAAAATGGTTTCCATACTAGAGCGCCCCTTAGTGGTTGGAGGAGCTTTGTGCAGAACTAAGGGGTGGTTGGGTATCCAGCTGCCATAGTCAAACTAGAAGAGAGAGAGAGAGACGGTAATGTAAAAGGCGATGGTAACACGTTCAAGATGTTGCTGATCATGGGGAACCTAATATACTGGCCTCCATAAGTATTGGAAAGAGGAAGCATGTTGTCTTCTTGTAACCCTGTACTGCAACAGTTTGGATTTTAACACTAGAACAGCCATGGGTGCAACATTTTCTTTATACCTTTGCAGTTAATGACATTTCAGGACCCTCCTTTCATGACTTGTCCTAGATATGTGCGTTCTACCACCCAGTATCCTTACATTTTCAAAATCACATCAGGATAAGCTAGTATAAAGCTATTTTGCAGTTTTTCTGTATAGGAGGCAGGCTAATTTACAAGCCGGCCAACTAGTGGTCGTTGTGTGTAAATAGCAGCTTCCCATTGTAAAGACTATGGTCATTTGACCCCCGAGGCGGCTCTTATAGTAGGTAACACACACACGGCTGTTCTAGTGTTACTCAAACAGTTACTGTGGGGTCAGACTAGAGATTCTCAGTGTTATATATATTTTATGTGTCTCTCTTTCAAATTGGTTTCACCATTTATAGCAATTACAACTCTTCTGAAGCATACTCCCCCTATTTCAGGGCTCCAAAAGTATTGTAAAAAATCGTATAAGGTCCAAATAAAGGACTCGTGGTTTTAGTATTTAGTCATCAATCCTTCTCATCCTCTTTCCCATACTCATGCAGGGCGCTCCCTGTATGTAGCAGTAGCAGGGCGCTCCCTGTGTGTAGCAGTAGCTAGCAGGTTTCTACCAGTGTTGTTTTCCACGTCATCTCACCTGCCCCATATTGACGGCGTTATGTTGAGCTGACACGGTGAAGATCACCACGGTAACGAACCTGACAACCTCCTCCACGGTGCGGAAGGCCTGAGGGAATCCTGCAGGGGGGTAAGGGGGGGGGGGGGGGTAACATTGGTGGATGAGGAGGAAGCCAATAGCATGTCTCCATGCCCCACATTAAAGGAGCTGTGTGGAAGGATATATTTAAAAAATTAAAAATAAAGAAAAAAACGTTTTCCTTCTATCACGGAGACTGCCAGTGGCCCCTGGCCTGAGCTAGATTACTCATCCTGCTACGACTGGTGGACTGATGATTCAATTGCTTAGTCAAATGTATCGTTTGTAAGTCGCTTTGGAATAAGGCGTCTGCTAAATGCCAAAAATGTAAAGTCTGTTGCAAATCTGCCACCTCTGGCTACCGAGGTGAAATATTTAAGTTCAATACATAAATAGTTAAATATTTATTTCAAGGGAATTGAAATTCCTTGATCACTACCGATTAAACATAGCCATTACAACCGTTTTAAAGCTTGCACCTTTATTATTGCACTTTTAAGGGCACAGTTTATTATTGCACCTTTAAGGGCACAGTTTTATTATTGCACCTTTAAGGGCACAGTTTATTATTGCACCTTTAAGGGCACAGTTTATTATTGTACCTTTAAGGGCACAGTTTCATAAGTCCTGTACCTGTGCTGCTGTTTCCGAGGAACCCGTGGGTGAAGATCTCACCGATCCACTGCTGAAGCTCAGAGTCCAGGGACACGTCACCATCGGAGGGGTAATAATGCTGCACCATCAACTGGACGAAGCTGGGCACCACAACACAGCACAGAACGTTGAAACGTCTCATAGCTCATTCACTAGAACAGCTTGTGAGTAAAGAAACATGTTCTATCTTTGCACTCGATCACATTTCAGGACCCTCCTTTCATGACTTGTCTTAGATATGTGCGTTCGACCACCCAGTATCCTTACATTTTCAAAATCACACCAGGATAAGCTAGTATGAAGCTATTTTGCAGTTTTTCTGTGTAGGAGGCAGGTTAATTTACAAGCGGCCAACTAGTGGTCGTTGTGTGTAAATAGCAGCTTGAGCATTGTAAAGAGGGGCGGCTCTTTTAGTAGGTAAAAAAGGCACGGCTGTTCTGGTGTTTAAATAATATTTTACCTGACATTTTCACATAACAACTTCCCAAATCTGTGAGGACTTTTTCATGAGGTAAGATTTCCCTCCTCAAGAAGGGTTGGAATTTGGCCCCTTTGCCAAATGTGGAGGTCTACATACAACCATTTCTATTGTGTTTCCTCCACTTGTATACTTCAAGAAATTACATCAGTGTGGGGGGAAAATGTATCATTCATCACTCATATCATGCAGATAGTATGGTGCTATCTAGACATTAAACTAGTGATGTGTAGTGTCTGACGTTGTCTTCTCAACCAACATGATGAACAGTACGTCCAGCACTATAGCCCCGTAGGTCCCAACCTACCTGTACATGTCTATCTAGAAGCCAAAATCATTATAACCTGCGCTCTCAAGATGTTCTGCAGTTGCTTGTTCCTCGTGTTGCACAGAGCTGGGAAAAAAAGCCTTCTGATATGCTGTCCCCTCTGCTTGGAACCTCCAGAAAGACTTAAACCTGGAAACACTGATCTCATACGATGCCTTTAGTGGAATCTTGAAGGACCTTGAACGGGAAAGTACTAGAGAGTGACTCTGTACTTAACGCAGCCGCCTCTGCATTCCTGATACTGCCTTATGTTCAGTGTTTTATGACTGTATGTCTGAAACCTAAATGTATCTGTCTTTATATGCTGCCCTCTTGGCCTCTCAGGTCTCTCTTGGAAAAGAGATTTGAAATCTCAATGAGTATTCACCTGGTTAAATAAAGGTAGAATAAAATTTAAAAATAAAAGATAGCGCCACCTGTTGATGATGTTCCACAGCTTCATGCCGTCGTCCCTGTAGTAGAAGTTAGGGACTGACTCCAGCCCTCGTGCAGCGATGTTCTCCGGCAGACAGAGGGAGCTGTAGGTCCTGTCTGCGTGACACCTCTTGATGAGTTCCTTGAACGCCTCCGGTGACAAAGTACCCTGAGGAGATGAGCAGGCCTACAGGTTAGCTGTGATGCAGCCTGCTAGTGGCAGCCTGTACAGGAACTAGCCAACAAGTGTCACTAGGGGAGTCTCGACTCACCGACACCGCCAACTGGTGACTTGGATTATCATCATTATTGGACTAATTGCTAATGCCTGTCACCTGTTGTATGTTTGTATGTGGCTATTAGGTGTGTCCCTTTTCCCTGTTCCCCTGTCAGTCGATCACTTGTATTACACGTTAGAAACCTTTGAAAGCCTTTGTATTTACTGCCGCTTCACGTATCAGGTACCCGTGACGTTATTTGAGTCTTTAATTGTTTTAGTTTATTTAAGCCTTGTACTTACATTGGAGCCTATTTGCTCAACTTTATTTTCCGTGTGCATTGTTACGATTTCATTTACATTTACATTTACATTTTTGGCATTTAGCAGACGCCTTATTCCAAAGCGACATACAATCAATACATTTGAATGCTAAGCATGTGAATCATCAGTCCACCATTCGTAGCAGGAAGAGTAATCTAGCTCAGGCCCAGGGCCATTGATAGAAGGAAAAACCTTCTCCTATCACCTTCTTCTAAAACCTTTTTTTTTATATAAAACTGAGGATTTCAGTTTTATAGTTTAGTTGCAGACGTTGCTGAGCCCTACTGCTCCACTTTATGTTTTTCCTGCTTGAAGTTGTAATGTTTGAACCTGCGCACCGTTTATCTCAGTAAAGAGAACCTTTATCTCAGTAAAGAGAAACCCTGCGCACCCTTTATCTCAGTAAAGAGAACCTTTATCTCAGTAAAGACAAACTTTATCTACCCTAACTGGTGCTGCTTCCTTCATCTACAAGGTCAACTGCCGTTTTTTTAAAAACACTGTTTGAGGTAACTATCCTGTTTGAGGAAACTATCCAGCTCTCCGGTATGACTGCTTTAGTTTATTCATCTTTAGACCTACCGGGTGTGCCTCTCTCCTCACACTTGACATAATGTTATGGATTTAGAATTTGCTAGAAGAATGAATGTTAACGTTAAGGTTCATACGTTAGTCAGGATTCCATCAGGACCGATGAGCCTCTCACGAGCCAGAATGTTGATATGCAGGGTGTACCGCAGGTGAGGCTTCAACAGCTGGAGGCAGGACAGACAGAGAGGAGGAGGAAGGAGAGAGAGGAGGAGGGAGAGAGAGGAGGAGGAGGGAGAGAGAGGAGGATGGAGAGAGAGGAGGAGGAGGAGGGAGAGAGAGGAGGAGGAGGAGGGAGAGAGAGGAGGAGGGGGAGAGAGAGGAGGAGGGAGAGAGAGGAGGAGGAGGGAGAGAGAGGAGGAGGAGGAGGAGGGAGAGAGAGGAGGAGGGAGAGAGAGGAGGAGGGAGAGAGAGGAGGAGGAGGAGGAGAAGGGAGAGAGGAACAGGACAGACAGAGAGGAGGAGGGAGAGAGAGGAGGAGGAGGAGGGAGAGAGGAACAGGACAGACAGAGAGGAGGAGGGAGAGACAAAAAGACACTTCATTGCTATATTGACAACATCAAGTTTGACAGACCATAATAATAATAATAACTTTTATTTAATAACTGTACTGTAGGTCAGCCTACCTTGTAGAGGGGGTGTACTGTAGGTCAGCCTACCTTGTAGAGGGGGTGTACTGTAGGTCATCCTACCTTGTAGAGGGGGTGCATCGCAGGAAGGTTGCGGAAGGTTGCTATGGTGAAGACTTCGCCCAGCAGATGAGTCGCCAGCAGATGGAAGTTAATCTGGTATTCTTGGAAATCTGCGTGCCTCAGAAATATCTTGGCTAAGAGCCAGTCGTGCTCCGAGTCACTGGGCAGAAATATAGGGTTCTGGTCTGAGGGCTTCTGGCCAAGCTGAGAGGGTAGAGAAACCAAGAGAGTAGAGAGAAGAGAGAGAGAGAAACCAAGATGGTAGAGAAGAGAGAGAGAGAAACCAAGATAGTAGAGAGAAGAGAGAGAGAGAGACACCAAGATAGTAGAGAGAAGAGAGAGAGAGAAACCAAGATAGTAGAGAGAAGAGAGAGAGAGAGAAACCAAGATAGTAGAGAGAAGAGAGAGAGAGAGAAACCAAGATAGTAGAGAGAGAGAGAGAGAAACCAAGATGGTAGAGAGAAGAGAGAGAGAGAAACCAAGATAGTAGAGAGAGAGAGAGAGAGAGAGAGAGAGACACCAAGATAGTAGAGAGAAGAGAGAGAGAGAAACCAAGATAGTAGAGAGAAGAGAGAGAGAGAAACCAAGATAGTAGAGAGAAGAGAGAGAGAAACCAAGATAGTAGAGAGAAGAGAGAGAGAGGAACCAAGATAGTAGAGAGAAACCAAGATAGTAGAGAGAAGAGAGAGAGAGAGACACCAAGATAGTAGAGAGAAGAGAGAGAGAGAAACCAAGATAGTAGAGAGAAGAGAGAGAGAGAGACACCAAGATAGTAGAGAGAAGAGAGAGAGAGAAACCAAGATAGTAGAGAGAAGAGAGAGAGAGAGACCAAGATAGTAAAGAGAGAAGAGAGAGAGAGAAACCAAGATAGTAGAGAGAAGAGAGAGAGAGAGAGAGAGAGAGAGACACCAAGATAGTAGAGAGAAGAGAGAGAGAGAAACCAAGATAGTAGAGAGAAGAGAGAGAGAGAGAAACCAAGATAGTAGAGAGAAGAGAGAGAGAAACCAAGATAGTAGAGAGAAGAGAGAGAGAGGAACCAAGATAGTAGAGAGAAACCAAGATAGTAGAGAGAAGAGAGAGAGAGAGACACCAAGATAGTAGAGAGAAGAGAGAGAGAGAAACCAAGATAGTAGAGAGAAGAGAGAGAGAGAGACACCAAGATAGTAGAGAGAAGAGAGAGAGAGAAACCAAGATAGTAGAGAGAAGAGAGAGAGAGAGACCAAGATAGTAAAGAGAGAAGAGAGAGAGAGAAACCAAGATAGTAGAGAGAAGAGAGAGAGAGAAACCAAGATAGCAGAGAGGAGAGAGAAACCAAGATGGTAGAGAAGAGAGAGAGAGACACCAAGATAGTAGAGAGAAGAGAGAGAGAAACCAAGATAGTAGAGAGAAGAGAGAGAGAGAAACCAAGATAGTAGAGAGAAGAGAGAGAGAGAGACCAAGATGGTAGAGAGAAGAGAGAGAGAAACCAAGATAGTAGAGAGAAGAGAGAGAGAGAGAGACACCAAGATAGTAGAGAGAAGAGAGAGAGAGAAACCAAGATAGTAGAGAGAAGAGAGAGAGAGAGAAACCAAGATAGTAAAGAGAGAAGAGAGAGAGAGAAACCAAGATAGTAGAGAGAAGAGAGAGAGAGAAACCAAGATAGTAGAGAGAAGAGAGAGAGAGAGAAACCAAGATAGTAAAGAGAGAAGAGAGAGAGAAACCAAGATAGTAGAGAGAAGAGAGAGAGAGAGAAACCAAGATAGTAGAGAGAAGAGAGAGAGAGAAACCAAGATAGTAGAGAGAAGAGAGAGAGAGAAACCAAGATAGTAGAGAGAAGAGAGAGAGAGAGAAACCAAGATAGTAGAGAGAAGAGAGAGAGAGAGAAACCAAGATAGTAGAGAGAAGAGAGAGAGAGAGAAACCAAGATAGTAGAGAGAAGAGAGAGAGAGAGACACCAAGATAGTAAAGAGAAGAGAGAGAGAGAAACCAAGATAGTAGAGAGAAGAGAGAGAGAGACACCAAGAGAGTAGAGAGAGAGAGAGAAACCAAGATAGTAGAGAGAAGAGAGAGAGAGAGAGACACCAAGATAGTAGAGAGAAGAGAGAGAGAAACCAAGATAGTAGAGAGAAGAGAGAGAGAGAGAGGAAGTTATTTGTCATGCATGTCACATCTGATTGAACGGTTGGATGGGCTGAGCTTAACTTTTTGCAAGTGAAAACAAAACACGGTGCAGCAGCTTTCAGTCACGCTGCCGCTCGCTCCTGGAACAAACTCCCTGAAGAAATCAAACAGGCCCAAACCCTTAAAATATTTAAATCTAAGCTAAAAACCTTAATGTTTTGCAGCAGTTATGATTAAACGCAAACACTTCTATCAATGTATTTTATCCATTAACTTTTGTCTTATTAAACGTTTTATCTATTTACTTCCACATTTACATTTTTGGCATTTAGCAGACGCCTTATTCCAAAGCGACTTACAAGCAATACATTTGACTAAGCAAGTGAATCATCAATCCACCAGTCATAGCAGGAAGAGTAATCCAGCTCAGGCCCGGGGCCATTGATAGAAGGAAAAACCTTCTTCTATCACCTTCTTCTAAATCAAGCCTTTTTTTTCTTATTTTTTCTAAAGACACTGGAGAAACAGAGAAACAGTACAGGGGGGCAATAGAAGACTTGGGGGACACAGTAGAGGGGAAAGCGGGTGTCTCAGGAGACACAGTGCTGGGGGGTAGTAGATGTCTCAGGAGACGCAGTGCTGGGGGGCAGTAGATGTCTCAGGAGACGCAGTGCTGGGGGGTAGTAGATGTCTCAGGAGACACAGTGCTGGGGGGTAGTAGATGTCTCAGGAGACAGTGCTGGGGGGTAGTAGATGTCTCAGGAGACACAGTGCTGGGGGGCAGTAGATGTCTCAGGAGACACAGTGCTGGGGGGTAGTAGATGTCACAGGAGACACAGTGCTGGGGGGTAGTAGATGTCTCAGGAGACACAGTGCTGGGGGGTAGTAGATGTCTCAGGAGACACAGTGCTGGGGGGTAGTAGATGTCTCAGGAGACGCAGTGATGGGGGCTAGTAGATGTCTCAGGAGACACAGTACAGGGGGATAGTAGATGTCTCAGGAGACGCAGTGCTGGGGGGTAGTAGATATTCTTATATTTGCTTTTATTCATTGTCATTTTTATTATCTTACTATGCTCCTCTTGCTGTATTTGTAAACAATGCATGTAAAGCACTTTGAATGCCCTTGTTGTATGAAATGTGCTACACAAATAAACTTGCCTTGCCGTTGACTATGTATGAGATGCAGCCCCAGCTCACTATAACAGATGGACTGGGATGTTGACTATGTATGAGATGCAGCCCCAGCTCACTATAACAGATGGACTGGGATGTTCACTCAGACATCAAAGGCAGAACAGGAACGGTGGTTCAAATAAACACAGGTTCCTGTTGTCTTTATGTCATGTAATACTGTCCTGGGGGGTGAGAGAGAGTGGGTGTGGGTGTGTGTGTGTGTGTGTGTGTGTGTGTGTGTGTGTGTGTGTGTGTGTGTGTGTGTGTGTGTGTGTGTCCATGATAGTGTGCTTGAGTGTACCTGGATGGCGATAGGCAGCAGCTTGTCCTCTGGGTTCTTGTAGAACAGGCAGAGACCAGCAGTCAGGGGCAGTGGTTCACCGTCCACCGCGTTGGTGGGAAGACCCTCAAGCCTCTTGTAGTCGCAGAGGAAGATGTTTCCTTTCTGCACAGAGGACGAAAGCAGACGGACCACAAATGCTGTAGTTCTTATGTCACATTTAAAGTAGATAGTTGTAGTTCTTATGTCACATTTAAAGTAGATATCTGTAGTTCTTATGTCACATTTAAAGTAGATATCTGTAGTTTTTATGTCACATTTAAAGTAGATATCTGTAGTTCTTATGTCACATTTAAAGTAGATATCTGTAGTTCTTATGTCACATTTAAAGTAGATATCTGTAGTTCTTATGTCACATTTAAAGTAGATATCTGTAGTTATTATGTCACATTTAAAGTAGATATCTGTAGTTCTTATGTCACATTTAAAGTAGCTATCTGCCTAGTCTAGTCAGCCCCTGCTGCATTCGCCTGGCAACCCCTCCTTAACGCACTCTGCTCAGACTTATCATAGATGCTGGTGGTGTATCAGTTCTGGTTTGGTTAGATTTGAGTGCTGCTTTTGATACAGTAGATCACAGTATTCTAATACACTACCGTTCAAAAGTTTGGGGTCACTTAGAAATTTCCTTGAAAAAAAAGCACTGTTTTTTTCAATGAAGATAACATTCAATTAATCAGAAATACACTCTACACATTGTTAATGTGGAAAATGACGATTCTAGCTGCAAATATCAGGTTTTTAATGGAATATCTACATAGGTGTATAGAGGCCCATTTCCAGCAACTGTCACTCCAGTGTTCTAATGGTACATTGTGTTTGCTAATCGCGTTAAAAAGCTAATGGATGATTAGAAAAACCTTGAAAACCCTTGTGCAATTACGTTAGCACAGCTGAAAACGATTTTGCTGGTTAGAGAAGCTATACAAATGGCCGTCCTTTGAGTTAGTTGAGTATCTGGAGCATCACATTTGTGGGTTTGATTATACTCTCAAAATGGCCAGAAAAAGAGAACTTTCATATGAAACTCGACAGTCTATTCTTGTTCTTAGAAATGAAGGCTATTCCATGTGAGAAATTGCCAAGAAACAGAACATTTCCTACAACGGTGTGTACTACTCCCTTCAGAGAACAGCACAAACAGGCTCTAACCAGAGTAGAAAGAGAAGTGGGAGGCCCCGGTGCACAACTGAGCAAGAAGACAAGTACATTAGAGTCTCTAGTTTGAGAAATAGACGCCTCACAGGTCCTGAACTGGCAGCTTCATTAAATGGTACCCACAAAACGCCAGTGTCAACGTCTACAGTGAAGAGGCGACTCCGGGATGCTGGCCTTCTAGGCAGAGTGGCAAAGAAAAAGCCATATCTGAGACTGGCCAATAAAAGGAAAAGATTAATATGGGCAAAAGAACACAGACATTGGACAGAGGAATTGAAGGAGAAGTGTTGACAAATCTAAGTTTGAGGTGTTTGGATCACACAGAAGAACATTTGTGAGACGCAGAACAAGTGAAAAGATGCTGGAAGAGTGCCTGACGCCATCTGTCAAGCATGGTGGAGGTAACGTGATGGTCTGGGGCTGCTTTGGTGCTGGTAACGTGGGAGATTTGTACAAGGTAAAAGGGATTTTGAATAAGGAAGGCTATCACTCAATTTTGCAACGCCATGCCATACCCTGTGGACAGCGCTTGATTGGAGCCAATTTCCTCCTACAACAGGACAATGACCCAAAGCACACCTCCAAAATATGCAAGAACTATTTAGGGAAGAAGCAGGCAGCTAGTATTCTGTCTGTAATGGAGTGGCCAGTGGAGTCACCAGATCTCAACCCCATTGAGCTGTGGTGGGAGCAGCTTGACCGTATGGTACGCAAGAAGTGCCCATCAAGCCAATCCAACTTGTGGGAGGTGCTTCAGGATGCGTGGGGTGACATTTCTTCAGATTACCTCAACAAATTAACAGCTAGAATGCCAAAGGTCTGCAATGCTGTAATTGCTGCAAAGGGAGCATTCTTTGACAAAAGCAAAGTTTGAAGGACAAAATTATCATTTCAAATAAAAATCATTATTTCTAACCTTGTCAATGTCTTGAATTTTCTATTCATTTTGCAACTCATTTGATAAATAAAAGTGTGAGTTTTCATGGAAAACACGAAATTGTCTGGGTGACCCCAAACTTTTGAACGGTAGTGTACGTTGTTATCATTGGTCTCTCAGGACTTGTATTAGAGTGGTTTAAATCTTATCTAGCTGGTAGGCATTTCTCTGTTGTCCTGGGAGACTCTGCTTCTGATAATGTTGACATCACATGTGGGGTCCCTCAGGGGTCTATTGTTGGTCCCTTGCTCTTCTCCCCGCTTGTTATTCTCTGGCGATTCAAGTCTGGTGCTTTCGTCCCTGAGATCTCCCCAAATGGAAATCCATTCTTGCCAGTCAGCATCTTTTCAGAAACTTTAACCCATGTGTGGAACGTTAACCCATGTGTGGAACGTTAACCCATGTGTGGAACGTTAACCCATGTGTGGAACTTTAACCCATGTGTGGAACTTTAACCCATGTGTGGAACTTTAACCCATGTGTGGAACGTGGCGCTTCCAATTATGTCAAAGGACTCTGATTGGTTCGGGACAATCTAATTGCTGATTAATTTATTTTGCATTAAACCCCCCACTGACATAGTCACGATCTGCCTCCAGCTTGGCAGATCCAGGCTGAATTATATGGAGTGAACAAAGGGCGGCTGTGTTTCAGGAGGTAGAGGCTGTGTCTCAGGAGGTAGAGGCTGTGTCTCAGGAGGTAGAGGCTGTGTCTCAGGAGGTAGAGGCTGTGTCTCAGGAGGTAGAGGCTGGTGGAGGTAGAGGCTGTGTCTCAGGAGGTAGAGGCTGTGTCTCGGGAGGTAGAGGCTGTGTCTCAGGAGGTAGAGGCTGTATCTCAGGAGGTAGAGGCTGTGTCTCAGGAGGTAGAGGCTGTGTCTCAGGAGGTAGAAGCTGTGTCTCAGGAGGTAGAGGCTGTGTCTCAGGAGGTAGAGGCTGTGTCTCAGGAGGTAGAGGCTGTGTCTCAGGAGGTAGAGGCTGTGTCTCAGGAGGTAGAGGCTGGTGGAGGTAGAGGCTATGTCTCAGGAGGTAGAGGCTGTGTCTCAGGAGGTAGAGGCTGGTGGAGGTGGAGGCTGTGTCTCAGGAGGTAGAGGCTGGTGGAGGTAGAGGCTGTGTCTCAGGAGGTAGAGGCTGTGTCTCAGGAGGTAGAGGCTGTGTCTCAGGATGTAGAGGCTGTGTCTCAGGAGGTAGAGGCTGTGTCTCAGGAGGTAGAGGCTGGTGGAGGTAGAGGCTATGTCTCAGGAGGTAGAGGCTGTGTCTCAGGAGGTAGAGGCTGTGTCTCAGGAGGTAGAGGCTGTGTCTCAGGAGGTAGAGGCTGTGTCTCAGGAGGTAGAGGCTGTGTCTCAGGATGTAGAGGCTGTGTCTCAGGAGGTAGAGGCTGTGTCTCAGGAGGTAGAGGCTGTGTCTCAGGAGGTAGAGGCTGTGTCTCAGGAGGTAGAGGCTGTGTCT
This sequence comes from Nansenia antarctica, assembly GCF_963989245.1. Lineage (NCBI taxonomy): Eukaryota > Metazoa > Chordata > Actinopteri > Argentiniformes > Microstomatidae > Nansenia > Nansenia antarctica. The sequence continues at coordinate 75,622,350 of NC_137688.1, read as the reverse complement.
CAGGAGGTAGAGGCTGTGTCTCAGGAGGTAGAGGCTGTGTCTCAGGAGGTAGAGGCTGGTGGAGGTAGAGGATGTGTCTCAGGAGGTAGAGGCTGTGTCTGAGGAGGTAGAGGCTGTGTCTCAGGAGGTAGAGGCTGTGTCTCAGGAGGTAGAGGCTGTGTCTCAGGAAGTAGAGGCTGTGGCGCAGGAGGTAGAGGCTGTGTCTCAGGAGGTAGAGTCTGTGTCTCAGGAGGTAGAGGCTGTGTCTCAGAAGGTAGAGGCTGTGGCGCAGGAGGTAGAGGCTGTGTCTCAGGAGGTAGAGGCCGTGTCTCAGGAGGTAGAGCCTGATCGCAAGCTTGGCAGATCGGCGGTTCGAGCCCCGGCTGGCCACATGTCGAAGTGTCCTTGGGCCAAGACACTGAACCCTAAATTGCTCCCAGTGAGCGGGCCGGCGCCTTGCATGGCAGCTTGGCCGCCATTGGTGTGTGAATGTGTGTGTGAACGGGTGAATGAGAGGCCGTTGTGAAGCGCTTTGGATAAAGGCGCTGTATAAGTGCAGTCCATTACAAAGCAAAATGGGTCGCCCTAACCCCAGATGCATCATATCCCTTTAACAAAAACCCGTAACGTCCAGTATATATTTAGAGGTTTTAGCCTGGGCTCCTAAGGGTTTATTTACATACCTTCATCTCCGCTGCCAGGGAACTCCCGCCCTCCAAGAAGGGCCGCACCATGTCCTCTGTGACGGGGAGGTTGTGAGGGAGCGCAGAGCAGCGCTGGATCAAGTTGGGGTTGGTTCCGTTCAGAAACTGGGGCCCGAAAAAGTCATCTTCCTTCCAGTGTTCAGAGACGTACTCTAGGAGGGAGACGCTCATCAATAACGTAGGTACGTAGTTCATAATATAGTTCTGTCTCGCATATCCATGTTCAGTTTTATGATATTATTATTAATAATCATAATCATAATCATAATCATAATTATAATCATAATAATAATAATACAATAGACTTATAAAGCGCTTTTCTAGACACTCAAAGACACTTTACAAACTGAACAGATCGAGTAGTAATAATAAAAAGAAACAAAAAGGTATGTATGTATGTATGTATGTATGCATGTATGTATGTATGTATGTATGTATGTGTGTGTGTGTATATATGTATGTATGTATGTATGTAAGTGTGTGCGTGTATTATGCATACATGACAAATATGGAACAAGCAAACACAAACTATACATCAATAATGGATAGTTCTGTCTTGCATATCCATGTTCATGTCAGTACCTGAAATGGGTGTTCTGTTGAACCAGAACACTTCCTTAAGCTGCTCCAAGTCTTTCCACTTCTCGGTGGATCCGGCCAAACCCTTCAGGTTGAGCTCAGCGATACTAGTGGGGACAGAGCCGGGGAAAGGGGGAAAAGGTTGTTGGTCATGGAAATGGAAATTCATTGTATTTCAAATGTGTATGTTGAATTCTTAAGCCTACCTGACTGACCTCCTTCTCCCCCACCGCCCTCCCCGTACCCTCCCATCCTCATCCACTGTTCCCCTCTCTGTCCCACCCTCCAAACTCAAAGGCTTGGGAGACCGTGCCTTTTCACGAGCTGCCCCACCCCGCCTCTGGAACTCTCTCCCTCAGCCACTCAGAGACTCTGGAACTCTCTCCCTCAGCCACTCAGAGACTCTGGAACTCTCTCCCTCAACCACTCAGAGACTCTGGAACTCTCTCCCTCAGCCACTCAGAGACTCTGGAACTCTCTCCCTCAGCCACTCAGAGACTCTGGAACTCTCTCCCTCAACCACTCAGAGACTCTCCCTCACTCTCCACTTTTAAATCCCACCTCAAAACCTACCTGTTCTCCCATGCATACAACCTCCCCTACCCCTAACCATCTCCCCTAACCCTGCCACCCCCCCCTCCCCCCCTGGACATGCATACAACCTCCCCTACCCCTAACCATTATTATTATTATTATTGTCCCCCCTGGACATGCATACAACCTCCCCTAACCCTGCCACCCCCCTCCCCCCCTGGACATTGCAGTGTTAATTGTTCCCTGTGCCTGTTCGTTAACTCTGTGTTCTTTGTGCTCATGTTATCTGTTGTTAACTCTGTGTTCTATGTGCTCATGTTATCTGTTGTTAACTCAGTGTTCTATGTGCTCATGTTATCTGTTGTTAACTCTGTGTTCCATGTGTCATGTTATCTGTTGTTAACTCTGTGTTCTATGTCTCATGTTATCTGTTGTTAACTCTGTGTTCTATGTGTCTCATGTTATCTGTTGTTAACTCTGTGTTCTTTGTGCTCATGTTATCTGTTGTTAACTCTGTGTTCTATGTGTTCATGTTATCTGTTGTTAACTCTGTGTTCTATGTTTCATGTTATCTGTTGTTAACTCTGTGTTCTATGTGCTCATGTTATCTGTTGTTAACTCTGTGTTCTATGTGCTCATGTTATCTGTTGTTAACTCTGTGTTCTATGTGCCATGTTATCTGTTGTTAATTCTGTGTTCTATGGGCTCATGTTATCTGTTGTTAACTCTGTGTTCTATGTGCTCATGTTATCTGTTGTTAACTCTGTGTTCTATGTGCTCATGTTATCTGTTGTTAACTCTGTGTTCTCTGTGCTCATGTTATCTGTTGTTAACTCTGTGTTCCATGTGTCATGTTATCTGTTGTTAACTCTGTGTTCTATGTCTCATGTTATCTGTTGTTAACTCTGTGTTCTATGTGTCTCATGTTATGTGTTAACTCTGTGTTCTTTGTGCTCATGTTATCTGTTGTTAACTCTGTGTTCTATGTGTTCATGTTATCTGTTGTTAACTCTGTGTTCTATGTTTCATGTTATCTGTTGTTAACTCTGTGTTCTATGTGCTCATGTTATCTGTTGTTAACCCTGTGTTCTATGTGCTCATGTTATCTGTTGTTAACTCTGTGTTCTATGTGCCATGTTATCTGTTGTTAATTCTGTGTTCTATGGGCTCATGTTATCTGTTGTTAACTCTGTGTTCTATGTGCTCATGTTATCTGTTGTTAACTCTGTGTTCTATGTGCCATGTTATCTGTTGTTAATTCTGTGTTCTATGTGTCTCATGTTATCTGTTGTTAACTCTGTGTTCTATGTGTTCATGTTATCTGTTGTTAACTCTGTGTTCTATGTGCTCATGTTATCTGTTGTTAACTCTGTGTTCTATGTGCTCATGTTATCTGTTGTTAACTCTGTGTTGTATGTGCTCATGTTATCTGTTGTTAACTCTGTGTTCTATGTGCTCATGTTATCTGTTGTTAACTCTGTGTTCTATGTGCTCATGTTATCTGTTGTTAACTCTGTGTTCTATGTGCTCATGTTATCTTTTGTTAACTCTGTGTTGTATGTGCTCATGTTATCTGTTGTTAACTCTGTGTTTTATGTGCTCATGTTATCTGTTGTTAACTCTGTGTTCTATGTGCCATGTTATCTGTTGTTAATTCTGTGTTCTATGGGCTCATGTTATCTGTTGTTAACTCTGTGTTCTATGTGCTCATGTTATCTGTTGTTAACTCTGTGTTCTATGTGCTCATGTTATCTGTTGTTAACTCTGTGTTCTATGTGCTCATGTTATCTGTTGTTAACTCTGTGTTCCATGTGTCATGTTATCTGTTGTTAACTCTGTGTTCTATGTCTCATGTTATCTGTTGTTAACTCTGTGTTCTATGTGTCTCATGTTATCTGTTGTTAACTCTGTGTTCTTTGTGCTCATGTTATCTGTTGTTAACTCTGTGTTCTATGTGTTCATGTTATCTGTTGTTAACTCTGTGTTCTATGTTTCATGTTATCTGTTGTTAACTCTGTGTTCTATGTGCTCATGTTATCTGTTGTTAACTCTGTGTTCTATGTGCTCATGTTATCTGTTGTTAACTCTGTGTTCTATGTGCCATGTTATCTGTTGTTAATTCTGTGTTCTATGGGCTCATGTTATCTGTTGTTAACTCTGTGTTCTATGTGCTCATGTTATCTGTTGTTAACTCTGTGTTCTATGTGCCATGTTATCTGTTGTTAATTCTGTGTTCTATGTGTCTCATGTTATCTGTTGTTAACTCTGTGTTCTATGTGTTCATGTTATCTGTTGTTAACTCTGTGTTCTATGTGCTCATGTTATCTGTTGTTAACTCTGTGTTCTATGTGCTCATGTTATCTGTTGTTAACTCTGTGTTGTATGTGCTCATGTTATCTGTTGTTAACTCTGTGTTCTATGTGCTCATGTTATCTGTTGTTAACTCTGTGTTCTATGTGCTCATGTTATCTGTTGTTAACTCTGTGTTCTATGTGCTCATGTTATCTTTTGTTAACTCTGTGTTGTATGTGCTCATGTTATCTGTTGTTAACTCTGTGTTTTATGTGCTCATGTTATCTGTTGTTAACTCTGTGTTCTATGTGCTCATGTTATCTGTTGTTAACCCTGTGTTCTATGTGCTCATGTTATCTGTTGTTAACTCTGTGTTCTATGTGCTCATGTTATCTGTTGTTAACTCTGTCTACTATGAACTCACGCTACGTTCTTGGTGTAGACGAACTCCACCATCTTGGAGAAGGAGAAGTTGACCTCTGAAGGAAGGTTGTCGGTGTCTTTGGCATCGATGCAATGAGGCGCCCCCTCCGAATACTCAGCCCACCTATGGGCAGGAGGCACACATGCACACAATCACACACACACACACACACAATCACAGACAGACAATCACAAACACACACAATCACACACACAATCACACACACAATCACACACAATCACAGACAGACAATCACACACAATCACAGACAGACAATCACACACACACACACACACACACACACACACAATCACAGACAGACAATCACACACACACACAAACACACACACACCACACACACACAATCACACACACACACACACACACACACAGACAATCACACACACACACACACACACACACACACACACAATCACAAACACACACCTCTCACTAGTACAGTTAACCTAGTCACCTCTCACTAGTACAGTTAACCTAGTCAACACTCACTAGTACAGTTAACCTAGTCACCACTCCTAGTCACCACTCACCTGTACAGCTCCTTACGAAGCTCCACCTCCTTCATCCTGTGTTCCACCAGCAGGGGGAGCTCATCGTCAGAAGGCGTGGTGGCTGTGCAGTGAAGAAGGCCACAACAGCAAAGACTCATCAGAGAAGAAAATGGCCAAACTTGTTTCATTTTCATATGGAAATTTGACCTCTCTGCTAACTGCTGCTTATGTTTATGTAAGGCCGTAGACTTGAATGAAACAGCCAAAAAGACATAGATAGACATAGATGTGATAGATAGACATAGATAGATATAGATGTGATAGATAGACATAGATGTGATAGATAGACATAGATAGACATAGATGTGATAGATAGACATAGATGTGATAGATAGACATAGATGTGATAGATAGACATAGATAGACATAGATGTGATAGATAGACATAGATGTGATATATAGATAGACATAGATGTGATAGATAGATAGATATAGATGTGATGGATAGACATAGATGTGATAGATAGACATAGATGTGATAGATAGACATAGATGTGATAGATAGACATACATGCATCACATCTGATAAGACACTGGGCTATACTGGGCCATTCTGGGCTATACTGGGCTATACTGGGCCATTCTGGGCTATACTGGGCCATACTGGGCTATATTGGGCCATACTGGGCTATACTGGGCTATACTGGGTCATACTGGGCTGTACTGGGCCATACTGTACCATACTGGGCCATACTGGGCTATACTGGGCTATACTGGGCCATACTGTACCATACTGGGCCATATTGGGCCATACTGTACCATACTGGGCCATACTGGGCTATACTGGGCTATACTGGGCTATACTGGGCTATACTGGGCTATATTGGGCCATACTGGGCTATACTGGGCTATACTGGGGTGTACTGGGCTATACTGTACCATACTGGGCTATATTGGGTCATACTGGGCTATACTGGGCTATACTGGGCTATATTGGGCCATACTGGGCCATACTGGGCTATACTGGGCTATACTGGGCTATATTGGGCCATACTGGGCTATACTGGGCCATACTGGGCTATATTGGGCCATACTGGGCTATACTGGGCTATACTGGGCTATACTGGGCTATATTGGGCCATACTGGGCTATACTGGGCCATACTGGGCTATATTGGGCCATACTGGGCTATACTGGGCTATACTGGGTCATACTGGGCTGTACTGGGCTAAGGACACTGGGCTATACTGGGCCATACTGGGCCATACTGGGCAATACTTGGCCATACTGGGATATACTGGGCCATACTGGGCCATACTGGGCAATACTTGGCCATACTGGGCTATACTGGGCCATACTGGGCCATACTGGGCAATACTTGGCCATACTGGGATATACTGGGCTATACTGTACCATACTGGGCTATACTGGGCCATACTGTACCATACTGTGCTATACTGGGCTATACTGTACCATACTGGGCCATACTGAGCTATACTGGGCCATACTGTACCATACTGGGCTAAACTGTACCATACTGGGCCATACTGGGCTATACTGGGCCATACTGTACCATACTGGGCCATACTGGGCCATACTGTACCATACTGGGCTATACTGGGCCATACTGGGCTATACTGGGCCATACTGGGCTATACTGGGCCATACTGGGCTATACTGGGCTATACTGTGCTATTCTGGGCTATACTGGGCCATACTGGACTATACTGGGCTATACTGGGCTATACTGTACCATACTGGTCTATACTGGGCTATACTGGGCCATACTGTACCATACTGGGCTATACTGGGCCATACTGTACCATACTGGGCTATACTGGGCTATACTGGGCTATACTGGGCTATACTGGGCCAAACTGGGCTATACTGGGCTATACTGGGCCATACTGGGCTGTACTGGGCTAAGGACACTGGGCTATACTGGGCTATACTGGGTTATACTGGGCTATACTGGGCTATACTGGGCCATACTGGGCTGTACTGGGCTAAGGACACTGGGCTATACTGGGCCATACTGAGCTATACTGGACTATACTGGGCCAAACTGGGCCATACTGTACCATACTGGGCTATACTGGGCCATACTGGGCTATACTGGGCCATACTGGGCTATACTGGGCCATACTGGGCTATACTGGGATATACTGGGCTATACTGGGCCATACTGGGCTATACTGGGCCATACTGTGCTATACTGGGCTATACTGGGCCATACTGGGCTATACTGGGATATACTGGGCTATACTGGGCCATACTGGGCTATACTGGGCCATACTGTGCTATACTGGGCTATACTGGGCCATACTGGGATATACTGGGCTATACTGGGCCATACTGGGCTATACTGGGCCATACTGGGATATATACTGGGCTATACTGTACCATACTGGGCTATACTGGGCCATACTGTACCATACTGGGCTATACTGGGCCATACTGTACCATACTGGGCCATACTGGGCTATACTGGGCTATACTGTACCATACTGGGCTATACTGGGCCATACTGGGCTATACTGGGCCATACTGTACCATACTGGGCCATACTGGGCCATACTGGGCTATACTGTACCATACTGGGCTATACTGGGCCATACTGGGCTATACTGGGCCATACTGAGCTATACTGGGCTATACTGGGCCATACTGTACCATACTGGGCTATACTGGGCCATACTGGGCTATACTGGGCCATACTGGGCTATACTGGGCTATACTGGGCCATACTGTGCTATACTGGGCCATACTGGGATATACTGGGCTATACTGGGCCATACTGGGCTATACTGGGCCATACTGGGATATATACTGGGCTATACTGTACCATACTGGGCTATACTGGGCCATACTGTACCATACTGGGCTATACTGGGCCATACTGTACCATACTGGGCCATACTGGGCTATACTGGGCTATACTGTACCATACTGGGCTATACTGGGCCATACTGGGCCATACTGGGCTATACTGGGCCATACTGGGCTATACTGTACCATACTGGGCTATACTGGGCCATACTGGGATATACTGGGCTATACTGGGCCATACTGGGCTATACTGGGCCATACTGGGATATACTGGGCTATACTGTACCATACTGGGCCATACTGGGCCATACTGTACCATACTGGGCCATACTGTACCATACTGGACTATACTGGGCCATACTGGGCTATACTGGGCCATACTGGGATATACTGGGCTATACTGTACCATACTGGGCTATACTGGGCTATACTGGGCCATACTGGGCCATACTGGGCTATACTGGGCCATACTGTACCATACTGGGCTATACTGGGCCATACTGGACCATACTGGGCTATACTGGGCTATACTGTACCATACTGGACCATACTGGGCTATACTAGGCCATACTGGGCTATACTGGGCCATACTGGGCTATACTGGGCTATACTGGGCTATACTGTACCATACTGGGCTATACTGGGCCATACTGGGCCATACTGTACCATACTGGGCCACACTGGGCCATACTGGGCCATACTGGGCTATACTGTACCATACTGGGCTATACTGGGCTATACTGTACCATACTGGGTCATACTGGGCTATACTGTACCATACTGGGCTATACTTGGCTATACTGTACCATACTGGGCTATACTGGGCCATACTGGGCCATACTGGGCTATACTGGGCTATACTGGGCCATACTGGACCATACTGGGCCATACTGGGCCATACTGGGCCATACTGGGCTATACTGGGCCATACTGGGCCATACTGGGCCATACTGGGCTAAGGACAAACCTCTCCCCCCCCTCAGCTCCACCAGCTCCCCCCGGGACACCCATCTGTGGCAGGGGAAGAGGGTGACCTCGTCCAGGGGCGTGGTCACCACCACCTGGCAGCAGAACCACTCCTCCTCTGGCAGCAGGAGGTACTGCTCCTTCTCCAGCTTGACCAGCAGGAGGCGCCCTAGAGAGGAGGAGGCGGCGACGGTGTAGCTCCCCGTCTGTGTGGAGAACGGAGTCAAAGCAGTTACCTCCTAATCACATACAAATCACAAAGTGGTCCTGGACCAAAATACAGATCTCAGATCAGATCTCCTCCCACCCTATATTCCCGCAAGGTCCCTAAGGTCAGCTGAGACTAATCAGCTAATCATTCCAAGAGTAAAAACAAAACACGGTGCAGCAGCTTTCAGTCACGCTGCCACTCGCTCCTGGAACAAACTCCCTGAAGAAATCAAACAGGCCCGAACCCTTAAAATATTTAAATCTAAAAGCTAAAAACCTTCATGTTTTGCATCAGTTATGATTAAACACAGACACTTCTATCAATGTATTTTATCCATCAACTATTGTCTTATTAAATGTTTTATCTATTTACTTCTTATATTTGCTTTTACTCAGTCATTTTTATTTTCTTACTATGCTGCTCTTGCTGTATTTTTAAATAATGTATTAAAGCACTTTGAATTGCCCTGTTGTATGAAATGTGCTGTACTAATAACTTTGCCTTGCCTGTGTCCACAAGTCCTCTGGAGTGCCACTAGGGGGCAGTGTGTTGTTTTGGCGAAACATTTGCTACTACGCTTTGATGCCACTGTTATGGTTGTCATGTCACAATAATACTGTATAATACAAGCTGTTACCCATCGTCATACAACAGGCGGCGTCAAACTGAGTCACGCTTTCTTTCTGAGATGATATAATTTAATAATAAAAAAACAGATACAATAGATGAAATACACTAAAAACAAGGTGCAATACAAATAAAACTGCAAAGAGTGCAGTGTCGGGAGGCAGGCTCACCTCAGGTCAAAGGCCAGGGAGAAGAGATGTGTTTTAGCTCGTTTTTTAAAAGCCTCGATGCTCTGGGCGGATCTGACGTGGAGGGGGAGGCTATTCCAGAGCCTAGGGGCTGCTTTGGAGAAGGCTCTACCCCCTCTGGTTCTGAGTCTGGTCCTAGGGACCTTAGAGAAGGCTCTGTCCCCTCTGGTTCTGAGCCTGGTCCTGGGGGCCTTAGAGAAGGCTCTGTCCCCTCTGGTTCTGAGCCTGGTCCTAGGGGAGGCCTTAGAGAAGGCTCTACCCCCTCTGGTTCTGAGTCTGGTCCTGGGGGCCTTAGAGAAGGCTCTACCCCCTCTGGTTCTGAGCCTGGTCCTAGGGGCCATAGAGAAGGCTCTGTCCCCTCTGGTTCTGAGTCTGGTCCTAGGGGAGGCCTTAGAGAAGGCTCTACCCCCTCTGGTTCTGAGCCTGGTCCTAGGGGCCTTAGAGAAGGCTCTGTCCCCTCTGGTTCTGAGTCTGGTCCTAGGGACCTCCAGCAGCAGCTGGTCAGCTGACCTAAGGGCTCTGGATGGACTGTGGTGGTGCCATAGGTCAGCCAAGTACGGAGGTGCTTGCTGCCTGTTCAGGGATTTAAAAACAATCAAAAGTCATTTAAAATCGATACGGAAGCGGACGGGGAGCCAGTGGAGTGAAGCTAGGATTGGGGTTACGTGGTCACGCTTCTGGGTACCAGTGAGTAGCTGCAAGAGGACCTATAGGAGTGTGGATCAATGCAAGTTGACCACACCCACATGTTCTGGTTATGTCCATGCTTTCAATCTTTTTGGAAAGAAGTTGTGACAAAGCCACATTGATGTACTGTGTTGAGAAAGAAAACACAAAGTGTTGGACACTAATAGCCCTAAACATGGAGGTTTATTAGTCTATCTATCAGTGTTTTCCCCATGCTGCTAATATAAGCCATAACCCTAACCCTGGTTAATATAAGCCATAACCCTAACCCTGGTTAATATGAGCCATAACCCTAACCCTGGTTAATATAAGCCATAACCCTAACCCTGGTTAATATAAGCCATGACCCTAACCCTGGTTAATATGAGCCATAACCCTAACCCTGGTTAATATGAGCCATAACCCTAACCCTGGTTAATATGAGCCATGACCCTAACCCTGGTTAATATGAGCCATAACCCTAACCCTGGTTAATATAAGCCATAACCCTAACCCTGGTTAATATGAGCAATGACTGGTATGAAAAATGAGAAAGCCATGAAGTGTTTTTATATAATTATTTTCCTAGTTTTGTGATACATAGGGCCCTATTATGCACTTCTTAACTTGCCGTCTTAAGTGTTAATTAAGACGCACCGCCAGGTTAAGACCTACCGCCACCCTTATTATGCGCTTCATACGCGCTACTGCTATTATGCAGGTGTCGATAGGCGCCCACACATAAGACGTAAAACTCCCGTGCATATATTGCTCATTGTGGGAGTGTTCATATGTTAATGAAGTGCACTAGGCGCCCCTGCTATTATGCGATCTGACTTTGCTCCTAGCGCTAAGAAGTGGTTTGAAAAGTTCTTAAGTTTAGACTTCATGCACGTTTTGAAACACGAGCGCGCCTCCGCGGTTTGCGCATGCATGTGGGCACACATGAACACGCACGTGGCTCCACGGCAAGACGTCAATTACGGTCACAGTATAAATGCTTTATTTCAGAAGGGAGAGGCAGAGAAGCGCGCTGACCTCCTTCTCAGGACTTCCATAATAGCATAGCGCTAATGACTCAACGCAGCCGGTTCTTAAAGGGAATGGCACCTGGCACGCTGATTGGGTTGATTGAGAAGACGCCCAAAACACACCCATGACTAATTTCTTTGCTTAGCGCCGGGTTTTAGGCGCCCACTACAGCACGCATAATAGCAAAGTGGCCTTGACCACGCCTCCACGTCTTAAGTTTAGATCTACCGCCTCGTCTTATTGATGAAGTGCATAATAGGGCCCATAATGTCTTCTTGTTTTGGGGGACTGTCTCTTTAAAGTACCCGTCAAAGCGCTCTGGCGCAGGTGAAGACACTTGTATTAATGAAGGTGAAGACACTTGTATGAATGAAGGTGAACATTCACCAGAGAGAGAGAGGACGAGCTAGAGAAGAGGTTTTTGTTGTAGTCGGTAAATGTTTTGCTGTCGGTTTTGAACAAAAGAAAGGGTCTGTAAAACGGTAAAACTCCCGTGTTTGCGCATTGCTTTGGAGAAGAGAGCGGCACTCACGCTGTGGGATACACGTTCCCTGTGGATGATATTATCAGGGGTGCACATAACTTTTTGGGGCCAGTGCTCAGAGGAGCACCTAGGGATGCTGTTTGGTGCTCCCCGAGCTCGCGAGTCACGACCCGTCCCACAGGATGGATGAAAAAGGGATACATGGATAACTTATATTAGCAAAACGACATTTATTCATAAATAAAGATGAACGAACAAATGATTGTGTGCAAAACAAAATAAACAAATGCAAAATCAAATGACTGCTCTTTAAGCATGAAAGTCTGTCAGACTCCTTTAAACACAATGAAATCAACTGACATCTCTTTAAGCACTGCTCTGTTCTGTAAACACTGAAATCAACTTTTCAACAAAAAGTTACAGCCTAAGCATTTATTTATGCTACAAGCTTAATCGTCATCGTCACTGCTCTCTTGACTGCTGTAAATTATCACTGTCCTCAATTTCAACCATGGTAGAGGATATATTTTTTGTGATGAACGTTTTTTTTTTTTTTTTTTTGGGGTGCGCAAAAGCGCCCTCATGCGGCTGATCTGCCGCGCAGCATGCATTTTGGCGACGCATGCGCACTGGCGCACCAGTTATGTGCACCCCTGGATATTATGTTGATCCCACCGCGCCGCTGAGGACCTCGTCAACCGGGTGAGCCAATCCACTGCGTGTTCGTTTGAGAGCTGACGAGCGCTTTTTTCAATGAACTGACTATCGGGGGTTCTACTTTTTGCCTCGGGGATTCAAGGAACAGACTTGAACGAATCATTTTAGAGGAGTGAACTTGGGACTTTGGTTGGGACCTTTTTTTTGTTTAATTAATTGACTGTGAAAAAGAAACATTCTAAAATCCTGTACTCATTTTGAAGGGCATACTTTATAATTATTAAGAAATTCAGTTTATTATTATTGCTGAAGGGGTGAAGTGAATTTATTATTCCTTTGAATTTCATTCGTTCATTCGTTGTTTATTGTGTGGTTGAAACCCTAAACATTTTCGAAAACAGATATTATTTATATTGAAGTTACGGGGTCTGACTTGCCTTTTTGTCTACTGCAGTGTTTCTCAACTCTCTCCTCGGGGCAAATATGTGGAGCGCCCCGAGGAGAGGGTTGAGAAACACTGGTCTACTGAGCCTATATTTACAGTACTTGAAGACACTTTGATGTTGTTCTGTTTAAACCATTTTTGTGATAACACAGCCGTTTCCCATAAGTAGGAGGGGGGGGGGGGGTGTCATAAAGTGATTTAATGTCTAAGATTCTGGCAGTCAACATTGCAATGTCCTTTTCCTCTCTGTTTCTGTATTACCTGAAGGTTTATTCTGGTTGTATGCAAAAAAGCTGTTACCAAATGCTGGCTTCAGAGAAATCCCTCTACGTGGGCCTTTTTACAAAAACAGTTTATAATGTGCGCTCCATGGAAAATATAATAATAATAATAATACATTAGACTTATAGCGCTTTTCTAGACACTCAAAGATGTCCCACACTCTACGCCTGCAGAAAGACGAAGGAGAAAAATGGGATTGTTGAAGAAAACGGACACTGATTAGGGTTTATATAAACCCCTCAAAAAAAGTTCGGAAACGCTTTTCTTGTTGATTATTCCTCCCTTTTAATAATACCAATTGGTATTGTATTTTATATCGTTGGAAAGCCTGATTGGTCACCTTTACAACGAGGTACAACTTGTAAGGATCATGCATTCGTGGAATGAGTAACACAGCTAAACGTGTGGGTAGCGGCCCAAAAATAATTGCCAAAATCCCCTGCAATATTCTTCTGTTGGTATTCACTCTCGTTTTGAGCTTCAAGTGCTGCAGGTGTATGTCAGTCACAGGTGTGTGACTGCCACCTGACTGGCACCTAATTGACAGGAATGAAATTGTGGGGCCAGTGGCGATCCCATATCTCCAGAATCTGGGACCTAACTCCATCCTCCAGGATAACAACGCTCGCCCCCACAGAGCCAGGATCATCACAGAGTACCTCCAGAATTTGGGAGTGGAGAGGGTGGAATGGCCTGCCGTGAGTCCAGACCTCAACCCAATTGAACACTTGTGGGATCAGCTTGGGCGTGCTGTACGTGCCAGAGTGACCAACGCAACCATGTTGGCTGACTTGCAGCAAATAGTTGAGGAATGGGATGCCGTCCCACAGCAGTGTGACCAGGCTGGTGACCAGCATGAGGAGGAGGTGCCAAGCTGTTGTGACAGCGTATGGATCTTCCACACACTACTGAGGTCCCTGACAATGTAAAATGAATAAAGTGTAAAAATGGCCAATATGTATTGTTTTTTCCTTATTACTGTGGGAGAGTGCAATCATCCAATCCACCAAGCAACTCAAAACGAGAGTGAATACCAACAGAAGAATATAGGGGATTTGGGCAAATATTGTTGGGCCGCTACCCACACGTTTAGCTGTGTTGCTCATTCCACGAATGCATGATCCTTACAAGTTGTACCTCGTTGTAAAGGTGACTAATCAGGCTTTCCTACCAATTGGTATTATTAAAGGGGAGGAATAATCAACCAAAAAAGCTATATATAGAAAGACCTTTTGCTAGCATATCAGCCCAATAGAGCTCTCAGGTCTTCTGACGCTGGTTTTCTCTGTGTACCACATGTACAAAAGAAGAGATTTGGTGAGGCTGCATTCTCATGTTATGCTCCAGATTGTGTCTCACTGCCAGTTTACATTAGGGATGCAACCTCAGCACATATGTTCAAGTCAAGACTAAAAACCCATCTTTTTAATATTGCCTTTAAATGATTAAATTAAGATTATAAAAACCCATCCTTTTAATATTGCATTTAAATTACAAAATAATTAAATTAAGATTATATAATGATTAAAGCACTTTGAGCTGCAACGTTTGCAGGAAAAGCGCTATACAAATACAGTTTATTATTATTAGTATATATTGTAGTTAGTCATTTTCTTTTTGTTTAAATACATTTTATTTCTCTCACTTAGGCAAACATGCCATAAACCTCACGTAACAAACTGCACCTGTCTAACCGCACCTGTCTAACCGCACCTGTCTAACTGCACCTGTCTAACTGCACCTGTCTAACTGCACCTGTCTAACTGCACCTGTCTAACTGCACCTGTCTAACTGCACCTGTCTAACTGCACCTGTCTAACTGCACCTGTCTAACTGCACCTGTCTAACTGCACCTGTCTAACCGCACCTGTCTAACTGCACCTGTCTAACCGCACCTCTCTAACCGTCATCAATGATCCCGCTCCCCGAACCCGACCTTGTGACATCTGCCCCACGAGCTTGTGTTTGTTTGTTTGTTTATGATGTTGCTCTGTTTGTGTGGCGTGTTAAACCTGAAATGTTGCTGACAACAAATAAAGTATAAACAAATAAAGTGTCCTGTTTCCTTTCCATGCGTTGAGACCGTCCTCCGACACCTGCCTCCCCTGCTCTGTCCACATCATCCTGCCATGCTAGTATTCAAGTGTTACCCCGTTTTTAATGTTGATAATCTGACGTGATTCCAGGGGCGTGCCACCACATTGTGGGCCCTAAACATTAACAACCTCTGTGGACCACCTTCCTCTTGTGACCCGTAACTCTCGTGCATATATTGATATAGAACATTTATTCTTAAATAGGAGAGCAATTTCCAATAGGCTACGAGACCAGTGGTGTCATTTCAGCAAAAGCCAAGATATGGCAAGGTACCGAGTGGGGGGGTTCCCCCCCCTCGGTGGATTTATTTTTCAAATCAGTTGTGCAATAGTCAATTTTAGTGGGTTGTTTCTATACGATTGACTTACATGACATTAAGGTAATGAATAAAGGTGATCTACAGTTAGTAATCTCATGGTACAAATCTCAGGTAGTAATCTACATCTTTCCATCAGGTGGACCTGGTTCAATCTCATTAAAAACAAAAACATTACAGATTCAGCTATTCTCAACTCTAAATGAACTGCACTGTTAAAACGCTAGTATTGTGAGACCTCACCTGTGTTCCTGTACTTGTCTCTGCTGCCCTTTGGCCAAAAAAGGTCTGTCCATTTTCCTTTTTTTCCCTGGTATATTTGTGTTACAGCTCAACTATTAAAAGTGAGACGATTTGACAATATCAAAAACATGCTTGCACACACATATAACTTACTCACACACAAGTTATTGTTACTGGCCCCAATTTGGTACAATTAATACAGAAGTTATTGAGAATAGAGACATGGTTGACATACTTAAACTAGCTGTTGTCCTTTAACGTTCGTTAAGAGTTACTTGTTCAGACTAGCTTCTTAAGAGTTTCACAATCGCGGGTGACGTTATAGGTCACTAAAATAAAATGTGTTTCTGTTAACACAACACGACATGGACTTGTTCATTCATTTGAACCAACAGTATAAACAAACCATAAATGCTTTGTACTTGATTAGTTGAATCAGGTGAGCTGGTGGTGGAACAGATCAAATGTGGTGCGGCTGGGGCGCCCCGAGGAGAGGGTTGAGAAACACTGCCATAGATTACCATAGCAAAACCTATCGAGTCACAGAGAGCGAGCCACAGACATTTAATGAATAGATTGAAGAGCCGCACACAGACTAATTGACAGGAATTATATTCTGGGGCCAGTGGCGATCCCATATCTCCAGAATCTGGGACCTAACTCCATCCTCCAGGATGACAACGCTCGCCCCCACAGAGCCAGGATCATCACAGAGCACCTCCAGAATTTGAGAAGAGATTTGGTGAGGCTGCATTCTCATTTTATGCTCCAGATTTTGTCTCACTGCCAGTTTACATTAGGGATGCAACCTCAGCACATATGTTCAAGTCAAGACTAAAAACCCATCTTTTTAATATTGCCTTTAAATGATTAAATTAAGATTATAAAAACTCATCCTTTTAATATTGCATTTAAATTACAAAATAATTAAATTAAGATTATATAATGATTAAAGCACTTTGAGCTGCAACGTTTGCAGGAAAAGCGCTATACAAATACAGTTTATTATTATTATATATTGTAGTTATTCATTTTCTTTTTGTTTAAATACATTTTATTTCTCTCACTTAGGCAAACATGCCATAAACCTCACGTAACAAACCGCACCTGTCTAACTGCACCTGTCTAACCGCACCTGTCTAACCGCACCTGTCTAACTGCACCTGTCTAACTGCACCTGTCTAACTGCACCTGTCTAACCGCACCTGTCTAACCGCACCTGTCTAACCGTCATCAATGATCCCGCTCCCCGAACCCGACCTCGTGACATCTGCCCCACGAGCTTGTGTTGTTTGTTTGTTTGTTTATGATGTTGCTCTGTTTGTGTGGTGTGTTAAACCTGAAATGTTGCTGACAACAAATAAAGTATAAACAAATAAAGTGTCCTGTTTCCTTTCCATGCGTTGAGACCGTCCTCCGACGCCTGCCTCCCCTGCTCTGTCCACATCATCCTGCCATGCTAGTATTCAAGTGTTACCCCGTTTTTAATGTTGATAATCTGACGTGATTCCAGGGGCGTGCCACCACATTGTGGGCCCTAAACATTAACAACCTCTGTGGACCACCTTCCTCTTGTGACCCGTAACTCTCGTGCATATATTGATATAGAACATTTATTCTTAAATAGGAGAGCAATTTCCAATAGGCTACGAGACCAGTGGTGTCATTTCAGCAAAAGCCAAGATATGGCAAGGTACCGAGTAGGGGGGTTCCCCCCCCTCGGTGGATTTATTTTTCAAATCAGTTGTGCAATAGTCAATTTTAGTGAGTTGTTTCTATACGATTGACTTACATGACATTAAGGTAATGAATAAAGGTGATCTACAGTTAGTAATCTCATGGTACAAATCTCAGGTAGTAATCTACATCTTTCCATCAGGTGGACCTGGTTCAATCTCATTAAAAACAAAAACATTACAGATTCAGCTATTCTCAACTCTAAATGAACTGCACTGTTAAAACGCTAGTATTGTGAGACCTCACCTGTGTTCCTGTACTTGTCTCTGCTGCCCTTTGGCCAAAAAAGGTCTGTCCATTTTCCTTTTTTTCCCTGGTATATTTGTGTTACAGCTCAACTATTAAAAGTGAGACGATTTGACAATATCAAAAACATGCTTGCACACACATATAACTTACTCACACACAAGTTATTGTTACTGGCCCCAATTTGGTACAATTAATACAGAAGTTATTGAGAATAGAGACATGGTTGACATACTTAAACTAGCTGTTGTCCTTTAACGTTCGTTAAGAGTTACTTGTTCAGACTAGCTTCTTAAGAGTTTCACAATCGCGGGTGACGTTATAGGTCACTAAAATAAAATGTGTTTCTGTTAACACAACACGACATGGACTTGTTCATTCATTTGAACCAACAGTATAAACAAACCATAAATGCTTTGTACTTGATTAGTTGAATCAGGTGAGCTGGTGGTGGAACAGATCAAATGTGGTGCGGCTGGGGCGCCCCGAGGAGAGGGTTGAGAAACACTGCCATAGATTACCATAGCAAAACCTATCGAGTCACAGAGAGCGAGCCACAGACATTTAATGAATAGATTGAAGAGCCGCACACAGACTAATTGACAGGAATTATATTCTGGGGCCAGTGGCGATCCCATATCTCCAGAATCTGGGACCTAACTCCATCCTCCAGGATGACAACGCTCGCCCCCACAGAGCCAGGATCATCACAGAGCACCTCCAGAATTTGAGAAGAGATTTGGTGAGGCTGCATTCTCATTTTATGCTCCAGATTTTGTCTCACTGCCAGTTTACATTAGGGATGCAACCTCAGCACATATGTTCAAGTCAAGACTAAAAACCCATCTTTTTAATATTGCCTTTAAATGATTAAATTAAGATTATAAAAACTCATCCTTTTAATATTGCATTTAAATTACAAAATAATTAAATTAAGATTATATAATGATTAAAGCACTTTGAGCTGCAACGTTTGCAGGAAAAGCGCTATACAAATACAGTTTATTATTATTATATATTGTAGTTATTCATTTTCTTTTTGTTTAAATACATTTTATTTCTCTCACTTAGGCAAACATGCCATAAACCTCACGTAACAAACCGCACCTGTCTAACTGCACCTGTCTAACCGCACCTGTCTAACCGCACCTGTCTAACTGCACCTGTCTAACTGCACCTGTCTAACTGCACCTGTCTAACCGCACCTGTCTAACCGCACCTGTCTAACCGTCATCAATGATCCCGCTCCCCGAACCCGACCTCGTGACATCTGCCCCACGAGCTTGTGTTGTTTGTTTGTTTGTTTATGATGTTGCTCTGTTTGTGTGGTGTGTTAAACCTGAAATGTTGCTGACAACAAATAAAGTATAAACAAATAAAGTGTCCTGTTTCCTTTCCATGCGTTGAGACCGTCCTCCGACGCCTGCCTCCCCTGCTCTGTCCACATCATCCTGCCATGCTAGTATTCAAGTGTTACCCCGTTTTTAATGTTGATAATCTGACGTGATTCCAGGGGCGTGCCACCACATTGTGGGCCCTAAACATTAACAACCTCTGTGGACCACCTTCCTCTTGTGACCCGTAACTCTCGTGCATATATTGATATAGAACATTTATTCTTAAATAGGAGAGCAATTTCCAATAGGCTACGAGACCAGTGGTGTCATTTCAGCAAAAGCCAAGATATGGCAAGGTACCGAGTAGGGGGGTTCCCCCCCCTCGGTGGATTTATTTTTCAAATCAGTTGTGCAATAGTCAATTTTAGTGAGTTGTTTCTATACGATTGACTTACATGACATTAAGGTAATGAATAAAGGTGATCTACAGTTAGTAATCTCATGGTACAAATCTCAGGTAGTAATCTACATCTTTCCATCAGGTGGACCTGGTTCAATCTCATTAAAAACAAAAACATTACAGATTCAGCTATTCTCAACTCTAAATGAACTGCACTGTTAAAACGCTAGTATTGTGAGACCTCACCTGTGTTCCTGTACTTGTCTCTGCTGCCCTTTGGCCAAAAAAGGTCTGTCCATTTTCCTTTTTTTCCCTGGTATATTTGTGTTACAGCTCAACTATTAAAAGTGAGACGATTTGACAATATCAAAAACATGCTTGCACACACATATAACTTACTCACACAAGTTAATGTTACTGGCCCCAATTTGGTACAATTAATACAGAAGTTATTGAGAATAGAGACATGGTTGACATACTTAAACTAGCTGTTGTCCTTTAACGTTCGTTAAGAGTTACTTGTTCAGACTAGCTTCTTAAGAGTTTCACAATCGCGGGTGACGTTAGGTCACTAAAATAAAATGTGTTTCTGTTAACACAACACGACATGGACTTGTTCATTCATTTGAACCAACAGTATAAACAAACCATAATTGCTTTGTACTTGATTAGTTGAATTAGGTGAGCTGGTGGTGGAACAGATCAAATGTGGTGCGGCTGGGGCACCCCGAGGAGAGGGTTGAGAAACACTGCCATAGATTACCATAGCAAAACCTATCGAGTCACAGAGAGCGAGCCACAGACATTTAGGCCCAATCCCGATTCTCTTTTCTACCCCTATGGCTCGTTTTCGAGTGTCACTCGATTCGAAGGCAAGGCCTTCGAATACGTCACAAGCCCTACCCCTTGAAATCAAAGCCCTATGAATTGGGACAACCCTTCACGGCGCCTACGTCATCACGCGGTACGGTTGACGCGTTGTGTTGCCGGCGAATTCTCACATCTCGCAATGCCTTCTTCAGCTGTGTTTATTTCTGTTGCGTGTGCTATAAGCATCTATTTTCGTTTGTTATCAACACACTGTAGTGTTTAGACGTTCCTTTTTTAGTCTCTTCCGTCAGCGATGTCTTTTTTGTGGACATCGCAATAATGACAATGAATTTAATGACAATGAATGACTCCAACCAAAACAACCAGTCCATCAATAGTCATAAAGCGTTGTCCAAAAATCACGTTACCAAGCGCCTTTCTCAGAACAATTCGTCGTCTAGAATCCAAAAATCAATCCATCATAGTGGTGGTCAAAAACGTAGAAAGAGGATCTCTTGGGGACGCGGCCACATTTGCCTGTGAAGGAGAGATGACAAATAAGCGGAAACATTTCTCAGTAGAGTCGAACGGTGATATATCATCATCCTTTACGCGTATCCTTAACTGTAGTTACATTTCGCGTGTCATATGCCATTAGACATGGAAATATGTCAATGCGCGGCTGTCATGCACAAATCAGCTTGTAACGTTAGACACACAGCACACAGCACATCGGCATAATAACGTTTTGTTGTTGTTGTGCTTGTTATAAAGAAAAGGTCTATAATGCATTGAAATGACATTAGTACAACAGACATTAGACATCAGACATGGAAATGTCAATGCGCGGCTGTCATGCACAAATCAGCTTGTAACGTTAGACACACAGCACATCGGCATGATAACGTTTTGTTGTTGTTGTGCTTGTTATAAAGAAAAGGTCTATAATGCATTGAAATGAATGATACAACCCATTAATAATATTACATAATAACAACTGCTCGGATTAGATTGCGGGTGGAAATAGGTCAAAATGCGCATCATGTACAAGTCAGCCGAACGTTTGATAGATAACTTTACATATGTGTACCATCATCCGCTGTCAAACGCCACAGGTAATAATTGATTTATGACTGTACATCTCTGAAATGCTCGACTGTCATGCAGCGTTGCGTTACTGTAACGTTAGACACAGCACCGACATAAAAGCGATTTTTGGGTTATGCGTGTTATAAATAAAAGGTCTATAATGCATTGTAATGACATTAAACTAAGACAATAAGATGGTTATCATAATTTTTCAAATCTTTATTAATAAGTAATTACAGAGAATTAAAATGACATTTCCGCATTGAATAGAGCGACATAAGATTTCTGTAGATGATTCGCAATGCATCCTGGTATCAAGGGGTAGCGTACCGTTAGCCCTTCGAAGCTAGTCTGGTCCTGAAATCCCTCGAAACGAAGTAATAGTTAGCCCTCCCCCTTACCCCTAGCCCTCGACGAAATATGAATTGAGACAGCCCTCGCCCTAAACGTGAACGCGCAAATCGAGCCATAGGGGTGAAAACGAAGGGCTAGGGGTGAATTGGGATTGGGCCTTGATGAATAGATTGAAGAGCCGCACACAGACAGGTCAAGGCCTGCGGACGGCTCGCGGGACGTGGGTTGGCCACCCCTGGACTAAACCATTGTTTAGTACCAACCACAAGAGGGGTCTCACAGATCTTCCAATATTTTGGGAGAACTGTTGCACAAAGTTAATTCTCTCAATTGATGTAGTCAAACAAATTTAAATAAGTTATGACACTAATTCATTCGAAATATATTTAAAAAAACATTACAAACAAAACACAACTTTAATTCCAGGATCTTCAAGGGCCCCTCTCCCTGCTGGGTAGTCAGGTCCACCTTTCCCCCAGCTACTATACGCCCCTGCGTGATTCATTCATCAAATAATAAGTCTACTACTACTACTAACTACTATATTTAAACCCGCATTCATTCCCCGCAGAGATCATCTCACCGTCCCAGATCTGAAGTCTCTGCCGTAGCCGTCCAGGCAGGTGCGCTCGCTCTCTCCCTCGGTTCCAACCAGCGTGACGTAGATGTAGTCAGACGTGCACGCGAGGGACATGTCACCTGTAGTCACCTCCACTTTGTACTCAGCCATGGCGGTTTAGTGTCAAATCACTTTAAAAATCACAAAGAAAGTACCAATAAAGATTCTTTCTTACAAGATTATTAGTCATTTGATAGCGTTGTCACGTTATTATGTTTTTAAGAATTCACCCAATGATTGAGAAACAGAGTCTAAAAAGGATGCAGCTGATTAGTAAAAATGTTTTAAATAAAATAACCCAATAATAATCAACCATCACAGCACTCCTCATAATTAATACACCATCATTACCATACAACACGTATTGTTTGTACAGTCAATTAATCCCTGAAACGAAGAATCCCCTTAGAATGATAAGGTTCTATCTCCGTTTAGAATGATAAGGTTCTATCTCCGTTTAGAATGATAAGGTTCTATCTCCGTTTAGAATGAGAAGGTTCTATCTCCGTTTAGAATGATAAGGTTCTATCTCCGTTAACTTTAGAATGATAAGGTTCTATCTCCGTTTAGAATGATAAGGTTCTATCTCCGTTTAATTTAATTTAATTAATTTTAATTAATTAAAATTAATTAATTTAGAATGATAAGGTTCTATCTCCGTCTAGGGTAGTTCAGAGATATTGAGCGTCAACGTTTTTACATTCCATTATGTTTTGTGAGATGGAACCTTTGTATTTTATTAATTACTAACTAAAAAATGTAAACATTTAAAAAAATAACACCACACAGGCATTAATAAACACCTAATGGATCAGATTCTGTAAAAAAAAAACTAAATTTTGACAAGAACCTTATAAAAAAAACTACATTTTTACAAGAACCTTATAATTCTAACGTCACGTGTTTTCAAACAGTTCAAGCTTTTCTAAAATATTGCTATACACAATTGTTTTGGCTGTAGTAGAACATACCTTTATCACAAACGTGTCTCTCTGTCTCTCTCGTTCGACCTCAGCTGAGAACTGACAGAGAATCCCGTAGGACGCGTTTATATCCCAAGCCTAGCAGGAATCTCTGGTTTCCTCCTGTCTGTGTTGACAGACTGAATGTTGGGCTTTGTTGATAGTTATCTGACTCCAGGTTGCTCATTTACATTTACATTTACATTTTTGGCATTTAGCAGACGCCTTATTCCAAAGCGACTTACAATCAATACATTTGAATACTAAGCATGTGAATCAGCAATCCACCATTCGTTGCAGGAAGAGTAATCTAGCTCGGGCCCGGGGCCACTGATAGAAGGAAAACCCTTCTCCCTATCACCTTCTTCTAAAACTTTCTTTTTCTTTTTCTGGAGAAACTGAGAAACAGTACAAGGGGGGCAATAGAAGTTCTTAGGGACACAGTAGAGGGGAAAGCGGGTGTCTTTAGGAGACGTAGTGGTGAGGGTCAGAAGATGTCTCAGACAGGAGGAATGCTTATTTCTCTGTCATCCTTCCTGATATCCTCAATACGCACATCTATCATCGGTTTCTGTTAAACTTTTAAACTGCTCCATGAATGTGAACATATCTTGCTTATCGTTTTATTTCCACTCTTGTCTTAATCAGGGCTGCCTTCTGTTTGTGTTTTAACATTCTGTATTGTCTGTTGCTCTTTGTTGGCTGGGGTGTAAGCCCAATACAAATGTCCCAGTGATGGGACAATAAAGTGACTTTTTGACTTTGACTATCTGGTGTGACGGGCTGCGGCATGTCGGTGTGGGATTAGCCTAAGGGCCCTGGGCCGTCCCACTGTCCATGATACCCCCTTTCAGTGCAACAAAAATGTGGCTAACTCGTTCCTACATTATGTAAGTGACTATTAGGCTACAGGTGGTCAGAATCAGATACCTGGTTGAAAGCGAATACCTACTTTGAACATCTCTGCATTATATACATGAAATGTAATCAATTCAGCACATTTATTTATACACTACTTGACACCTCACTTACATATTTTCATTTACACATTACTGCACTGTTATTTACATAGTCATAGACAGTCCGTTTATTTAAACACGCACAAAACTACAGCGGTTTAGGGCGCCCTGGGCGCGGACTCTAAAACAGAGAGAATATGGGATATGGAACACAGACGGACAACAAGATAAACAAACAACATAAACATGGAGGACGTCAAACATTCATAACCACGCACATTTAGAGACAGACATTCATACTATATGTAACACATCAGGAACATCTCAGTATAGCCTATTAATGACAGTAGTGGGTTTTCTAGAAAGTCTCTAGATCCGGGGCATAATAATAATACATTTTATTTGTAAAAGCACTTTACATAGGGAATCTCAAAGTGCTACAATTAAAACAATAAGATAAAACAATAAACATTTTCAATTAAAAGGCAAAAAAAAGGCTCTATTAAAAAGGTAGGTTTTAAGGCCTCGTTTAAAAGCATCCAATCATATGTGTATTGACTTAAATGTGGCAGACTTTGCATTCCTCAACATCTTCTGAGAAGGAGTGTGTGTGTGTGTGTGTGTGTGTGTGTGTGTGTGTGTGTGTGTGTGTGTGTGTGTGTGTGTGTGTGTTTGTGTGTGTGTTGGACCCGTGTGGTTGAGTTTACATGACAGTGGACATTACTCACTGTCATAAAGCTCCCCAGCTCCTTCATGATACCAATACTCGTATCTATTTCAACCTACATCGTTTGTATGCACCTGATAGAACACAAACATAAATGGTTGAAAGGATTTCAACACATCCATGCTATTTGATGTAACAGCAATGTCAGAAAGATTCCCCAGATTAGAGAGGGATAACAGTCTCACTCTGGTCAAAGTGATCGATAACTCCTGATCATCGCACCTTGCACTTCACGTTTTTGCACTAAGTTGTACAGTATATTTATTCACTCGTACTGTATATATAGTGTGTCTTGAGTATATAAAGTCAAATTGATTGCATCAGATTGCGTCTTGGTTCGTTGTATCTCTTGGTCATTCATAATTTTTCAGAAATTTGCTTTCAAAAACGTATATTAAAAAAAACAACGGCATTTTTTTTTATGGTCAAAAAGGGATGAACGATTTTTTTTAAAAAATGGTTTGATTTAATAAAATAATTGATATATACATTTGATTTGATTTAATAAAATAAAACCACTAGGAAATAGAAACGAAAAAGGGCCAGTTTTATTTATATTCTTAGACCGCATGTTCGTTTAGAAGACAAGGGTGCCTCTCTCTCCTTAGACCTCACCTGAGGCCTAACAGATGTGATGACACGTTTGTGTCCAACACCAAGCCTAGCGGGAAAGTCTGGTTTCCTCCTCTCCGGTGTGTGACAGGCTGAAGCATGTTTACCTGTCAACATTGGATTTATTTGAAAATAAGGGAAATTTTCTAGCGTCCTGGGCGGTCCCATCTCCTCTACCACCCCCCTATACCACCATATACCACCCCCCTATCACCCCCTACCACCCTATACCACCCTCTACCACCCCCCTACTTAAGACAGTGGAGCTGATAGTGGACTTCAGGAGGAACCCACCCCCTCCCTCTCCAATCATACTGGGAGGCACTCCAGTCACCACAGTGGAGTTGTAACAGGTTAAGGAATGAGTAATGTTTTTGTAACCTTTCATTTTATATTTTGTGGTTAGGTAAGTTTTATTTAACCAAAATCTGGTGTTGTTCATTGTAGTTTGTAGGTATTGGGAGATTTGTGTGTAATTGCGCCCCTAGAGGACAGTGGTGGCTATAGTCTGCATTTTCCGCGTTTCTCTCTCAGTCTGCATTCTATGAGACGGAGAGAGGTACGTGTCTACAGCAGTGCAATGGAAACTTATAACATACCTATCATAACTTTAATTTGAGTGCACATGAGAAGTTGTACATGCATTTAAGGATGAGTGCACATAAATGCTGTCATGTTGTATCAAAAACATTGGTGTTTTGAGCGTTTTAGAGACTTTAATTTAGCTAACCTCGTGGTTCATTTTTCTGTATGCTAGCGCTCATCACTGTGTCAGCTAGCGTTCATCACTGTTCTCTGTGTCAGTTAGCTGAAATGTTTCTTTTGTGCTAGGTTGACTCGTGCTGAGAAGACACCTACATGTTTTGATGTTTCATTCCAACATTATTTTTGTGTGCATTGTACAGGTATGTTGCTACTCCCAATACCAGGTTCAAAATGTAATGTGTTGAGGTGTTTTCTTTTGTTCGATGTTCAGTGGCACTGAGCTGCTAGATGTGGGGCGGGCATTTTGTATCATGCATGTCACTGTATGCGAGGGGAAGGTGATTGGTGAAGAGAGGGTGGTTTATTTGGTGTTGAAAAGTGTAAAAGCCCAAATCTAAATATTTTCTGTTTATTATTATTATTATTACTATTAGAGCTCAGTCTGCATTCTATGAGACGGAGAGAGGTTGACTCGTGCTGAGAAGACACTTACATGTTTTGATGTTTCATTCCAACATTATTTTTGTGTGCATTGTACAGATTAAAAGTGCCTAAAGTACACATCAGCGTCCTGTCATCGGTCAGCACAGAACACAACGCAGGTAGTCGACTCGAGACAGACCGAGCCGGTTACAGAGTCATGCCGCTTCCTTGGGGTGACAGTCTCTCGGGACTTGAAGTGGGGGCCCAACATCGACGCCCTCACAAAAAAGGCCCAGAAGAGACTGTTTTTCCTGAGGCAGCTCAGGAAATTCCACCTACCAAAGACCACGCTGGTGAACTTCTACACGGCCATCATTGAGTCCATCGTCACCTCCGCCATCATCATCTGGTTCCCCGCTGCAGCGGCCAAGGACAAGGCCAAGCTGCAGCGGGTGATACGCTCGGCGGAGAGGGTGATTGGCTGCCCTTTGCCCCCCCCTTGAGGCCCTGTTTAAAAGTAGGGCTTTGGGGAGGGCCAGGAAGATCATGGCTGACCCCGCACACCCAGGACACGGTCTCTTCGCCCCGCTCCCCTCAGGCAGGAGGGTGCGGTCCCTAAAAACTATGAAGGCCCGACATGCACACAGCTTTTTCCCCACAGCCATCCGGCTCCTTAATGCCGCTGGCCCCCCCCCCCTGACCTGACTCCTATCTATCTACCCTCCCTCCACCCCCACCCAGAGAGCTTTGGACTGTCTGGATATGAACACTTGAACACTTGATCTCTGCACTTTATATTTATATTAATTATGACTCTTGCACTTTGATGTTGGTTTGCACTGTCTTGTCCTGTCTTGCACCTGTCCTCCTGTAAACCGTGCTCCATTGTCCCAAACCAAATTCCTAACATGTTTACATGTCATGGCAATAAAGTCTTCTGATTCTGATTCTGATTCTGATTCTGTACTTGTAGGCTAGTGAAATCATTTCAATTCACATTATTATTCTACAGCAAATCTACATATCAATGAATTAATCATTCTTTTTGATTCCACATAACATTACCAGGGTTTTTCCTGGCTCAAAATGAGGCAGAGGTGGTACCAGTGGTGTTTGACATCGGGGGGGACCCATGAAGCGGGGCTGTCTGGGGGTCCACGAGCATCAAACACTTAATTTCTTGCATTCTGGTGAATTGATATGCACCAATTTGTGACCTTTCTGCATCAACTTATGGTGGAAATTTCATTATTTATGTAAAGGAAAACACAATATTCAGGCACCAGATGACCAATCAAAATATAATGTAATATAATGCAATATAAGGCTCTCAGGCATTCTGTACTTTCAAATATGTATTCTCCTTGAGCAGTCAATATCAACTATCAGCTATTTCGCTAGCAAAAACGAAAGCTAACTTATTTGCGAAACAGCGCCCCCGCCACCTCGTCGGCGCAGTGCCGCAATTGCAGTTAGAAATGACATAAATCCACCGTAGAAAATACAACTGTCAGAGTTTTGTCGAGAGCTGCTAGAAATATGATTGAGCCTCAAAATTCTCTATGCAGGAAAAACTCTGATTACCGTTCATTACAAAAGCATTTACTTTTTCTATAATCTATTACATCTCTAACACAGCTAGCTAGCTAGCTAGCTAGCTAACAAGCTAACACTTGTTTGGCTAGCTGGTACACACAAACACACTAAAATGGTGCATGAAACATACTGTACAGTATGTTGCATGTTTAGTAGGTCTGCAACAAATGTATTTATTCATTATGTTTTATCTTTGACAACGTATTTCTTCCTCCCACCATCTCATTAGTTTTGTAGAGGGGTGGCATAATTGTGGTGAGCAGTTTCAGTGGTCTGATAACTGATGCTAACAACAGCGCTATCTACGGTACCTTACTCACAAAACAACAAATAACTGTTTGGCTTTCCTAAGTAAACAACACAAAATCCTAGTATACAACACATGTAACTCACTATAACTTACCCAAGAACACAGCAGAAGGTCTGTCTGCAGACGACTGTCCCATGAAAGTGATGTGTGAAGAAATACGCTCCTCAATGTCAATGAAGTATTTAATGACACAGATGAAAACGCCCTGCAATAATACAAACAAAGAAGCATGAATTGAGATAAAGTATAAGCAGGGTAAATGTAATATATATAACTTAACCAGAAACATTTGAATAACCAACTTACAGGAATTAGGTGGACAGCTCAATAGACGGCCACCGTAACATGAACGTCTGAAACTAAACAAATAATAACATGGCCGACTCCTGACTGAGCCGGACAGCATAACAAACGAGATACTGCCACCTAGTGGACGGCGGAATACCCTTCATCCCCCCCAGTCCGGAAAGCTATAAACTGAAATAGGTAACCGGACTCAGTCCCGCGTCCAACGGCCTGTTTCGGGCTCGTAGTGCTTGGGTGGCTCCCTTGTACGGCTAGGCCGCGTAGGACGGGGCAGCGACAGTGGCGACTGCGACACTAGAAGCGAAGCGTTCGGGGTGGCATCAGTGGGTACAGGGTCGCCCTGGGACCCGAGGCCAGGGGCCGCCTCACCAGCAGACGCAGGCAAGGAGGAACCCAGGGCCGCGCCACAGGGTCCATCCGCCAGCTGCTGGACGATCCCCTGGGGCACCACCGGGCACGGTTGGACAGGTAGCGAGCGGTGTACCAGGGACGCAGGTGGAGGGGACATAGCAGCTGGCTGCTGAGGAGCATAGGGGGTGTAGCCACGGAGGAACCACCGGTTGCGTAAAGTCAGGCGTCCAGACCCATCAACCTTAACCCGATACTGATCGTGATCACGCGACTCCACCACCACCCCTGACCTGTCCCACTTGTTAGGGCTAGGGCCCTGCTGGTTCTGGAGGAACACCCTCTCACCAAGTGCCAATGGGCGGAGTGGCTTCGAGTGAGCCTGCAGGGACTCAGTGGTACGGGACATCCGGGTCCGAAGGGCATCCTCCTTTGCCGCCCATGCTTGGCGCCAGAGCGGTCGGATATGTGGGTTCGAGAACTTCTCAAGCCTGTTGACGAAGGAAAGCGAACCTCGAAGGGGGTGACCGAAGATAATCTGCGCCGGTGAGAGGTTGCAGTCGGGGTCAGGCGTGTTGCGCAACTGTATCATGGCACGCAGAAAGCGGTCATGATCGAGACTGCCAGTCGGGCCAGTGTTGGACATCAGGAGGCGCTTCGCAGACTTCACTGCAACTTCCGCTCTTCCGTTTGACTGTGGGAAAGCACAGGTGTTTGACGCCCCACAAACGGAGGAAGTCCTGTGTCTGGCCTGCTGTGAACTCCGGACCACCGTCGCTCGAAAGTTCCTCCGGCACGCCAAAGGAGCCAAAGAACGCACGGAGGTGGCAAACCAGCCCAGCTGAGCCTCCCATATCAGTGCCTGCTGTGGAGCATAGGACCTCCACCCAGCCCGATAGTCGATCTCCGATAACTAGGTAGTGATGACCTCCATAGTCAAAGAAGTCAGCAAACACCGCCTCGAATGGGGTGGACGGTGGCGAGGATGGTAGGGGGGGCGTGGCTGCTTGCGACGGAGCGTTCCGGTTACAGTCCGCACATCCGTACCTGGCGGCTCGGATGTCCTCTGACATCCCTGGCCAGTAGACTATGGCGCGGGCCTGTTGCCCCATCGCCGAGATCCCTTGGTGGGCGGCATGGAGGTGTCGAAGGACGCTGTCGCGGAGGGATGTAGGGACCACGACGCGGTCATGATATAGCAGGACGCCGTCCTGTGCGTAAATGGACTCACAGACTGGTGATAGACTCGCCAGGGCGGGGTCGTTCATATCAACCCTGTCCCCATGTTCGATCAGGTGCAGAAGGTGGCTGAGGCATGCATCACTTGCTGTTTCTCGTGCAAGGACGGTCCAAGAGACGGCTCCGAGCTCTTGTGCATCGGCGCGGATGGAAGCCATAAGTGCTGACTCCACGGCGTCAGGCACGTCCGGCAATCCCAGTGAGAGGCCGTTCGCTGAGCCTGATGGAGACGGATGTCTTGAGGTTGCGTCAGCGGCATAGTTGCTCTTTCCAGGCAGGTGCACAATGTCGAAGCGCCATGGGAGGGTACGCTGCTTGAGTCTAAACAGGCGTGAGTTCGTTATCTCATCCAGCGTACGGTCGCCAAAGATCTTCACCAGGGGCTTATGGTCTGTAACTACGA
The DNA here is from genome assembly GCF_963989245.1 of Nansenia antarctica. NCBI lineage: Eukaryota > Metazoa > Chordata > Actinopteri > Argentiniformes > Microstomatidae > Nansenia > Nansenia antarctica. The sequence goes on along the minus strand of NC_137688.1, from coordinate 75,591,101 downwards.
CGAGGTTGTCGCTCCCCTGCGTGAAGTACCGTGCTTGCTCCAGACCCCAGGCCACGGCTAGGGCCTCTCCTTCGATGGCCGCATAGCGCTGTTCGGCCGGGGACAGGAAGCGTGAACCAGCGAGGGTGATCCTCCATCCTCCCGGGCAGCAGTCTGGTATGCCCGAGGCACAGCTACAATGTTGCTGGAGCAGGAAGTAACCAATACCGCGCTTGGACCAGTCAGGGCGGAGGCAGGTGCGCTTCTGCATGTCGTAGATCTCCACGCCCTCACGGATGGCCCCGACAATAGCACTTTTGGACGTTTGGAAGGCTTCCTCCAGTTCGGGTGACCATAAGAATTTACAGCGTGGGCTGAGGAATGGCTTGAATGGAGCCATCGTGTCGCGCAGCTGGGCATAGTTCGACACCTGGTTGACAAGGCCGAACCAGCTCCTGACATCCGTCGTGGAGTCCGGGGTGGGGAAGTCTCGGATAGCGTCCAAGTACTTGGGGAGTGGCTCGATAGTAGTGTCCGACACCCTGAAGCCAGCGAACTCGACGTTCCTCTCCGCAAACTGGAACTTGTCCGGGTTCAACACGATGCCTGCCCGGCCGACACGAGTAAGGAAGTCGATGGTCCTCCACCAGTGCTGCTCCAGGTCGGTGTCATAGTGGATGGTGTCATCCACACAACGTTCCTTACGCTCATAGTCCGAGAGGACCGCGTCGAAACGGCGGTTGTAGCCATCCCCCGACGATAGGAAACCTTGTGGCGCCCTGGTGTAACGCCAGCGGCCAAAGGGCGTGATGAATGTGGTCAGATGACGATCCGATTCACGCAGGGGCACACTGTGGTAGCCATTCCAGGCGTCCGTGACAGTCTTCCAGGTGTCCTTTGGGATACGACGTGCGAGGTGGAATGGGGACTCGGTGGCGAAAGTCTCACGTAGGCAGAACTTGTTGAGAGGTGAGAGGTCCACGGTCCTGCGGGGGGAACCATTGTGCTTCCGAGTGACCACCATACGATGGCACCATGTCACTGGTTCGCCGTATGGCACACGTTCAATGACACCGAGGGCCTCATCCCGGAGAAGGTCATCGTGGACTCTCTGCTGCCAGTGTAGAGGCACAACGGCCGCGGTGTGGCATGCTCTTGGCGTGGCTGCGGGGTCCACATGCATTTCAATGGGTGGCCATTCCATGCACGGCAGCGCCCGATGAGGGCAAGTGTTGAATGTGGATGAGGCGTATCTCCCGAATAGCCAATCCTTCATCCGGCTGTTGTTCTCTGGTGTGACAGGGAAAGGTAGCGCCGTAGGGCGTTCCGGAGGGACCGTACGCTGGGGACATGAGCACTGGGCGCTGTGGGGGTTACTCGGGTCGCCGCAGCCGCCGTTGGTGGACCTCGTAGCATTGACGGACAGGGGCTGGTTTGGCGTGTAAGACCCACGCTCGTCGTTGGGCCCCCCTACGATGTCACCTGATGGGAAGTCCATAGACAAGAGGCCGAGGTTGAGCAGCGACTCGTAGGATAGGTACATGGCCCGGACTGAGCTGCTCACGTACACCATGGAGCGGCAGGACGCCACTCCACCGCTGCTGGAGGCTGTCGAGAGTCTAGCGAAGAATGCGCCTTCGACAGCTATGGGGGAGCGGTTGGCGGCCGACATGCTGAGATGGACGGGACGCAGGTCGTCACGTGAGAATCCGCAGGCAATGAACTCCTCTAGGGACCAAAGGTCCGACTGTGCACCAGTGTCCGCGATGGCGGATACCCTCGCCCCGTTGACCGAGCCACGGTCGCCGGTGCTTGCACTCGGTCCGACAGGCATGTCAACCAAGATAGTGATCAGCGCTCGGGGATGGTCTCTCAGCCTGGCCCTTCTCCATTCGCCCTTGGAGAAAATGTGGTGCTCAAGTCTGATGGGCGTGGGGGCGTGGCGTTGGTGGTGACTCCCACGACGTTGGCCAGGGCGGGCATCAGACTGAACCGACGAGATCTGGGAGATCGGTTCTGACTCCACGGCGGCCTGTTGACTGCTGGCAGATGGCTGCGGTCGCCCCTTGCGTCGGCGGGCCCTATAACAGTCGATACAAAGCTGGTGGGGCTTGGTATTCCATCCGCGGGATCCCTCTGTGAAGACATTAAAGGTTCTCTTACACTCTGGGCACGGGGCTCGTTTAGCCACGTCCGCTGGGCCTGGGGTCGGGGTGGGGCTCGCCTGTGGACTCTTTGTCAAGCGCTGGAGTGACGACATGGCCGAAAGGGCGGATGATGGGAGCGCGTTGCGGGCCATCTCTTTATTTTCGACGAGTGCAACCACGTCATTCCCTGGCATTTTAAGGATGTCTGGCGTCCCTAGTACCTCTCGGCGAATGTCCGAATCAGAGATGCCATTGACTAGAACGTCGCGGATGATGTGGTCGGTATAGTCCACATCCTCGCCACACCCACATACTGTAACATAGGCGCATGTCTCCGCTTTCCCCCGTACTCTGGCAGTGAAGGCGCGGAATGTCTCATCCCGCTCCTGGCGTAGCTGGAGCAGCTCGGTGCGCAGGACGCATGTGGCGACTGGGATGACTGCTAGTGAACGCAAGGCGGCGATTAGGTGTAGCAAAGGTTCGGAAGCGGCGTTGGGGTTGACTTTCAACAGGCTGTCACCAAGTTCAGGCCCAGCGCACTGAAACAACTGGAAAGGGGCCTCGGCGGCTCCTATGCCTGAGCCAGTGCAGAAGACGTCCCAACGACGGATGAACACGTTCCATTCCTCAATCGATACGCCTACGTCGACTTTAGGCCGATCCAGTTTCGGGCCTCGGGGGGTCGGCGCGGCTGTGACAGGCAATGTGCGTTGATGGGCAAATCCATGATTAGTCAACAGGGCAATGGCGAGTGCTTCGGACACGTTTTCAGTTCCGAAAGCGCAGCCAGGGACAGAGCATGCAACGACGACCATGGCTTCCTGGCGTTTTCATGAAGAAATACGCTCCTCAATGTCAATGAAGTATTTAATGAATGAATGAATGGACTTTATTGTCATTGCTACAGTACAGGTACCAAACAACGAAATTTAGGAGGGGTGGCTCCCCTGGTGTTAGGAAAGGGAAGAAAGAAAAAAAAAAACTTTTAGAAAAAGAATAAAATCACAAGAAGGTAAGGAGCTGGTTTACATAAATAAAGGCTATGTACACAATCCACTGTACTATACTGCACAGATAGTCAACTAGGGTTGTCATATTGCACAATAGTATTTTTTCACGTTATTTAAAGTGTCACAGTTTGCAGGCTTGAAATGTATTTGCCTCAGCACTACACCTGATTTTTTCAGTCCAGCAGCTGCCATACAATCCGTCCAGACTGTCCAGGGCCCAGAACTTAGGTCTTTGCTCTGTTCAGGGCCTGGACGGCCCTGTGGTAGAAGCAGTTCTTCAGTCTGTTTGTCTTAGCGGCCGGGGTCCTGTACCTCCTTTTCGAGGGCAGCCTGGTAAAGTGTACGTGCCCAGGGTGGGTCGGGTCCCTGGAGATCTTCGAGGCCTTCCTGAGACAGCGTGTGTTGTACAGCTCTTCCAGAGAGGGGAGGGGGGCGCCGGTGATCTTCTGTGCTGTTCTCACTACTCTCTGTAGCGCATTTCTCTCCGCTGTTGTGCAGCTGTAGAACCAGTTGCAGATGCCGTAGGTGAGGATGCTCTCCACTGCGCCGCGGTAGAAGGCCACCAGTATCTCCTGCTTGTTGTGTTCTTTCCTGAGGCATCTCAGGGTGTATAGCCGCTGTTGTGCCCTCTTGATGGTGCCTTTTGTGTTGTCCTTCCAGGTCAGGTCATCCCGCATGTGATGTCCCAGGAATCGGAGGGTTGAGACTCTCTCCACGCTCTCTCCGTCGATGAGCAGGGGCTGGATCTCGGACTTTTTCCTCCTGAAGTCTACGATGAATTCCTGGGTCTTTGACTTGTTCAGCAGCAGGTTGTTAACCTTGCACAGCTTGTAATGACACAGATGAAAACGCCCTGCAATAATACAAACAAAGAAGCATGAATTGAGATAAAGTATAAGCAGGGTAAATGTAATATATATAACTTAACCAGAAACATTCGAATAACCAACTTACAGGAATTAGGTGGACAGCTCAATAGACGGCCACCGTAACATGAACGTCTGAAACTAAACAAATAATAACATGGCCGACTCCTGACTGAGCCGGACAGCATAACAAACGAGATACTGCCACCTAGTGGACGGCGGAATACCCTTCAATGTGGAGATCACTGTCTGAAATCCTGTTGTCTTCTTGTCATCGTCAGATTCGGAGTTCGGAGTTCCCGTTATGTATAGTCCAATATGAAGGAGTTCATTAATTGCCCACTGTCGATATTTCTAGCGGCTTCATAAATTCGGTTTATAGCATTGTGTACATTTGTCAACAGGTCCAGACTCACATGGCTACTTAAATACGGCTGGAGTGGGCGTGGCTACACACACTGCCACAATAATACGAATAATACCCCCCACCCGACTTTGCTAACTAAATGTAGGTATTTAGTGAATGTAAAACTGTTGGATATGATATCGAGTGGGTTCTTCATCGCTTCGTTTGTCGTCCTATGCCAAAAACCGGAAAACACATTTTTTCACAACAAGACTTGTTTGGCTCGATTGTGAGGTTTCACAATTGCCGAGATGGGGACCAATTAATCAAGAGCTGTCATATATTATCTTCTTCTAAAATAAAACATATAAGCTTTTATTCTAGTACTCTAGATTCTAAGCTTGCCATAAATCAGTATGTTTGTCTTCTCAGGGGCTCTAACGTTTACGCTAGCCTGGAACTAAGAACACAGAAAATTAGGAGTTCACAAATAATTAGAAAATCTGATCTAACTCCTGTAGGAAAAATCCATCAATCTAATATATCATTTCAACCTCTAGAGAGAGCATCAGCGATGACATTGTCCTTGCCCGCTATATGTTTAACCACCAGGTTATACGGTTATAACACTAGTCCCCAACGAAACACTCTGGCGTTAGCACTACGGAACTTGCCAAGGGGTTATGGTCGGAGTATACAACCACTGACTGCTCACCTCCAGCTATATAGACTTCAAAATGTCTAACTGCCAAGACCAAAGCCAGAGCCTCCTTCTCAATAGTAGAATACACCCTTTGATGTTGATTGAGTTTCTTTGAGAAGTACGCCACCGGTCTCTCATAACCGTCATCTCCGGCCTGTAGAAGGACCGCTCCTACTCCTGCATCACAGGCATCGACCGCGAGAGCAAATGGCCTCTCAAACTCTGGCGCTTTGAGAACAGGGGCACTAGACAATATGGTCTTAACCTGAGACAATGCTTCCTGGCACCCATCTGTCCAGATCCATTTAATATCTTTCCTCAATAAGTTTGTTAGAGGAGCTGTGACTGCCGCAAAGTTAGGTACAAACCGGCGATAAAAGCCACACATCCCCAAAATCCTCCTCAACTGAGTGCGAGTGCACGGTGCTGGAAAATCAACAATGGCCTGCACTTTAGCTGATCGAGGCTGCACTACACCACATCCCACTTGATGACCAAGGTAAGTCACTGTTCCTTTCCCAAACTCACATTTGGACAGGTTAACAACAAGCCCCGCGTCAGACAACCGCTCAAACAAGGCCTTGACATGTCCTACATGTTCTTCCCACGTATCACTGAACACTACCACATCATCTAGATATGTGACCGTATTTCCCAAACCGTGGGTAATAGTGTTCATCAGCCGTTGGAAGGTTGCTGGAGCATTCTTCATGCCAAAGGGCAATACTTTGAAGCGATACAGCCCATTCGGTGTAACAAACGCCAACACTTCACTTGCTCTCTCTGTTAAGGGGACCTGAAAATAACCTTTCAGGAGGTCAATTTTAGTCACAAACCTCTTCTGTCCAACCTGATCAATACAATCCTCTAACCGAGGAAGAGGGAAAGCATCTCCTTTCGTGACACAGTTAACACGTCGATAATCAATACAGAATCTATCTGCTCTGCCTTCCAGAGGGACCAAGACCACTGGGGAGCTCCATGCACTGTCTGAGGGCTCAATAACTCCGATATGGGTCATATAGTCTACCTCCTCTTGTACTACCAACTTCTTCGATGGGGGAAGCCTATATGGATGCTGCTTCACAGGGTCAGCGTTCCCTGTTTCCACATCATGTACAGCCTTAGATGTTCTACCAGGAGTAGCCTATCTCGTTTCAGTGATGGGAAAGAGTCAATGAGGTGTACTATATCCCCCCGTTGTGAGACAGTAAGGTACCCTAACTCTGCACGAGCCTGGGTATTATACAGCCTAACATTAACAATGTCAGGGGGTGAGTCCCCAGCACTGGGCTCCTCTCCAATATCTGGTAGGTTACGTTGTACACAAGCTACCACCGTCTTAGGTATTTCTCCCTCATATGCTTTCATGGCATTTATGTGACATAAGCGGGTCTTAGACCGCCTCTCTGCGGTACTGACTACATAATTGAGGTTTCCAACCTTCCTCAAGACTCTGTAAGGCCCAGCAAACATAGGCCCCAACGGTCCGCGGGGTCCTGCACCTAAAACCAAGACTAAATCGCCTGGATCAAATAGGCGACACACTGCCTTCTGGTCATACCTGGCCTTCATTCGAGCTTTAGCCCCTGTTAAATTCTTCGAGGCAACCTCACACGCGGGTGAAGCTGGGGAAGAGCATTTCCAGCTCCAGGTCCACCAGCACGGGCTCCCCGCAGGGCTGCGTCCTGTCTCCAGCACTATTCTCCCTCTACACCAACAGCTGTGTCTCCCGCCATCCCTCGGTCAAGCTCCTGAAGTTTGCAGACGACACCACCCTGGTGGGCCTCATCTCCGGGGGGGACGAATCTGCCTACAGGGGTGAGATCGAGGGGCTGCAGAGCTGGTGCAGTTTAAACAATCTGGAGCTAAATGCTCTGAAAACAGTGGAGATGGTGGTGGACTTCCGAAGGAAAGCAGCCCTGCCCCCTCCCATCACGCTGGGAGGTACCCCGGTGGCCTCCGTGGAGTCATGCCGCTTTCTAGGCATGACCATCTCCCGGGACCTAAAGTGGGAGCAGAACACCGAGGCCCTCACAAAGAAGGCCCAGAAGAGGATGTTCTTCCTCCGGCAGCTGAGGAAACTCAGGCTGCCGAGGTCCATGATGGTCCAGTTCTACACGGCCATCATAGAGTCCATCCTCACCCACTCCATCATCACCTGGTTCCCTGCTGCAACGACCAAGGACAAGGCCAAGTTGCAGCGGGTGCTACGTTCAGCAGAGAGGGTGATCGGCTGTCCCTTGCCCTCCCTCAACTCCCTGCATGACACCAGGGCTCTGAGGAGGGCAAGGAAGATCATGGCAGACCCCTTCCACCCCGGCCACGGCCTCCTCACCCTGCTTCCCTCTGGAAGAAGGTTGCGGCTGCCTAAGGCACTGAAGGCCCGCCACAGGCTCAGCTTCTATCCCTCAGCCGCCAGGCTGATAAATGACTCTGGCTTCCCCCTCCCCCCCGCCCCCAAGTCTGCCCAGGACTGAACTGGACTCACTGTAAAAACTCTGCACTGCACTTTACTTTATACCGCACTATCCAATGCACTGTTGTCTGTCCTGTGTTGTTGTTGTTGTGTTGTCCTGTTTTTTGACATGTGAAAAAAAGTATAAACGCACTTGCTGTGGTGACGAAGCAAATTCCTATATGTGTAATGCATAGTGGCAATAAACGTTATCTCAATCTCAATCTCAATCTCAATCTCAATCTCAATCTCAACGTACTCTAGCACGTCACCAGGGGGTGCTGGTCGAACTATTTTCTCCTTCAAGAGCTGTAATGGCCCTCGAACCTCATGACCAAAGACTAATTCGAAAGGGCTAAAACCCAAGGACTCAGTAGGAGCATCCCTGATTGCAAACAGCAAAAACGGGATAGCCTCATCCCACTCTCTAGGCTGACCCTCAACAAAAGCACGGATCATGTTTTTCAATGTCCCATGAAACCTTTCATGGTTGGCTCCCTGTGATTGAGGATGATACGGTGAGGAATGCTTTACTGCTACATTCAACCCAGACAAAACTTGAAGATACAGTTTGGCTGTGAAGTTGGAACCCCGATCCGACTGAATAGAGCGTGGTAAACCTACAGAGGAAAAGAACTTCAACAAATGTTCAATTATAACTTTCGTTCTTATGCTACGAAGTGGAATGGCTTCCGGATACCGGGTGGCGGTGTCTAAGATAGTCAATAAGTATTAATTTCCCTTCTTTGTTTTGGGTAAGGGGCCTACGCAATCTATCATGATTTCTGAGAACGGCTCTTGCACCACAGGTAAACGTTGTAAAGGAGAAACTGGCGGTTTACTGCCCTGTTTCCCCACCACCTGACAAGTGTGACAAGACCGACAAAACCCCTTTACGTCATTGCGTAGCCCTGGCCAATAGAATTGCCTGCTAATCTTAGCTACGGTCTTTTTGAAACCCAAATGACCACCGTACACTGACCCATGTGCCAAACGGAGCACTTCTCCACGGTAACACTGAGGTAGCACTATCTGCTCATAACTAGACCAGTCCTCACTAGCTGGCCTACTGGCTGGTCTCCATTTTCTAAAGAGAATACCCCCTCTTACAAAGTATCCCATTGCCACTTCCTTACTCTCTCTAGCGGAGGCTGCCACTTTCACCGCATATCCCAAGGTAGGGTCCTGTTTCTGTTCTCTTACTAGATCAATTTGATTCAGGGCAGGAGCTCCAGACGCTTCAGAATGGCTAACAGCCTCACTCACGTCTAACTCTCCACCATTATCAACCCCACTCTCATCAAAGACAACCCCCTCTGTCTCTTCCGCTAGCTGTAAAGCCTGGGGCGGCACTACATCAGCAGCGGGGATGTCAGTAATAGACTCCCTCCTTTCCTCTACACTCCCAGTGGTCACCAACTGAGGGAAAATGGTATCACTAAGATCCACCATTGGCTCCTCGTCCACTAGAGGTGGTCACTAGGATAGGTCACTAGGATCTGATGCGCTAGCCACTAACTTCTCTCTAGCCTGAGCTCGGGTGACCACACATGAGGTAAAGACCTCAGGAAACTCTGACTCTAAGTTCCTGATCTCAACAGGATAGACTGGACACACAGTAAGTTATGGGTTAACCCTAGTCCCAGCTATGTCATTACCCAGCAGTAAGTCTATGCCCTTCACCGGGAGACTGTCCACTTCAGCCACCTCAACACAAGCAGACACTAGCTCAGAATGGAGATGTATGCGGTAGATTGGTGCACTCACATAACCATCACCCACTCCATGAACTATTACAAATTTGCCTGTAAATGAAGCCGGTGGAAGATCCACCACTCCCTGACACAACAGTGTTTGAATGGCCCCTGTGTCACGCAGGATAGTTATGGGCACCTGGGGACCCTCCTGAGACAATGACACCGCACCGCTAGAGGTGAAACCTTTGTACCCCTCTAGGTCATTATCAATGCACCTGTCCGAAGTCACCAGTGCCACAGGTCTACCGGAGCCCTCCCTTGACCTCAAAGTAGGACACTCAGTCTTCTTATGCCCCACCTTATGACAACGGAAACACCGTATTTCTAAGGGGGAAGCGTAACTACGACTGGATGGCTGGGCACCACCCCACCTCTGACCTATGAACCGGTCAGGTCGCGGTGCGCCCCTGTCGACTGGCTGAGAAGAACGAAACACGTTCCCCATGGGCTTCCCAGACTGCTGGTCACCACTAGCTGATTCAAGAGGCCGTCTCCTGCCAATCGGGTTAGTAAACCGACTACTATGGATAACCTCATAATTATCCGCTAACTCTGCAGCTTGTCGTGGAGATTTCACCTCACGTTCGTTTAGGTAGATCTCCACCTTCTTAGGAACGCTGGTTTTGAATTGCTCCAACACTATCAAGTCTCTTAGTTCAGAAAAGTCCCATACCTCACTGGAATTAATCCACCTATCGATAGCTATCTCCTGTTTTCGCCATAGATCTAAGTAAGACTCGCCAGCCTGCCGTCTTACTTCCCTAAACCTATGCCTATAGGCTTCAGGTACTCTGCCATATGCCTCTAATACTGCTTTCCTGAGAGAACCATATTCCAGGCCTATCCTGCAGTCTAGAGCAGCTACTGCTCTCTGAGCTTTCCCTGTCAGTACACTTTGGACCAAGAGACACCATTTATCCTCTGGCCACTCACTGTCTTTAGCAACCTTTTCAAACATTTCAAAGAAAACATCCACATTGTCTTCTTCAAATGGAGGCATAAACCTACAGGCCCTATCCAACTCAGCTCCTAAGCCTTTGTTATGGGTAGTCTCCCTAGCTGCGATGGCTGCTCTATCCACTTCTAGCTTAGCCATAGCTTCCCTATGCCCCCTTTCCTCCATTGCTTCCCTGTGAACCCGGTCCTCTTTCTCCATTGCTTCCCTATGAACCCTGTCCTCTTTCTCGTTCTTCCGCTCAGTCTCTATAATCTGTCTATGCTCTGACCACATGTCCTCCAAGTGCAAAACCTGAGTCAACAGTGCCACAATTGCCGGTTTACGGATATCTTTCGCTAGTTCTATATCCTCCACTCCAGCTAGTTCAATTAACTGCTCCTTGGTTAACCTCCTAAACTGATCACGCGTCAAAACCCCCCTTGTGATATATCAATCTGTGTAGCTGCCATACTGATATAATACACAATGATATAATAACAGAACACGCTCGTACTTACAGAGCAATACACAAGACTACTGTCTAATATCAACAACAACAACAAAGCTGAACCACCGAAACACAGTAATTAGCTACTGACGTTGTTTACTTTGCATTCCTACCCTGTCTATTAGCTGCCGCTTTATCCTAACCGATAGATTCAAATGAATGTTACCCGAAACTGTTGGTTTGCGTTAGCTACTTGACACAAACAGCTAACCTGCTTTTAATGACATACACCCCTCTATCTAATTCCTGGCGGTGAATATAATTTACCAAGCCAAATGAATGAATGAATGAATGAATGAATGAATGAATGAATGAATGAATGGTCTTTATTGTCATTGCTATAGTACAGGTACCAAACAACGAAATTTGGGAGGGGTGGCTCCCCTGGTGCTAGGAAAGAAAAAAACAAGAAAAAAACAAGAAGGGAAAGGAGCTGGTTTACAAAAATAAAGGCTATGTACACTATCCACTAGATCTGTTATGTAGGACTAGATGTTGATATCCCTCGATACATACATACTTAAGGCACCGATAAGACTCTGTGGTGTTCAAATGAGCGATGGCATCCTTTGGGTTGTCAAGTGGGCGCCCTCCTTCATGAATGTTTCGCTGATAAGCCCACGACACCTCCAGAGGGTTCAGCAGTGAATCCCAGCGTCCCAGGTTCACTCCCTAGATGCGATCAGCTCATTTGAACGCCCGGGTCGAGTCCTTTCTCTTCATCCACAGCCACTGGCTCCCCTTTTCAGCAGCCCTGGAGAGGTCCTTGATTGCGTGCCGGTGGGTCTTCCCTCGCACTCCCATCTCCCTGAGTAGCCTGGATGTTGAGGTGGCTACGAACCCTCTGCAGCCTACTTCCACTGGGCGTACCTTCGCTGTCCAGCCTTGTTGTTGGGCATCTGCTGCAAGTTCAGTGTACCTCAGCCTCTTCCGCTCGTAGGCCTCCTCCACTGCACCCTCCCAGGGCACAGTGAGCTCGATGATGTAAACGAGCTTGAGCGAGGCTGACCACAGCACAAGGTCTGGTCGCAGGTTGGTGGCTGCGATCTCAGCTGGGAAGCAGAGTTTCTTGTCCAAGTCTGCCAGCAGCTTCCAGTCCCGTGCTCTGCCCAGCTGCCCAGTGTCTGGTCTTATGGTGGTGAGGCAGGCTTGACCCTCGCCCTCCCGAACAAATGGTGCTGGCTGCCACCGGGATGATGGGGGAGGAAGGGCGTTCACACTTGTCCGTTGACTTTCCAGCACTGCTGCAAGACACCTTAGCACCTGGTCGTGCCGCCAGGTGTAACGGCCTTGGGTGAGGCTGGTCTTGCATCCCACTAAGATGTGCTTCAGTGTTGCTGGACTTTGACATAGAGGGCACGTGGGGTCTTCGCCATACCACTGGCTTAGGTTTACAGGAGAAGGCAGGACATCGTAGGCAGCCCTGATGGTGAAGCTCGCTCTGAATGCCTCCATCTCCCACAGATCTTTCCAGGAGATCTTCCTCTTTTCCACTCCTTCCCATGCCATCCACTGCCCTTGCTTTGCCTGCGCCACAGCTTGTGCGCGCCTTCCTGCTTCCTCTTCCCGACGTACCTCCTGGACCACCAGCTTGCGTCTCTGAGATGGATTGGCCTTGCTCCAGGCCGGTGTACTAATCCCGAGGCCAAGACCACTCCTCCCCTCCTGCACTCGGCCCACAATGTCCCTGTGTCTGAGTGCTGCCTTTGCCTGCTCAGTTGCAGCCAATGGGGTCCACTTCCTCCCAGTGGCCAGGATGGGGCCAGCTTGGGCTACAAATGGATCATTCGAATCCAGAAGCATCATCTCCAGTCTGACTTTGGCACACTTGTACTCCTCTGTCAGACTGGAAATGGGCAGGTGTAACATCCCTTTGCCGTAGAGCCCAATGCTGCTGAGGCACCTGGGAAGGCCAAGCCACTTCCTTGCATATGAGTTGACCAGTCTCTCCAGCTTTTCCACCTTTGAGAGAGGAACTTCATAGAGGGTTAGTGGCCACAGGAGACGTGGAAGTAGTCCATACTGCATGCACCAGAGCTTCAGCTTGCCAGGAAGCAGGGTTCTGTCGATGTTCTCCAGGCCGCTGGCTACCTCCTTCCTGAGCTGCTCTACTTGCTCTTTATCTTTGAGGGAGGCATCATACCAACGACCTAGGCTCTTCACAGGCTTCTCGGAGACCGTTGGAATGGGTTCTTTGCCAATGTGGAAGCGGTGGTCTGACAGCTTCCCCTTGACAATGGAGATGCTTCTGGACTTGCTCGGCTTGATCTTCATGCGAGCCAACTGAATGTTTTCCTGGAGCTTTCTTAGTAGCCGTACTGTGCAAGCCTTGGTCGTGGTGAGTGTTGTGAGGTCATCCATGTAGGCTCTGATCGGCGGCAACCTCAGCCCAGGTCTTATTCGCTGTCCGCCAACCACCCATCGAGAGGCCCGAATAATGACCTCCATGGCCATGGTGAAGGCCAGCGGGGAGATGGTGCAGCCGGCCATGATTCCCACTTCCAGATGTTGCCATGCTGTGGTGTACTCTGCTGTGGTCACGCAGAGCTGGACGTCCTGGAAGTAGGCCTTGACAAGGGTTGTGAGAGCTGGTGGGATCCTGAAGTAGTCGAAGGCTGTCCACAGGAGGTTGTGAGGGACTGAGCCAAAGGCATTCGCAAGATCCAGGAACACCACGTGGAGGTCCGTTCCCTCCTTCTTGGCGACCTGGATCTGATGCCAGATGACACTAGCATGTTCGACACACCCTGAGAAGCCTGAGATGCCTGCTTTCTGGATTGACGTGTCAATCAGGTTGTTTCTTTGCAGGTATCCTGCCAGCCTATGAGCGACCACGCTGAAGAAGATTTTTCCCTCGACATTTAGAAGGCTGATCTGCCGGAACTGTCCGATTTCTGTTGAGTCCTTTTCCTTGGGGATAAGGATCCCTCCGGCTCTCCGCCAGGACGTTGGTATCGCCTTCTTTTGCCACACAACTTTCATCAGCTTCCAGAGGAATCTCAGGACATCTGGTGCGTTTTTGTAGAGCCTGTATGGAACTCCGTTGGGACCTGGAGCTGACGCGGCCCTTGCTCTACGCACAGTGTTGTCTACTTCACTCCACCTGGGTGGACTGATATCTAGTTCGTGCTCTGGTGGATTGACTGGTGGCATGTCAGGTGGGAGCGTGACCTCTTCCTGGTGTCGGTCATCTGTGCAGCCCTTTTTCAGATGTTCTTCCAGGTGGGCCTTTGCCACAGAGAGACTTCCGCTCTTCTCCTTTGTGAAGAGAGTCTTCACAAATTTGAAAGGATCTTTGTAGAAGCGTGATCTTGTTTGCTCCTTCCTTCTGCGCCTCTTCAGGAGGTTTTCAGCTCTCCTCAGTGTTGCAAGCCTGCTCTTAATCTCTTCCTGCAGCAGGTTTATTCCCTCCTTCTCCTCCTCTGTGGCCTTCCTCCATTGCTTCTTCAGCTGCCTCCTCTCCTTGACTAGTCGGTCTATTTCTGTCTGCCTTCTGGACTTGGTGGGAATTGACTGAGTAGATCGTTTGCCTTCGACCACTCCGAACTGTTCCACTCCATAGGCATAGATGAGGTTGCCCATTCTCTCCAACTTCTTCATGGTGGTGCCTCTGATCCCTTCTAGGATGTTGCAGAGATCAGTGTTGACCTCCTTCCACAGCGTCTTGTTGCAGGACTTTGGCCACTTGACTAATGGCCTTCGCCCCTGGATCTTCTTCTCTGCTGGTGGTCGTGATGTGTTGGATTCAGGTTGCTCTCCTGTGCCTTGTTCTTCCTCCTCTGGGACAGGGGTGTTGATGTCCTGCAGACTGTGGTGTGTGTCCTGCTGCTGAACTTCAGTCGACTGACTCGGCCTGCTTCTCAAAAAGTAGCTGTCGATGCGACTTCCCTGTTGACCCTTCTTTAGGCACCCTTTCTTGCCCTGGTGTATCTTCAGGCCATGGGTGGAAGTAACCTTTGTCCAACCACATACGCAGTTCTGGAGCGTGTGTCCTGCTGTAGCTGTCGGCGCCTCAGGTATGCTGTTCATCAATCTCGTAGTCTGTTCCGTTCCTGTGTTCGTTACCGGGTAGTCTGCCGATGAGCCATCTTCCGCCCCCGCTCTCGCAGGCTCAGGGGGTATTTTCTTCTTAGAATTTTTCGTAGCCAAGTTTGGGTGGGACCCATACACTGTTCGTGCTGGATCCCGCCGCCACGGGTAGCTAGCCCATGGCGGCCCCGTTGGGGTCTATTCCCTCCTGTCAGCTGTCTTTCCATGCTGTCGCAAGGTCTTTCCCTTGTTGCCAGCTGCACTTTCACAGCAGTCACTGGTTCACCAGATGATCAGATCTGTTATGTAGGACTAGATGTTGATATCCCTCGATACATACATACTTAAGGCACCGATAAGACTCTGTGGTGTTCAAATGAGCGATGGCATCCTTTGGGTTGTCAAGTGGGCGCCCTCCTTCATGAATGTTTCGCTGATAAGCCCACGACACCTCCAGAGGGTTCAGCAGTGAATCCCAGCGTCCCAGGTTCACTCCCTAGATGCGATCAGCTCATTTGAACGCCCGGGTCGAGTCCTTTCTCTTCATCCACAGCCACTGGCTCCCCTTTTCAGCAGCCCTGGAGAGGTCCTTGATTGCGTGCCGGTGGGTCTTCCCTCGCACTCCCATCTCCCTGAGTAGCCTGGATGTTGAGGTGGCTACGAACCCTCTGCAGCCTACTTCCACTGGGCGTACCTTCGCTGTCCAGCCTTGTTGTTGGGCATCTGCTGCAAGTTCAGTGTACCTCAGCCTCTTCCGCTCGTAGGCCTCCTCCACTGCACCCTCCCAGGGCACAGTGAGCTCGATGATGTAAACGAGCTTGAGCGAGGCTGACCACAGCACAAGGTCTGGTCGCAGGTTGGTGGCTGCGATCTCAGCTGGGAAGCAGAGTTTCTTGTCCAAGTCTGCCAGCAGCTTCCAGTCCCGTGCTCTGCCCAGCTGCCCAGTGTCTGGTCTTATGGTGGTGAGGCAGGCTTGACCCTCGCCCTCCCGAACAAATGGTGCTGGCTGCCACCGGGATGATGGGGGAGGAAGGGCGTTCACACTTGTCCGTTGACTTTCCAGCACTGCTGCAAGACACCTTAGCACCTGGTCGTGCCGCCAGGTGTAACGGCCTTGGGTGAGGCTGGTCTTGCATCCCACTAAGATGTGCTTCAGTGTTGCTGGACTTTGACATAGAGGGCACGTGGGGTCTTCGCCATACCACTGGCTATACTATACTGTACAGATAAGACGACTAGGGTTGTCATATTGCACATAGTGTTATTGCACATTCATTTAAAGTGTCGCAGTTTGCAGGCTTGAAATGTACACATTTGTGCCTCAGCACTACACCTGATTTTTTTTCAATCCAGCAGCTGCCATCAATCCGTCCAGACTGTCCAGGGCCCAGAACCTAGGTCTTTGCTGTGTTCAGGGCCTGGATGGCCCTGGGGTAGAAGCTGTGCTTCAGTCTGTTTGTCCTTGCGGCCAAGGTCCTGTACCGCCTTTTCGAGGGCAGCCGGGCAAAGTGTTCGTACCCAGGGTGGGTTGGGTCTCTGGAGATCTTGGAGGCCTTCCTGAGACAGCGTGTGTTGTACAGCTCTTCCAGAGAGGGGAGGGGGGCGCCGGTGATCTTCTGGGCTGTTCTCACGACTCTCTGTAGCGCATTTCTCTCCGCGGTTGTGCAGCTGGAGAACCAGTTGCAGATGCCGTAGGTGAGGATGCTCTCCACTACGCCGCGTTAGAAGGCCACCAGTATCTCCTGCTTGTTGTGTTTGTCGTATATTTCTGTAGTATGTATGATCTATGTATGAATATGTAGTATATTTTAAACACACACACATACCAGGGCATGCAAGGACATGATGCCCTCTAACAATGAGGGTTCTATGGCAACCAGATGACCAACAGGGACCTCTGGGGGTTGGGCAAAGACACACATACACGCTGGCCCCTCCCCTCTGGAACGAGAGAGGGAGAGAGCGTTCTCTTTCCAGCCCAGGTCCACGGGGAACAGACGTAATGTATATATCTGCCTGTAACTGATTAAATTGTCTTAAACTCAATATCTGTTCGTTGATTCATAACCAAAGAGAAATAAGCAACACATGGCGAGCTAGCCAGGAGATAATATAGCTTAATTTACAGTATTTTGCAAACTCTTCAATCTGACGAAGAAGGTAGGTTTTCTGCAGAGATCTCTCTCTAGTCGATTGGTGTGTTCAAAATAGACTGTAAATCTCAGATAAGTTATAGTCAAAAGAATCTTTGTGTAACGGTAATCTTGTTGGAATAGAAACAAACTTTTCATAATCTTTGATGGGTGGGTGGTGAGAGCCGGACTTTGAAGCCCGTTTTTTGTAAAGTATAGTGTTTGATGGTAAGGTATGTGATTTGGTTGTATGGTATTGGAATATCGTGCGTGTCTGTGTAGAAGCATATAAATTGTTGAATGAGAATTAGTTTGGTAACTAATGGTTAAATTGCATTGAAAAGAGCATTGTTGTTATGGACTAAGAAGTCGATTCTTCGGAACTGTGTCAGAGAGTCCATTCTTAGACGCCATTTTCTTTGTCCTTGGGGAAGGACACACACAGAGGCCATCTCTGTGTGGGAAACGTGAATACATTGTAGAATATTTGAATGAGATAAATAATAGTCTAACTGGATTGAGGGATAATCGTGAGGTTGTTGTGTCGTGGAAGATGGCATTATTGTGGAAAAGCAATGTTATGTTGTAAGGATTGATCTGGGAGTCCACAGCGGGTTTCCCCTCAGAGGAGAAGGACAAGGACTGGCCCCTCCTTCCCCTACTCCATTTTACACGGAAGAGCTGGCGCATGCGCAATCGATACGCAAGTCGGTTGCTTGGCGCCGCCTGCTGGACAAAATACGACAAGACATTTTAAAACACTAAATCCTCAGGGAGATACAGCTGAGGTCGATGAAACAGTCCGATACATTAATAAATAGATGGTTATAAATGATTGTAATGTATTACATTACTTTAATTAATTTAATTAATTACAAATTGATTGAATTAATTATTCAGATCATTTTATTTCTCTGTTTTCACAAAACTTTGATCAATTGTTTTGTGACAATCTAATGATATGTTGATAATAGCTAATTGACTTCACAGGTTTACATCAATGAAGTGTCAATGAATAATTCTAACTAATCATTCATTCCTTTCACTTAACAAGTCGATTTCTTTACAGATTGTAATTAATAATTAATCATTCATTCCTTTTAAATAACAAGTCGATTTCTTTACAGGTTGTAATTCATATTTGTAATTTACATCTTTTATTTCAAGTTAGGTCATGTCCAGCTTTTGATTAGGAATAGCAGAATAGATTGTATTGATAATTAAGCAGTAAAAGGGTTTTTGTAAATCAGTGAATACTTAGGTGTTGACCAACCTTTGTGATTTAATAATTGTGTTGACCAGAACTGTAATTAGTATTGAATGAGTAATTAAGTGACACATATTCATAAACAATTAGGAAACACATTTAAGTATAAAGTACTTACACAGAGATTAGAGTTAAATTAATACTGCACTGACATACACAAGAGGCAAATCTGTTATTCTGAGTTGCAGGGTTTTGTGGGGACGGTTAATACAGTTATATTGGACTAGCATTTGTTTAGCAAACAAGACAAAATAAGGTGGGTTGTAAGAAGCGTACACCTTATCTAATATAGAATATTGTCAGCATATTGAGCAAAGTAGAATGGGGTCAAACTCAACGAAGCTGTTAAAAGATATTAGTGAACATCGTGGAATGTTGGCTACGTTATCCCCTATGGCTGTAGTGGAAAAAATGAATCCTCTTGTTAGGGAAATTAGCAAAATGTCTACGAAATGGAATAGCCGTTGGGCATACATTGAACAGCCGTGGCCGAAAGAGGGCAGCCTTAATTTACAAATAATTGCAACATTGGAAATACTTATCAATGGGCACAAAGCACATCAAAGAGGAAAGATTAGATCAGAGAAACGCAAGTTAGAGTTAGCTATTTTAGATCTATTTAAGGTAGAGGGACAGAAAATAGCTCAGATGGAACCGGAAAAGAAAAAAGAATTGGCCAGAACACTGGAACAGAAATTGAACATTCCATCCCCAGACATGTGTCCTGTCTCCAGTCCCCCTCCATATGCTAAGGCACTGGAGGACCATTCCCAGAAGAAGAAGAAGGAGCCAAGGGGAAAAGGGGACGACAGGAGTGACGAGGAAGATGACAGCGAAGATGGCAGTGAAGACTCAAGTGATGACGACAATGCAGATGGAGGCTACAACGCGCAGGTCAGGAAGATGATAGCCACAGCCGAAAGGAAAGGTGGGAGAAGACGCCCGGAGAAAGCGGAAAGAGAGGAAGATTGTCACCGAATGTCATCAAATACATTAAAGAACTGTCCAGTGCTGATTCGGGGTAACAAGATGGAATATCATCCGTGGCATCATACAGATCTGTCTGAAGTGATCGAGAAACTCCCAGTTCTGGAGGAGGGAGGACATTCGTGGACGCGAGAGGTCGACGTGATACTGACAGGAACGCAGGCCGCGATGGGAGACCTGAAAAGACTCTTAGCTTTTATTGCAGGATTGGATACAATGCAGGAAATATTGATGAAGGCAGGACTTCATAGATATATCAATACATCAGTTTATGATCCAGAGCTCTTCGCAGCAAACAGAGGCAGGCTGTGGAAAGCAATCAGAGAGACCTACCCTACTCACATTCACCCAGACAATATCATTGTGAAGCCACTGGGGGGGGATGAGAATCCCAGGGGTTATGTTGCCCGTGTGCACTCTCAATGGAGAAGTGTGACAGGGAAAGACGCTGAAGATAACCCCTTAGAAAAATCCATAATCAGGGAAAAAATACAAGAAGGGCTTCCTACCCCAGTTAAGGATAAGCTAGCAGAAGTGGTGGGGCTACGACACATGAACAAAGCTGTTTATATAGACCACGTAGCTCATCAAGTTGAGTTATATCGAAAGAATATTCAGATACAGAAGGCACGAGACGAAGAATCCCTCAGAATATTGACTCATTTGCAATTGACTGAAAGCGAGAGGAACATAGAGGGAGTGCAGGCTTTAGCCCCACAGCAACAGCCACCTGGAGTGCAGACTGCTACTTACCAGTCCTACCCACAGGGGCCACAAGGGGGGTATCCATACCCACAAGGGCCACCAGGGGTGCAAGCGGTTCCATACCAGATGTACACACAGGCTGGCCAAGGACCACCACCAGGGGGATGGACAGCAGCAGGGAAGGAGATGCTAGAACCATGTTGCCAATGCGACCAGAATGGACATCTAGCCTGTACCTGCTGCAACAGGCCCCAGGGGGGCGCAGGGGGGAGCCAAGGAGGAGGATATTGGCCTCCTGCTACACCTGCTCCAGGAGTGATGAACCCTTACGGAGGCCCAGCAGCTGGCCTATAGGGGTGCCCGGAAGATCCGAGTGGGAGGTGCCAGCTGGTGGTGACACAGAAGCCTGAAGGCGCCACGCACCTCCCTATGTCTAGAGAATATGTGAAGACAATCGGATTTGAGGGAATTAAACAGCTGATTCCTACAACTGAGCTTGTAGACTTAGAGTACAAGGGACAGAGAGCAACTCTGTCAACACTTGTGTCAGAACACACGCCAACAGGGCTGCTAGGGAGAGATGCTCTATGCCAATTGAACTGTACAGTAAAATGCACACCTGACGGCTGTCAGGTGACGGTGCCATCCGGTGTTCAGATTCCATCGACAGCCAGAGTGATTAAGCATAGAACAGACCTACAAGCTTTGCCTTTAAAGGGAGCTGATATAGAATATTGGGTTGATGGGTCTTGTTACGGGGTAGGAGAAACTTTGTGCGCTGGGTATTCCTTAGTTAAAGCACAGAATTCAGAGTTTATTGTAGAACAGGCTGAGGCAGTTCCTCAGCCTTGCTCAGCTCAGTTGGCTGAATTGATTGCCCTCACGGAAGCATGCAACTTGGGAACCGGACGGAGAGTGACAGTGTACACCGACTCTGCCTATGCACATAATGTTTGTCATTTTAATGGAGCTGTATGGAGGGGGCGGGGTTTTAAGAGAACTGATGGTACGCCTATACAGCACCACGCACAGATCATGAAGCTGTTACAGGCCATGATGAAACCAAAGGAATTAGCCATAGTGAAGTGTGCCGCACACAGGTCTGACTCATCACATGTCACACAAGGTAACAGGGCTGCAGAGGATGCAGCCAAAGCCATTACAGGAGCAGACAAGGCAGGTAAAGGTCTTCTGGTCACACATGAAAAGCAATTACAGGGCATGGTCGCACTTGAGGATTTATTGATGTTACAGAGTAGAGTAACTACGTTAGACAAGAACGTTTGGCTAGCAAGGGGGGCAAGTCAGGATGACACAGGTCTATGGAGGAATCATGAGGGGTTGGTTGTAGCACCCTCAGATTTAATAGGCATGTTAATACGGGAAGCTCATGGATTAGCACATGTGGCTAGGGGGGAGGTAAGACGCAAGATCACCAAGGAATATGGGTTTTGGAGTCCATATTTGATGGAACAGATTGACCATGCTTTAGGTCAATGTGGGGTCTGTTGGAAAAACAACATCAGAGTGGGTACACCAGTGGTGTCTGGGCATATCCCTACCCCAATAGGGCCACGGGTGGTGGACAGGGGGGTGGATGTACAGAGTAGGCAGGATGTTGTGCCAACAGGTGCCGAGGTCCCCAGAGAACCTGAGAAGGAGGAGCTACGACGAGATGCTGTGGTGTTGCCAGAGCCAGTGGCAATGCCAGTGTTACAGCCAGTGACATTACCGGCAGTGCCTGAAACCGAGGGGACAGTGGAAAGCTGTCCAGATGCCAATGAACCAGAAACCAACGAAGCAGAGAGTGCTGACAGTCTGGAGGTCCAGCCTGGGAGTGTCCAAAGCCTGGACACCTGTGCTACTGGGGATGCTGGCGAGTGCCTGCACCATGCTTCAGATGATGCTGAGGGCGACTCCCCAGACCTTGATCAGCGTGGGAGGGGACCAGGCGGCTGCCTGAACCTCAATGACACTGACGGACGACGACCAGTTAGGAAAAGATGAAAGACTATGAATAGGGTAGTGAAGCAGCAGATCAAAGGGAACGACGGGAATGGACAGCAGATGATAGCATGGCTGGAAACGGTCTTAGGGGCATGGGAAACTTATTTTGCTAAGATAGGAGCACCTATTATAGCAGACATGATTTTTGACTTTCTTAGGAGGCAGGGCCTCATTGACTGTTTTTGGAAAATCAGTCACTCAGTCCACGTTAATGAACTTTTCAGAAGACTAGTCCTCACCTGAGGTGAAGATCTATGCATTAATGCATTCCCTTTGTCCTATGCTTACTGTTGGAGAATTATGTGTTATGATAACTGAATGTCATTATTTGTGTATTGTTTGTTTGTTTCTATATCGTGTGATTGAGGTCAGTTGAGAAGTGATGTGGTGGTTATACAAAGCTAGGAGAGAGGTTCTGTTCCTAGCGCAACGAAAATGGAAGCTCCTGACTATGAAAGTGTTATCAATCTGAGACAGCGGTAAAGGCTGTTCTCCAACTGGGTACAAGTGCTAGTAACCTCTGACCCTGACGCTTCAAGGACAAAGAAAACATCGGTCGTTGGAAGTTTCTGTATTGATTTGTGCATGATGAACTGTGTTTAGTTTAATTGTGATTGTTATTTTCAAAATTCTTTTTATTATTGGTTGTTTTCTATTTTTTGTTTATGATATCTTTGGTTCCTAATACTGGTCCTGGGTTGGTCTGTGTTATTGTGCTTCTTGTGTTGTGTGTTGGTGTAGTTTTTCTGTCTGTTGTTGTTTATTTTTTAATTTTTAATTTTATTTAAAAAAAAATTTTTGGGATGTTTTGTGGGGTTTTGTGTTTTTGTTTTTGTTTTATGGTAGTTTAGTTTCGGAACACCCTCTGGGTGGTCCGAGGGGGGATGTGTCGTATATTTCTGTAGTATGTATGATCTATGTATGAATATGTAGTATATTTTAAACACACACACATACCAGGGCATGCAAGGACATGATGCCCTCTAACAATGAGGGTTCTATGGCAACCAGATGACCAACAGGGACCTCTGGGGGTTGGGCAAAGACACACATACACGCTGGCCCCTCCCCTCTGGAACGAGAGAGGGAGAGAGCGTTCTCTTTCCAGCCCAGGTCCACGGGGAACAGACGTAATGTATATATCTGCCTGTAACTGATTAAATTGTCTTAAACTCAATATCTGTTCGTTGATTCATAACCAAAGAGAAATAAGCAACATGTTCCTTCCTGAGGACTCTCAGGAAGTAGAGCCGCTGTTGTGCCCTCTTGATGGTGCCTTTTGTGTTGTCCTTCCAGGTCAGGTCATCCTGTATGTGCACCCCCAGGAATCGGGGGGCTTTCACTTCACAAACCACACACTTCCGTAGCTAACCCTAACTTAGCTAATAGGACTAGCATTGGTGTTTAGCTAGCCTATTGCTCCCTAGTCTAAAGCTAATGCGGTTAACTCAGTTATCAAACAAACACATTCACAAATCATTCAATCGTTCAAATCCCGGAGGAGCTCCCCAATTATGTCACGACCCAACAGCAATGTGCGTACATTGATAGTCAATGGGCTCGTTCCCACACAGGGCCGAGGCCGGACACAGGTAGATTAGCTCAGGGTTAGCTGACAGCACTCAGGTAGATGTTTAAGGGGAAATGGATTACCTGGCTCCGATGTATCGTGGTGTGGTCCGCGGGGATACCGAACAGCCCGCACGTTCGTTCAGTGGGGTGTTCCTTCCCATTCAGTATTGACATATAACAGTGTTGTGTCGTGTCCAAAACCGGACACGACACAACACGACCTCGGGGGTAATCCAACGTTCCACACGGTAATAGTCTTGATAATAATTGTCCAAGGGTTCTCTTCTAGATAAGGCGTCTCAATCAGTATTTCTCTTCTCACTTAACTCCACTCTCAACTCTCTCGACTCTCCAGGTAGCACATGAGCACCTGTCAATATACCTTTCGAGAGACCCGCCAACAGGCAAGCCACTCCCCCATGTACCCTGGGTAGCCAATCAACACCCCCTGAGCTTACCATGACAACTAGGAACAGTTGGATCGTGACAGTAACTTAAATGCAATATTAAAAGGATGGGTTGGTAAGGAAGGATATCGGAGGTTGTGATCAGTGTGAGAATCTCATCAGGGTATAGGGGGGGGGGAAGATAAGCCAGACACCGAGAATTTGCAGAAGTCAGTCAAACACCTGGGTTAACTTGGCCTGATCACCTGTCGCCTTCCCATGGCCTCCACTAACCATTGCTGGCTGATATTATGGGTAGAAACAGCAAGCCATATCCCAAACATGAACAGTAGGTCTATATGAGCTCATACATAGGGCTTTCACACCGGCAGTTCCGAACGCCGGTTCGTGTTCGCGGTCGGAAACCTCCGAACTTTGGCGCTGTCTGGCGAACGAGCCCGCGTTCATACCAGTGTATCATCGTTCGCCAGACAGCGCCAACGTTCGGAGGTTTCCGACCGCGAACGCGAACCGGCGTTCGGAACTGCCGGTGTGAAAGCCCTAACAGACAGTGTATCTTCTGTATAAGCTGTGTCATTGTAGTAGTTGACTGTAGTAGTTTATGACATCATGAGGTCATGATGGGGTCAAAGTTCAATGATATCAGGCGAAGAAAAGGTGAGGTCAGTTGTGGATCTGATGTGCAGCCAGATCTGTTTGCCCCTCCCTTCGCCTCAACTCTATTAGCTGTTGTCCGCTAGTGTTAACTATAATAGACTTTCTGTGGACAGATAGAAAAGTTCCATCTACTGGGAGACTGTGTGACGTCACTGAGCCTCGCCTCTTCGGTCAGGCCAGGGTTGCCAGATGGGATTGACAATTTCCAGCCTAACCACAGTCTAAAACCCGCTAAATCCACCAAAAACCACCAGCCCAAAACCTATATCGTCAGAATACAGCTAATTACTATTGGGCAGGTGCCCATCTCCTGCCCCTAAACTGTACGTCTGTTGCCAATGATGTTTGTAAAATAAAAACAATATATAATAATAATAATAATAATAAATGCTATTTATCCAGCCTAACCCTATAATAATAATAATAATAATAATAATAATAAATGCTATTTATCCAGGCCAACCCATAATAATAAATGCTATTTATCCAGCCTAACCCTATCATATTATTATTATTATTAATAATAATAATAAATGCTATTTATCCAGCCTTACCCTATAATAATAATAATAATAATAATAATAATAATAATAATAATAATAAATGCTATTTATCCAGGCCAACCTATAATAATAAATGCTATTTATCCAGCCCAACCGCCCATATGCTTTTTCCCGGCCCATCTGGCAACCCTGAGTCCAGCGCGGCTGCAGATGGAGAGACCTGGGCTGCGTTCGTAAGAAGTTCTCTTCGTCTAGTGCGCCGGAGCGCACACTGGGGTCGACGTCATAAAAGGACCAAGTAATTTGATTGGACAAGAGGCATTCCCTGAGTGCTGGTCAGAATTCCAGAGTGTGTTTCCGAACGCAGCCCAGGGGGAGGAGTTATGCCATTCACAGACTACAGCGACTTCAGGAACATCCGGCTGGCGCAGTAAGGCGCAGCATAACAATAATAATAACAATAATAATAACAGGCTGAATTAAGTCAAATGTGTGCTGCACATAAACTGACACCCATATTTGGTAGATGAACATAATACATTAAGTATCATTTCACAATAAGTGTTGAGACTGGGGCAGTCTATGACTTGCAGTATCTGAGTATCATCTAATGAAGTTTGTCTCCAGTTGATTTATTTATTGCAATTAATCTCAAACTTGTATTGTGGTACGTTATGTGAAACTTTTCTAAAGAAATATTGTGCCCGTTTTTATCTCTAACGGTTATGACATGAAGACAAATGAGCAACAGTAGGGCTTGAACAACTGTCAGTTGAATAACTGTCTACCCAAATGATAATGTGCACGTAATTACCCTTCTGAGATGATTTTCTAAATGTATCTTTTAATGTCAGTTGATTAATCTATACACGTGTATATATTTGTATATGTATTTACTCATTTAAATCTTATAGTCATTATTATATGACTTAGTTATTTTGTTTATCTTTGTTCTATGCCCCTTGGATTGTATGATTTATTCTTCTTTTATTATATAGTTTATATTATTGCTATTGTGTGTTTTATTGATTACTATTGTTGTATTATTATTATTATTATTATTATTATTATTATTATCCTGTGTGGATATACGGTTTGCAGGAAAAGTGCTATACAAATAAAGGTTATTATTACTACTACTGTAAGGCTGTGTTCGGAATAGCATACTAGCATACTACTCATACTAGATATGACGTAGATTTTGAGTATGTAGTACGTTCGAACTGTACAGTATGCGAGATTTGAGTATGCGAGAAATGTAGTAGGCGAGCAGTTATTTCCGGTAAAAATGTAAGTCGGTTTTGATCAAGTATATCCAGCTGCATCCTACACGTGGTCGGCTGGTTTTCGGATACTACTATACTATTATTATGCATTTAGTAGGCAGTATGCAGTATATACTCATTGAGTATGCTAGTATGCAGTATGCTAGTACGCTATTCCGAACACAGCCTAAGAGCCTGGCCTCCAGACAGGGTGACGTGGTGGACAGACTCTCCCAGGTCCTAACGACCCACGCCAGGGAAGACAAACCTACAACCCACGGCGCTGATGCAAAGAAGCCTGGAGAAATTAAGGAATTGACGCAACCGACTTTGTGATAGAAGGTTTGCGATCAGCGCCTCGGATAGAACAAAAGTCTCGCCTATCTGCTGTGTTGTGTGTTCCGGAGGCTAGAGGGTGGAGATGTAGAGATGTGAGCAGGTTTCATGGAGGCTCGGCTGGACGCGTGGGAGCAGAAGAGAAGAACACTGGAGATCGCAGGAACAAGGAAACATTATACAAACATTATTGGTCTTCCGACTGAGTAACGTCACATCACTCGGCACCCAGGGACAAACATGGCCATGGATGGCAACAATGTGCCACCGGGGATCAGTGGGATGGGGGAAATCATCCAACTGAACGTCGGTGGGACAAGGTACAACACTGTTAATAACAGCTTATATTAATAACCCTGTTTAGAAACGGTCCATGTGCTATAGGAGGTACATATCCAGGTATGTATAGGCGGATAGGAGAGAGGCGAGGCGAACAGGTTGGTGCTCATTCCTCCGTGGATGGTGGAGGTGGTGGACATGCAGGGGAGAAGGACGTGCACGCAACATGCATGCATGCAAATGCACTAAAAAGCACGCAACTCACGCACGCACTGACGGGTGCTTTCGGTGCATTGCGTGCATGCCATTACCGAAATGTGTGTGTTGTTGCGCAGCGAAATGTGGGTGTTGTTGCGCAGCGAACTCAGTATTAGGCTTCACTTGTGTCTGGGAAACGCCAACACAAGAAGGGAATCTGCGTTGTAAGACACAGCTAGGCTGTTTACTGTCCAGTACAAGCCACTGCCAGGGACTGCATGTGGTGTCTGTTGTGTCACGTTAACTGGTTGTGTGTCTCTCTGTCTCTCTCTCTCTGTCTCTCTCTGTCTCTCTCTCTCTCTCTCTCTCTCTCTCTCTCTCTCTCTCTCTCTCTCTCTCTCTCTCTCTCTCTCTCTCTCTCTCTCTCTCTCTCTCTCTCTCTCTTCTCTCTCTCTCTCTCTCTCTCTCTCTTCCAGGTTCAGCACCTCTAGACAGACCCTGATGTGGATTCCCGACTCTTTCTTCTCAAGGTGACACCTGTACTGTGATTCTGATTTTGGCTGGTCATCATGTCATCACTGAGCGAGAGAGAGAGAGAGAGAGAGAGAGAGAGAGAGAGAGAGAGAGAGAGGAGAGAGAGAGAGAGAGAGAGAGAGAGAGAGAGAGAGAGAGAGAGAGAGAGGAGAGAGAGAGAGAGAGAGAGAGAGAGAGAGAGAGAGAGAGAGAGAGAGAGAGAGAGAGAGAGAGAGAGAGAGAGAGAGAGAGAGAGAGAGAGAGAGAGAGAGAGAGAGAGAGAGAGAGAGAGAGAGAGAGAGAGAGAGAAGAGAGAGAGAGAGAGAGAGAGAGAGAGAGAGAGAGAGAGAGAGAGAGAGAGAGAGAGAGAGAGAGAGGAGAGAGAGAAGAGAGAGAGAGGAGAGAGAGAGAGAGAGAGAGAGAGAGAGAGAGAGAGAGAGAGAGGAGAGAGAGAGAGAGAGAGAGAGAGAGAGAATGGCTATAGGCAGTACTCAAGTAGATAAAAGAAAATCAGGGGGATGGTGGATTTTATCATATGGGGACAATTTTAGCATCCCCACAGCGTCAGTGACTTCAGTGTCAGCGACTTGGTAAAAATGTCATAGCATGTGTGCGTGCCCCCCCCCCTCTCGCCCACAGTATTTTACTCAATATGTGCAAAACTAAATGTTGAAATAATACCAGCAGTAATACCACGTTCATTGATAAAATGACATAAGGGATGGAAAGGGGGATGCCATCCCCCCTCAACTCGACTGCTGGCTATAGGCGACTCCATGCTCATTACAAACTGTAACCTAACCTAATCTATTCAGACACGGCAGGATCACAGGTTAGCACAGTGTTGATGACGCAAGGCCAGAGTGAATGCGGAGATGAGCATCACCTGGGTTCACTGGAGCTGTATGTATGTGTGTGTGTGTGTGTGTGTGTGTGTGTGTGTGTGTGTGTGATTTCCAGTTTGCTAAGTGGGAGAATATCAACCCTACGGGATGAAACTGGAGCTGTGAGTATAGACGCCAGCGTTTCCTCCAGAGCCGGAGGGGACAAATGATGAGTCACTGTGCTAGCTAGCTAGCCATACCATTTTATATTGTTGAGGTATAAACAAAAAAAAAGAAAAAAGAAAAGTTCAGAAACGTTATTTCTGTCGATTATTCATCCCCTTTAATAATACCAGTTGGTATTGTGTTTGATATCGTTGGAAAGCCTGATTAGTCACCTTTACAACGAGGTACAACTTGCAACTTGTGTTGCTCACTCCACGAATGCATGATCCTTACAAGTTATACCTCTTTGTAAAGGTGACTAATCAGGCTTTCCAACGATATAAAATACAATACCAATACCCTAAAGGGGAGGAATAATCGACCGAAATAACATTTCTGAAGTTTTTTTTTAGGAGTTTATTACATTTAAATCTATAATTTATTTTCCAGATATTTATTGACAGAGACCCCACAGCTTTTGCACCATCTTGAATTTCCTCCGAACCAAAGAACTCGACCTGCGGTAAGGAACCTGCATACTGTACAGGAACAGAATACAAACTATGTTGGGAAAGCATACTTGTAAAGGTTGTCATGGTGAAGGTCTTATGACTGGTGTTTTCTTGTCTTTGTAGGGGGTAAACATAAACATTCTTCGTCATGAAGCTGAGTTTTATGGAATAACGCCACTAGGTATGGCTTTGATGACCAGCTGGATGCACTCAAACCTAAACTAAAACACTGACTCTGTATGCACTCAAACCTAAACTAAAACACTGACTCTGTGTGCACTCAAACCTAAACTAAAACACTGACTCTGTGTGCACTCAAACCTAAACTAAAACACTGACTCTGACTAACTCTGGTGTAATATTCACAAAACAATACCAACACACAACAGCTTGAGCTGAATTTTAGTGACATATGTTTACTAATATGTAATAAGTAATACTTTTTATCGACATATACGTTTACTAATATGTAATAAGTAATACTTTTGTAGTGACATATGTTTACTAATATGTAATAAGTAATACTTTTTCAGTGACACATATGTTTACTAATATGTATATGTAATACGTAATACTTTTTCAGTGACACATATTTTTACTAATCTCTGGTGTCGATGACTGTTAAATGACTGTTTCCTGTCTGTTAAATGACTGTTTCCTGTCTGTTGAATGACTGTTTCCTGTCTGTTGAATGACTGTTTCCTGCAGTGCGACGCTTGTTGCTGTGTGAGGAACTGGACCGATCGTCCTGTGGCAGTGTGCTCTTCCATGGCTACCTCCCACCTCCAGGTAATAATAATATATATACACTACCGTTCAAAAGTTTGGGGTCACTTAGAAATGTCCTTGTTTTTGAAAGAAAAGCAGTTTCTTTCAATGAAGATAACATTAAATTAATCAGAAATACACTCTATACATTGTTAATGTGGAAAATGACTATTCTAGCTGCAAACATCTGGTTTTTAATGGAATATCTACATAGGTGTATAGAGGCCCATTTCCAGCAACCGTCACTCCAGTGTTCTAATTGTACATTGTGTTTGCTAATCGCGTTAAAAAGCTAATGGATGATTAGAAAACCCTTGAAAACCCTTGTGCAATTACAAGTATTACATACTTATAATGCAACAATTATGATAACCATCTTATTATCTTAGTTTACTGTCATTTCAATGCATTATAGACATTTTCTTTACAGCAAGCATAACAAAAATACGTTTTTTGATCGCTATTATGCCACTATGAGTACACCGACCAACGCGACGCGGACCGACCAACGCCGAAGTATAAACTGGGAGAGCCCTTGCGTAGGCTACGGCGTAGCCGCGCGTAAATTCGACGCAGAAGTATAAATTGGGCTTGAGTCATGGGATCAGTCTGTCTCTATGCTCCTCCCACAGCCATCCCGGCCCGTAAGACAAGCCCCGCCCCTGCGGTCCTGGGCCCCGCCCCTGAAGAGTGCCCTGGCCCCAGCGGAGCGGAGGGGGGGTTCCCCCGGCCCTGCCCCCCCCACCCCGCCCTACCCGGCCCCCCAGGAGCAGAGGGGCCACACAGGCTGGGTGAGTGAGAGGGACGGCTTACTAAGATTTGAACGTGGTCTATAAAATAAGGAGCAAATTCTTTTATTCTTTTATTATTTTAATTACAAATATTTCTTGTAAAACTTGATAATTTGTGTTGGGGACATGGCAAATACCAAATGCAAAGTGGTTAAAATCCAAAATAATATCTTTAAGACCCTTTTTTTGTTATTTAGGCAAGGCAAGGCAAGGCAAGTTTATTTGTAAAGCACATTTCATACAACAGGGGCAATTCAAAGTGCTTTACATACATTATTAAAAAATACAGCAAGAGGAGCATAAGAAAATAAAAATTACAATGAATAAAAGCAAATATAAGAAGTAAATAGATAAAACATTTAAAAATACATTAGTTAATGGAAAAAAGACATTGATAGAAGTGTTTGTGTTTAATCATAACTGGTGCAAAACATGAAGGTTTTTAGCTTAGATTTAAATATTTTAAGGGTTTGGGCCTGTTTGATTTCTTCAGGGAGTTTGTTCCAGGAGCATGCAGCAGCGTGACTGAAAGCTGCTGCACCGTGTTTTGTTTTTACTCTTGGAATTATTAGCTGATTAGTCTCAGCTGACCTTAGGGACCTTGCGGGAATATAGGGTGGGAGGAGATCTGATATGTATTTTGGTCCAAGACCATTTTGTGATTTGTATGTAATTAGGAGGATTTTGAATTCAATTCTCTGAGAGACTGGTAGCCAGTGCAGGGATCTCAGGATTGGTGTAATGTGTTCAAATGTCTTTGTTTTTGTTAGGACCCTAGCAGCGGTGTTTTGGATGAGCTGCAATTTACGAACAGCTCCTTTAGATAGGCCTGTTAGTAGACCATTACAATAATCAAGTCTACTCCAAACAAATGCATGGATGAGTTTTTCAAGGTCTTGCTTGGACATGAAACCTCTCATTCTTGTTATGTTTTTCAGGTGATAGTAGGCTGATTTAGTTATCGAGTTTATGTGGCTGTTGAAGTTTAGATCGGAGTCTAGAATTACACCAAGATTTCTGACCTGTTTTTTAGTTTGACAAAACAACAATTTATATGATAAGGAAGACCTAAATCTATAAATGAAGCCTTTTAGAACAAACATTTTAAATCAGATAGTAATATCCTGTAATAGGAGGATTTTCCTGAGGACATTAAAAGTCAACGCTTAACAGGACTGACCCTTTAAATCACCAACTGCCAAAGAGTTCCGGAACACTCACCACCTAGAGTGTTTCGTGTGGAATCTACCTAGCAACAGTACTTTGATTGGCTACAAACAATGTTGACAATTTGGGTGACTTTATTCAGCCTCGGCAGTGAATGAGTTAAAGCTAGTAAGGATAAAACAAAACAACAAAGGTATTGTGGTTGGCTCCAGCACTAATGCAGGTTAAAACACACCGTTAAGAGTTTAAACTGTCAATGTGCAATAGGAGATAATAGGCGGATATGATATGAGAGCTGAACAGGTCGGTGCATTCACGTTGGAGTTAACATGACCTGACACAGGCTCTACTCAGGAAGGAAACCTCAGAGTTAGCCTAGCCTGTTAGCCTAGCTTGTTAGCCTAGCCTGTTAGCCTAGCTTGATGTAACGTGAGCTCAGAGTGCGTGTATGAGACAGGGTCTGGTTGGTCCACCTCAAAACAAATAGCAGAGAAACGCACGTCACCATAACTGTCCCTCCTAAAGACCCATCTCTTCAGGCTATTGTCTTTAGAATGGGTAGCTGCTACTTACACACAACGACCACTAGTTGGCGAGCCTTGTAAATTAGCCTGCCTCCTACACAGAAAAACTGCAAAATAGCTTTATACTAGCTTATCCTGATGTGGTTTTGAAAATGTAAGGATACTGGGTGGTAGAACGCACATGTCTAGGAAAAGTCATGAAAGGAGGGTCCTGAAATTTGATTGAGTGCAAAGATCTATAACAACATTTACTCACAGTGTCAAATGATCCCACCCATGGCTGCTCTAGTGTTAATGACCCCACCCATGGCTGTTCTAGTGTTAATGACCCCACCCATGGCTGTTCTAGTGTTAATGACCCCACCATGGCTGTTCTAGTGTTAATGACCCCACCCATGGCTGTTCTAGTGTTAAATGACCCCACCCATGGCTGTTCTAGTGTTAATGACCCCACCCACGGCTGTTCTAGTGTTAAATGACCCCACCCATGGCTGTTCTAGTGTTAATGACCCCACCCAAGGCTGTTCTAGAGTTAATGACCCCACCCAAGGCTGTTCTAGTGTTAAGCTGCTACCAGGACAATCAGTCAGCTGTCCCGAGTCGTCCTGATTGGGCTCCAGCCACGCCCACCGGGTCGCCGACCTGCTTGGTTAGGAAACAAACCAGGGCACAAGAGAGGTCACCCAGACTGGGCCAGAGGGCCGGTGTTGGTACCGAAGTTGAGTGGTTGTCGGATTTTGATCGGGGTCCTGCCATTACTGATGACGTATCACCGTATGTTTGGCTATGATGACGTTACACTTTATGATTGGCTGGGATGACGTAACACTTTATGATTGGCTGTGATGACGTAACACATTATGATTGGCTGTGATGACGTTACACTTTATGATTGGCTGTGATGACGTTACACTTTATGATTGGCTGTGATGACGTTACACTTTATGATTGGCTGTGATGACGTTACACTTTATGATTGGCTGTGATGACGTTACACTTTATGATTGGCTGTGATGACGTAACACATTATGATTGGCTGCAGAGCCGTAAACGGAAGCCATCTGGGCTACAGGAGCGGGCTATTTTGCTAACGTTAGCAAACAATGTCAATGTGAACTCAACCCTAACCCTAACCCTAATACTAACCTTAACCTTAACCCTAAAGCCGAAAACCCACCAGCCGCCTTACCTTACCGAATTTGTGCGTGGCGGAACTTTTGCTGGACTTTTAGGTGCGTCGTCCTCACCAGACGCGTGTTTGCTACTTCCGCGGTGCGTCTCAAATAGTGGGTTTTCTGAGGTGTGCTTATGGAGAACTATCTAATTTACATTAGAATAGGTACACTATATATAGGCGCAAGTTCAGTCTGTGGTGAATCAGCAGTGCTGTGAGTTTGTCTTTCCACAATATCTTCAACCAGATCAACTTCCAGATGGAACGAAGAGGTAAGTAGTCTGCTCCGTCATTTGTTTAATTATAAAACTGCATGTAGATCATGAAGAAAATAGACTGTGTAGGACAACATATTATCTATATATTTTTCTTTTTTCTCTTATGTAACGTAACTTTAAATAGTTTAGATTACACCACTTGTCTAGTCGCATTTCCTAAATCAAAGTAACGTGGTGACATCAAATTTTGTTGTCGTTGTTTTTTAGGTCGAGTCGACAGAAGAAAAGCCATTGCTCTTTATCTGTTGCTTGTAAACGCCCAGAGACGACGTCGAATGTGGATTCACCCAATAAACCAGAGGAGGAGAGAACATGGAGCTTTCCACCATCTAGTAGCTGAGCTGCGTCTAGATGAAGGAAGACACATGCAGTACTTCAGGATGAGCGCTCAGTCACTGGATCATCTTCTGTCCATAGTTGGACCCGACCTCACCAGGCAGACAACTAATTACCGGGCTTCCATTGAGCCCAAACAGAGGCTTGCTGTTACACTGAGGTAATTATAGTGGTTTTACTGTTGTCGGACATGCAATGAGCAATACTATCATCATAATAATAATACATTAGACTTATATAGCGCTTTTCTAGACACTTAAAGACGCTTTACAAACTGAAAAGATTGAGTAGTAATAATAAAAAGAAACAACAAATAAATAAGAGAAAGTATAGGGGTCTTATTAATTTTTTGATTACTAAATCTAAATCTAAGTGTCTTTGTAGGACAATCTACAATCTACGACAATCTACAATAGCATAATAAATAAAGGTAACAAGTGTTTTTATTGAACAAATAAATGAAAACATAAATGAATGAATGAAAACTAAATGAACTAAGCTGAACTGAACTAAATGAACACAACACATTTTCTATACACAAATATCAGCTGAGGGGGTGGGCTTTTCTTGGATAACCCCAGAGACAAATGTGTCTTGTAAATATTTTGTTATTGTACTCTTGTGACTTGTGTCAGACTGTCGAGGCAGAATTAGCACACTTAACGACCCCAACCTGATAGACAATGAAAAACCATTTTCTCTGCTAGAAACTTGACATTGGCCAGACAACAGACACATGTAAATGATCACAAAGACCTGATTGCTCTCTTTTCTCCTAGAGCCAGACAGAGCAACCGAACGCAATCTGTGACCAATGTGTTCCTTTTCCACCTTTGTGTCTGTCTGTCATGCTCGTAAACTGTTCTCCTTTTGAAAAAGACAGTTATGTGCATGACTATGCATTTGAAGAAACCTACCTAGAGGCTGCCTTTCTCTATGCTGTATTTAGACTACTCCAAAGTTGACATACAACCCAATAACAGTACTGTTTTACTGTCGCTATGCTTATTCATATCTGGCTCATAAATGAAGCAATAAAACACGCTAACCTTCTGGGCTGCTCATGAGGGAGCAGGAAACTCACTACACCGTCATATTTCCTCTCTTTAGTTTGGCCACCTGCAGAGCCACTCTGCTTATCTTGTTGCTTTCTGTTTTTAACAAAAGCATCACAGAGCACCTTCCACCTCCACCTGCAGTCATCAACTGTGGGGAGAAGTCATTAAATGTGTTATAAGTAAGCAATTTACCATGAGAGGAAGTGAGTTGTGGAGACATTTACCACTGGTACAGGGTTGATTTACATGTACAATCATTAATCGTTTCAGAATACATATATCCTTCCGCCACACAATATAGTCCCATAAACAAGATCAACCATTGCATTGAAGGTCAGCACAGGTGTTCTTAATCAGATTGATTGGGAGGAGCATTGATACTGGTAATGCGGTCTGAACTGTGGGTTGTTGGGGTATTTACCACTGTTGCTAGCCAATCAGAATCCAGTATCCAAACATGCTGTTGTAGAACAACATACTGGAAATGACACTACTTTTTGTGTTTCTTACACAGGTTCCTAGGAACAGGTGAAAGCTTCTCAAGCCTTGCCTTCCAATATTGCCTTGGGAACACCACGGTGGCTAACTCTGTTCATATGACCTGCAGAGCCATCGAGAAGCACATGACAGAGACGCACTTCCCTACGCCAAATGAAGGGATGTGGAAAGCCGTTGCCTCCAAATTCTGGTCCAAGTGGAACTTCCCAAACTGCCTAGGTGCCATTGATGGCAGACATGTGAACATCACAGCACCTCCAAATTCCGGAAGCTTGTTCTCCAACTACAAGAAGACATCTTCTGTTGTTCTTCTCGCCTTGGTAGACGCGGAGTACCGCTTGACATTTGTCCAGGTGGGGGACCACGGAAGGACAAGCGATGGTGGCATGTTCTCCAACTCTGCTCTGGGAAAAGGCATGGAGCAAAAAACTTTGGGCGTGCCTGCAGACAGCCCTTTACCAGGGTCGGGTGGACAGGGTCCCATGCCCTACACCATGGTGGGGGGCGCTGCCTCCCCCCTTAAGCCCTATCTGATGAGGCCATTTCCTGGGACCAATCTCCCAAGATTGAGAAACGTTTTTAATGACCGCCTGTCGCGGGCCAGGGTGGTGGTTGAGCGTGCCTTCGGCATTCTCTCATCCAGATGGAGGGTGCTCCTCACAAGGATCAGTTTGAATCCAGAGAATGTGGACTCTGTGATCATGGCGACGTGCATCCTGCACAATTACCTGCTGACCCCGTCTCAAAACCAAAGCTGGCTGGATGAGGCTGAAGACAGAGTAGACCGACTCCTACCAGTAATGAACATGGGTGGGAACAGGGGAGGGAGGGATGCATTTGGTGTGCGGGACAAGCTCTGCACATTTTTCACCTCCCCTGAGGGTCAAGGGTCCTGGCAGGACCGAATGCTGTAGGGCTCACAGTAGGGGGGTGGGGCGGGGCGGCTGTGGCGCAGGAGGTAGAGTCGCCGTCTGAAGCCCAATTTATACTTCTGCGTCGAATTTACGCAAGGGCTCTCCCAGTTTATACTTCTGCATTGGTCGGTTTGCGTCGCGTTGGTCGGTGTACTCATAGCGGCATAATAGCGATCAAAAAGCTTATTTTTGTTATGAATGAATCAATGGTCTTTATTGTCATTGCTACAGTACAGGTACCACTTGCTTGTTGTAAATAAAAGTTCTATGATGCATTGAAATGACATTAAACTAAGATAATACGATGGTTATCATAATTTTTCAAATCTTTATTAATAAGTAATTACAGAAAAAGTAAATGACATTTCTGTCATGGCTTCCGCATTTTGGCCTACGAGAGAGTCGGAATCATGTCGGAATCATGTGCTACCAAGCGGACCAATCACAGTG
Organism: Nansenia antarctica; assembly: GCF_963989245.1. Lineage (NCBI taxonomy): Eukaryota > Metazoa > Chordata > Actinopteri > Argentiniformes > Microstomatidae > Nansenia > Nansenia antarctica. The sequence continues at coordinate 75,554,074 of NC_137688.1, read as the reverse complement.
CTTACGGTTGCGTAGGCACTGCCGTGTAGTTACATTTTTGGAGAGGTGCACGTCAACCTACGGCGTAGCCTACACAAGTCGATTTTACGCAGAAGTATAAATTGGGGGGCGCTTAGGTGGTGTAGCGGGTTAAGCACTGACCATGTAACCGCAGGGTCCCCCACCCAAAAAAATTTTTTTTTATAAATTGGGCTTAATGATCACAAGATTGGCAGATCAGCGGTTCGAGCCCCGGCTGGCCACATGTCGAAGTGTCCTTGGGCAAGACACTGAACCCCAAAATTGCTCCCAGTGAGCGGGCCGGCGCTTTGCATGGTAGCTTGCCGCCATTGGTGTGTGAATGTGTGTGTGAATGGGTGAATGAGAGGCCGTTGTAAAGCGCTTTGGAGCAGCTTTGGAGCAGCCAAAAAGGCGCTATATAAGTGCAGTCCATTTACCATTTAGGGGTTTAACTGAAGTACTTGTTGTCTTCTTGTTGTTTAATTTACAATTCTTTGTGAAGCCTTTAAATAAATACTTGCGAGTAATCTCTGTTTCCATTATTCAAATAATCAACTAAAATGTTGAAATATAACACACATATTTCTATGTAATAACAAATTGCATAAAAGTAATTGGTGTTCTATCCTCTTATCAACAGTTACTGCTTAGACTTTGGCTTGGAAAGGAGACATTCATTTACATATGAAAAGAAGGTGTTGTGTAGGGGAGATCGACGTCGAGCGATAGAAAGAGGGGGAGGGGTGGGTCACCTACGCATTTCGGTAATGAAGGTGAAAAGAATAAACAAGTATATTTTAAATATCTCAAAGTACGCTACAGTTGGAATAACATGTAGGCTATAGCCACTCTATACAAAGCAGCAATTTATTCGCTCAAACATTAGATACATTCATTTTTTAAAGTCAAACATCGCATGTGTCACACACAAATACATAAAACATTTTATATATTACCTTCTGCTTCAACAGCTGAAGCGTGTTGCGGTTGATACATTTCTGGGTGTTTTTCAACTTCGACAATTAGCTTGCAGTCATCCATCTTCAAGTGCGCGTTTTGATAATGTATCGATCTATGCCTTCTTTACCCTCTGACCTCTGAGTGAGTGAGAGAGAGAGAGAGAGACTTCTACTTTAGACTTGTTTACAGTTCTAATTTATTTGTATTTATATGTTTTTAAACTGCAATGTCAACACTTCTTTTTCACTTATTAACATAACAATTATAATTCATAATAAAATATAATTCCAGCCTACGTGGGGGTTTATGCTATGACTACAGTATTTTAAAGTGTTGATTTAAAAAGACATAGATGTAGACATTGAAACTGTAGTCTATGTTGCTGGTAGATAATTTTCACGTCGGCCTCGCGCTGAAAAACACGCGTTGAATAGACAAGCCTTCTACTCTCTAGCGAGCGGCAGCAGTCGGCGTGAGTCGCCGGTGAGAGGGCCTCTCACGCAGCAGGTGGGACTGCTACAACCTGTTAGAATGTGCGCCTAAATGAGACTCACAGGTAGCGTGACCGTAAGGTCGCTTTGACGCATCCAGTGTAATTTGGGCCTAACCCTAACCTTAACACTAACGACATTAGCAAACTAGCCCGCTCCTGTAACCCAGATGGCTTCCATTTACGGCTCTGCAGCCAATCATAATGTGTTACGTCATCCCAGCCAATCATAATGTGTTACGTCATCCCAGCCAATCATAATGTGTTACGTCATCACAGCCAATCATAAAGTGTTACGTCATCCCAGCCAATCATAATGTGTTACGTCATCACAGCCAATCATAATGTGTTACGTCATCACAGCCAATCATAATGTGTTACGTCATCCCAGCCAATCATAATGTGTTACGTCATCCCAGCCAATCATAATGTGTTACGTCATCACAGCCAATCATAATGTGTTACGTCATCACAGCCAATCATATGGTGACACGTCATCATTAATGGCAGGACCCCGTTAAAATTCCAACAACCGTTCTACTTCGGTACCAACGATTCACTTACCTCGTCAGATGTGTTTGTTGTACGTCTCTCTGGATGAAGGTGTCCAGCTGACCGTCAGACATGTAAAACTGTGGTGTTGTGATCACCAAAGGTGATGGAGCATTCCAAACCTTTTGCTCTTTAATTATGTTTTTATAGCCAATGTAAAGCACTTTGTGACCGCTGGTCTGTGATAGGTGCTATATAAATACACTTGACTTACTTCCTTACTCTCTTGTGTCTCCAGCGCCGGCCGTGGACCCCAGGAAGGTTCTGATCGTAGCCGGACACAACAACTGGATCGTGGTGGCGTACGCTCACTTCCTCATCTGCTACAGGTACGGCAGACGCGGCTCCTCTGGGGTTCAGGTGGTTTAGCATGGGCGCTAACAACGTTAGGTTGTGGGTTCGCAACGTTAGGTTGTGGGTTCGCACGCACACACACACACACACACACACACACGGACGAACACACACACACACACACACATGTATATATACACAGGCACCGCACACACGCATCGCGTACGCACGCACACACACACACACACACACACACACACGGACGAACACACACACACACACACACACACATATATACAGTATATACACAGGCACCGCACACACGCATCGCACGCACGCGTACGCACGCACACACACACACACACACACATGTGCGTGCGTGTGCAATGCGTGTATGCGGTGCGTGTATATATATATATATATATATGTGCGTGTGTGTATGTGTGTCCGTCCGTGTGTGTGTGTGTGTGTGTGTGTGTGAGCAGGATAAAGGAGTCCTCAGGGTGGCAGCAGGTGTTCTCCAGCCCCTCCCTGGACTGGCCCATCCAGCGCATCGCCCTGAACGCCAAGGTGGCGGCGGGGGGCGGGGGGGTGGTGGGCGGTCCCCATGGCGACAAGGACAAGATGGTGGCCGCTGCCTCGGGCAGCAGAATCATCCTCTGGAGCATCCAGGACGGAGGGGGGGGCAACGAGATAGGTAGGAGGGGGGGGAGATAGGAGGGGGGGGAGATAGGTAGGAGGGGGGAGGAGATAGGTAGGAGGGGGGAGGAGATAGGAGGGGGGGGGGGTATTAGTACAGCACATTTCATACAACAGGGTCAATTCAAAGTGCTTTACGTACATTATTAAAACACAGCAAGAGGAGCATAGTAAGAAAATAGAAATGACAATGAATAAAATCAAATATAAGAAGTAAATAGATAAAACATTCAATAAGACAATAGTTAATGGATAAAAGACATTGATAGAAGTGTTTGTGTTTTTAGCTTAGATTTAAATATGTTAGATATTTGGGCCTGTTTGATTTCTTCAGGGAGTTTGTTCCAGGAGCATGCAGCAGCGTGACTGAAAGCTGCTGCACCGTGTTTTGTTTTCACTCTTGGAATGATTAGCTGATTAGTCTCAGCTGACCTTAGGGGCCTTGTGGGAATATAGCGTGGGAGGAGATTTGCCCTAGGATGTTGTACTAGTCAAGTACAGTGAAGTTCTCCCCCCTAGGTGTGTTCAGCCTGGGAGTACCAGTGGACCACCTCTTCTTCATTGGTAACCAGCTGGTTGCCACCAGCCACACTGGGAAAGTGGGGGTGTGGAACGCTGTCACACAGCACTGGCAGGTAGGGGGGGGTGTGGTGTGTGTATCTGTATATATATATATGTGTGTGTGTGTGTGTGTGTGTGTGTGTGTATGTATGAATGTATGAATGTATGTATGTATCAGGCACGTGCCGTGAGCTTTTAGATTGGGTAAGCATAAGATATAGAAATACACGTAATTACACATACACGCTATCAGTGAACGCAGTTTCAAGGAAATGCAATTTTGATGCCCTAGAACCCGCTAATAAACTGTAGTGTCACTTTGTGATCAGATTACCAAAACCAAAAAATACAGTTGCCAGTTTCGACTATATCAGGGGTGCTCATTGTTCAAAGATCTTTTCAAGTAGCCAACCTACTGATATCTACAAGTCCAGTTTCAATATCGCACACGCACACACGCACAACACAGACACACACCGTTTCCATCCTCCATAGTAAACTCACAACACACTTTCTTTTCACACTTTGTCACACAGGCACTTGACATCACATCACAGACCCTCCCTCTCAAAGTACTCAAACCATATAAACAAGCACAGATCGCCACCAGCCTCGCGAATCATATACATCATATAAACCGCTCATACCAGGCTTGCTGTAGCCGCTGGCGACTCTCCCTTTCTGGGTCAGTGTGAACATCGGTGAGCGAGCGGCCGGGCGGCCTTTAGCCAGTAGTTGTGTTTTTCCAGTCCAGTCCAGTCTACGAAATCCCTTTAGGTCGCTGACAGTAATGTCCATATTCACAAAATCAAGCAAGTTATCCTGATTGATTATTATTATTTAGATCGTTTGAGCTAGCTGGCATAAGCTATTCTGCCGGGCGAGAGGTGAAATGTTAAGTGAACTTGAAAGTGATAAGAGCCAATCAGTAGCTCTTATCGGAATGAAAGACCTACTCTGATTGGCTGTAAGCATGCTTACCCTGGTCACATTAAACAGCGGGTTGAGGCATCGGAAAAAAATAAAAAAGACATTTTCACGCATTCGAATGTACACGAGGGAAAGCAGAGAGCGGAGTGCTTATATGCAAAGCAGAGTAGGGAGTGCTTTACTCCTACAGGTGGCGCTAAAAATGCAACGTCAAAATGAATGACTCCTGCTGCCCTGGGACCTAAAATACGACTCTTTTAATGAAAACAAACAAACGGTTACATGCACTTTTATTTTAATATTTTCCTTTTTTCTTTTTTCGTTGGGTAAGCACTGCTTACCCTGCTTATATGGACGGCACGTCCCTGGTATGTATGTATGTATGTATGTGTGTGTGTATATATATATATATATATATATATATATATATATATATATATATATATATACACTGTATATGTCTGTGTGGTGTGTACTGTATATATACAGTATATGTGTGTGTGTGTGTGTAGATGCAGGACGTGGTCCCCATCACCAGCTGTATATATATATGTGTGTGTGTGTGTGTGTGTAGGTGCAGGATGTGGTCCCCATCACCAGCTGTGACACGGCCGGCTCCTTCCTGCTGCTCGGCTGCACCAACGGATCCATCTACTACATAGGTACACACACACACACACACACACACACACACACCCACACGTTACATCTACATCTGTCCTACCTGTCCGGACGTAGTTTCTCTGTCCAGCTAGGATAATGTTTCTCCTCTGAGGCCCCTCAGAACCTGTGGGGTTCCTCAAGGGTCGATACTGGGGCTGCTTCTACTTCTCCTCTACATGCTGCTAGGCTCTATACATGCTGCTAGACTCTATACATGCTGCTAGACTCTATACATGCTGCTAGGCTCTATACATGCTGCCCCTAGGCTCTATACATGCTGCCCCTAGGCTCTATACATGCTGCCCCTAGGCTCTATCCTGGCAAACCATGGCATGTCCTCCTTCCACTGTTATGCTGACGACGTCCCCTCTCCCTCCCCTACCTCTCTCTCCCCCTCCTCTCTCCTCTCCCCGTCCTCCCTCCTCCACCCCCACTCCTCTCCTCTCCCTCCCTCCCGTCTCTTTCCCCTCCTCCCCCTCTCTCCTCCTCCTCTCTCCTCTCCCCGTCCTCCCTCCTCCCCCACTCCTCTCCTCTCCCTCCCTCCTGTCTCTTTCCCCTCCTCCCCCTCTCTCCTCCCCCTCTCTCCTCTCAGACATGCAGAAGTTCCCTCTGAGGATGAAGGATAACGACCTGCTGGTGACGGAGCTCTACCACGACCCCTCCAACGACGCCATCACCGCCCTCAGCGTCTACCTCACGCCCAAGACCAGTGAGGCGTACACACGTACACACTACCTCACTACTCCTCCTAACCCTGACCCCTGGCAGCCGTCTTCACTCCTAACCCTCCTCAGCTTTACCACGGCTTTACTCCCGGTGCACTGGTCGTCTCATGTGGTCTTCTCTCTCTGTCGGTGTCTGTCTGTCTGTCTCTCCCTGTGTCTCTCTCTCTCTCTCTCTCTCCCTGTCTCTCTCTCTCTCTCTCTCTCTCTCTCTCTCTCTCTCTCTGTCTCCCTCTGTCTCTCTCTCTGTGTCTGTCTCTCTCTGTCTCCCTCTCTCTCCCTGTCTCTCTCTCTCCCCCCCCCCCCCCCCCCCCTCCTCTAGGTGTGAGTGGTAACTGGATAGAGATAGCGTATGGGACCAGCTCCGGGGCGGTGAGGGTGATCGTGCAGCACCCAGAGACGGTGGGCTCGGGACCCCAGCTGTTCCAGACCTTCACCGTCCACCGCAGCCCGGTCATCAAGATCATGCTGTCAGAGAAGCACCTGGTCTCAGGTGAGGGGGTGGGGGTGGTGTGTGTGTGTGGGGGGGGGGGTTGTGGGGGGGATAGCTTTTATGATTGTAGCAACGCAAACCGCTCGAAATGTGTTGGCCGATATGTGTTAGAGAGTTTGTTTTTGACATTGTTTGTGTGTGTGTGTCTCTCTCTCTCTCTCCCCCTCTCTCTCTCTCTCACTCCTCCCCTCTCTCACACTCTCTCTTTCTCTCTCTCCATCTCCCCCTCTCTCTCTCCCCCTCTCGCTCTCTCTCTCCCTCTCTCCCTCTCACTCCCTTTCCACCCCCCCTCTCTCTCCATCTCCCCCCTCTCTCTCCATCTCCCCCTCTCTCTCCATCTCCCCCCTCTCTCTCACTCTCTCCCTCCCCCCCTCTTCCTCTCTCTCTACCCCTCTCTCTCCCCTTCCCTCTCCTCCCTCCCCCCCCCCCCCCCCTCAGTGTGTGCTGACAACAACCACGTGCGTACGTGGACCGTGACCAGGTTCCGGGGGATGATCTCCACCCAGCCAGGCTCCACCCCCCTGGCCTCCTTCAAGATCCTCTCATTGGAGGAGACGGAGAGCCACGGCAGCTACTCCTCTGGCAACGACCTAGGTGGGGGAGGGAGGGGAGGGGAGGGTTGGAGGGAGGGAGGGTAGGGAGGGAGGGATCGGAGGGAGGGATCGGAGGGGAGGGGAGGGTTGGAGGGAGGGAGGGTAGGGGAGGGTAGGGAGGGAGGGAGGGTAGGGGAGGGAAGGAGGGAGGGAGTAGGGGAGGTGGTAGAGCAGCACTGTGACTACCCTGGTCTCCCTCAGGTCCGTACGGGGAGAGAGACGACCAGCAGGTGTTCATCCAGAAGGTGATCCCCATGACCAACAAGCTGTTCGTCCGCCTCTCCTCCACCGGCAGGAGGTACGATGCTACGCTAGCTCCCCTCTCACACACGCTAGGCTAGCTCCCCTCTCACACACGCTAGGCTAGCTCCCCTCTCACACACGCTAGGCTAGGACGGGTACGACACCACACACACGTCTGTCCCTATGCTAGCTCTTTTGAAATCCTCCTATGAATGTAAAGCGGTCTGGTCTGGTCTGATATGTGTCATTGTTCAAAAGCTTTGGTCCTCATGTCGGGATCTGATCTTTCTTTCGAAAACTCTGAATACATTTCTGCGTTGTTGAAGATTGCTAGTCGACTAACACAGCTTGTTCTGTGAGCCTGCTAACAATGTAAAGTAGTGTTGTAGTTAACTAGGTAACAATGTAAAGTAGTGTTCTAGTTAACTAGGTAACAATGTAAAGTAGTGTTCTAGTTAACTAGGTAACAATGTAAAGTAGTGTTCTAGTTAACTAGGGTAACAATGTAAAGTAGTGTTGTAGTTAACTAGGTAACAATGTAAAGTAGTGTTCTAGTTAACTAGGTAACAGTGGGGATTACTCACCCAATCACATTGCGTTGTTGCAGTATTTTGTCTTGACTAGCGAGTTTGTGTTGTGATTCTCAACAATGTTGAAACGTACCGTAGTTCCGTGTTTCAAAAGTAAAAGTCACTGCTCTGTGGCGGTCCCTGGTGGCAGGATCTGCGAGGTGCAGGCGGTGGACGGCACCACCATCTCCTGCTTCACGGTGAGGGAGTGCGAGGCGTCCAGCAGGATGGGGTCCCGACCCCGCCGCTACCTGTTCACCGGCCACGGCAACGGAAGCATCCAGATGTGGGACCTGACGACCGCCATGGATACGGTCGGCAAGGGGGAGGAGAGGAGGAAGGATGGTGAGGAGGGGGGAGGAGAGGAGGAAGGATGGTGAGGAGGGGAGGGGACGGGGAGGGGGAGGAGGGGAGGAAGGAGGGTGAGGAGGGGGGAGGAGAGGAGGAAGGATGGTGAGGAGGGGAGGGGATGGGGAGGGGGAGGAGAGGAGGGGGAGGAGAGGAGGAAGGAGGGTGAGGTGGGGGGAGGAGAGGAGGAAGGATGGTGAGGATGGTGAGGAGGAGGGAGGGAGGGAGGGGGAGGAGAGGAGGAAGGAGGGTGAGGAGGAGGAGGGGGGGGGTGGGGGAGGATGGTGAGGAGGGGGGAGCAGAGGAGGATGGTGAGGAGGAGGGGAAGGGAGGAGGGGGGGTGGGGGAGGAAGGTGAGGAGGGGGGAGGAGAGGAGGATGGTGAGGAGGGGGGGAGGGAGGAGAGGAGGAAGGATGGTGAGGAGGGGAGGGGAGGGGGGGGAATGATGGTAAGGGGGAGGGGAAGGGAGGAGGGAGGAGAGGAGGAAGGATGAGAGGAGGAAGGATGGTGAGGAGGGGGAGGATGGTGAGGAGGGAGGAGGAGGGGGGAGGAGAGGAGGAGGGGGAGGATGGTGAGGGGGAGAGGAGGAAGGATGGTGAGGAGGGGGGAGTGATATTCTGACCCTGTTGGTGTGTTTGATTGACAAGAGAGGTGGGCGGGCCCTCAGTGTTGACGTTGTGTGTGATTGACAGGTGAGGTGGGGCGGGCCCTCAGAGGAGGAGCTGCTGCAGCTGTTGGACCAGTGTGACCTCAGCACATCCCGCTGTGCCACGCCCAACATAAGCCCCGCCCCCTCGGTGCTGCAACACAGCCGCCTCCGAGAGTCCTGCTCCAGGTCAGACACCGGGGGGGGGGGTGTATGTGTCTGTGTGTGTGTGTGTGTGTCTTAGTCTTTTTACCGTGTGGGTGTGTGTATGTGAGCCGGTGTCTGTCTGCCTGTCTGTCTGCCTGTCTGTGTCTGTCTGTCTGTCTGTCTCTCTCTATCTGTCTGTCTGTCTGTCTGTCTGTCTGTGTCTGTCTCTCTCTGTCTGTCTGCCTGTCTGTCTGTCTGTCTGTCTGTGTGTCTGTGTGTCTGTCTGTGTGTGCCTGTCTGCCTGCCTGTCTGTCTGTCTGTGTGTCTGTGTCTGTGTCTCTCTCTCTCTCTCTCTCTCTCTCTCTGTGTCTGTCTGTCTGTCTCTCTGCCTGTCTCTCTCTCTCTGTGTCTGACCCCTCCTTCTCTCCCTCCTCCCAGCCTCCAGCTCCAGCCTCTCGTCCCGGAGCCTCCCCTCCCAGAGCCGGCCTCCTACGGGGCCCTGCGCCCCTACAGAGAGAGCCCCCTGCTGGCCCGCGCGCGCCGCACAGAGTCCTTCCACAGCTACCGCGACTTCCAGAGCTTCAGCCTGGCTAAAGGCCTGCTGGACAGCCCCCCCCCCTCCCCCAGAGAGACCGCCACCACCCAGGCCACCGACGCCCCCACCACCCGCCAGTCGCTGTGCGAGTTCGGGGCCGGGGGGGTGACGAAGGGGGGTTGAGCGAGAGGAGGGGAGGCTCCGTCATGGAGCTCTGGGCTAGCCGGACCGCTAGCACCGCCGCCGCTAACGCTAATGCTAACGCGGTAACAACCGCCCAGGCTACTACAACCGCTGCCGCCGCAGAGGGGGGGGGACCTGAATCGCCAGGGCAACCACCGCCGCCCCCCCCACCCCCACCCCCCGACAGCCCCCGAGACGTGCGTCGGAGGATGCAGTCGGAGGAGGTGGGGGGAGGGGAGGGTGGGGCGGAGGGGGGGAGGCCGAAGAAGGGGACGTCGTCCGAGGGGGGGGGTTGTTCCTGGGGAGGAAGAAGGCGGCGGCCCCCCCCGTGCCCCCCCAGCTCTCCTCCTCCCTGCCCTCGGGGGGGGGGAGCACGGAGGGAGGGGGGGGGCAGCGACTCCTCCCCATCCCCCTCCCCCACCAGGCTGGGCTCCTCCTCCACCTCCCCCCGGCACAAGAAGTGTGTCGCCCCCGCCGAGCCCACCAATCAGAACAGCAGCCTGTGATTGGCTCAGCCAATCAGGGGGGGAGGCCAGCACAGCACACAGTCACACAGACATCTCATACAGTTACGCTGCAAGGAAGGAACCCGTTTGACTCACCCAGGGGGGGGAGAGAGGGGGGGGGGGAGGCTGGAGATGGGATTATTTCCTCATTCTTCTCCGAGCCTCGACGGTCCTCCGATTTCTACCGACCGCTGGCCTCCCCTGGTTCTCACACACACCTACTGGAAATGACCACACAGGACATCTCTACCAGGGGGGGAGGGAGGGAGGGAAGACACACTGTCATCTGAGGAGAGGGGAGGGAGGTTCTCACCAGGCTGGGAGGGGGTCTTCTAGTCTTCTAGTCCAGAGCGTGACCTTCTGTAACCTTTCCACGTTGACCCTCCTTCCCTGGCTTACACCCTGGGCAGCTAGCTACAGTGTTGTTAGCGATGTCCTCCTCCCTGTGTGTGTGTGTGTGTGTGTGTGTGTGTGTGTTCCACTTGTACTCAGCTGCTACAAACAGGCGTACTACAGTCCTATGCGTTTGGCATTCTTTGAGGGTTTTGTGCGGGCGGGCGGATAGACAGACAGACAGACAGACAGACAGACAGACAGACCAGGTTGCAGACAGTGGGGTCACTCTGACATTGTGTGGTTGTGATTCACGTCATCCATGTGGTTACCAGTGAGACGGACGACTTCCTGTTGGTCCAGACGATGCTTGTTGGACCGAGGCCTCTGTCTGTCTCCATGTTTAGTTGTTTTGGACCGAGGCCTCTGTCTGTCTCCATGTTTAGTTGTTTTGGACAGAGACCTCTGTCTGTCTCCATGTTTAGTTGTGGCATCATGTGCATAAACACAGTGATCGTAATTCACCCAAACTGTGTCGCTTTCGGTGCTCCTCTGGCTGCATGCTACTGTAGACAACACTACACTACAACACTACACTGCAACACCACACTACTACACTACACTACTACACTACTACACTACACCACACTACACTACAACACTACACCACACTACTACACTACAACACTACACTACTACACTACACTACTACTACACTACTACAACACTACACTACAACACTACACTGCAACACCACACTACTACACTACACTACTACACTACTACACTACAACACTACTACACTACACCACACTACTACACTACAACACTACACTACTACACTACACTACTACTACAACACCACACTACACTACTACACTACTACACTACTACACTACTACACTACACTACTACTACACTACTACAACACCACACTACACTACTACACTACACTACTACACTACACTACTACACTACAACACCACACTACTACACTACACTACCACACTACTACACTACTACACTACAACACCACACTACTACACTACGCTACAACACTACACTACACAGTACACTACACAGTACACTACAACACTACACCACTACACTACTACACTACACATACAGTGACTCACCTTGTCTTGTTTTCAGTGAGACAGAGTAGAGATCTCACCAGAACACTTCTTCTCCTTCATCTCTGTGTTTGTTTGGTTGTCAGGATCATATTCAGTGCCTTCTTCTTTGACATCACTCACTTTAGAGGAGTCTGTCTGGCTAGAGGACAGTCTGTCTGTCTGTCTGTCTGTCTATAGGACAGTCTGTCTGGCTATAAGAAAAAAAAAGTCTGTCTGTCTGGCTATAGGACAGTCTGTCTGTAGGATAGTCAGTCTGTCTGTCTGACTGACTGTCTGTCTTTCAGACTCTCTGTCTGTCTGTAGGACAGTCTTTCTGTCTCTCTTCTGACTCACTGACTGTCCGTCTGTCTGTCTGTCTGTCTGTCTATAGGACAGTCAGTCTGCCTGCCTTTCAGACTCACTGTCTGTCTGACTGTTTGGCTTTGTCTGTCTGTCTGTCCAGCGGTGTGTCAGTTGTTGTCAAAGTTAGCTGCTGTTCGGTCACTACGGTAACCAGATATGATCTTTGTTATGAAGCGCAATGACAACAAGATCATCTAGGTTCCAATGGATCAAATCATTGTGACTCCTCCTAAGCCTCAGACATGACCATGTCCTTCTATACGGAGCTGTCAGGCAAAGGGTTAAATGTACAAACATGTAAATCTCATATGCAACCTGACCATAATGTGGAAAATGTTACCTACTTAATCAAAAAAACGATATATATAACGATACTGATGCATAAATGCGTGTGGAACTGTTGACATTTTATGCCATTTCTATATTATATGCTATGTATTTGTGTGTGTTATCATAGGCTATATGTCGGTTGTGTTGGTTAATAATTTATCGGACCTAATTGCGTTTGCACTCGCACGACGAAGACTAAAGGATCGAGTTTAACTCTCACATTTATTTTGTATGAGATTCTATCCGCTTGGGTTCAACCCTTTCCTTTCCTCTCTCTCTCTCTCTCTCTCTCTCTCTCTCTCTCTCTCTCTCTCTCTCTCTCCTCTCTCTCTCTCTCTCTCTCTCTCTCTCTCTCTCTCTCTCTCTCTCTCTCTCTCTCTCTCTCTCTCTCTCTCTCTCTCTCTCTCTCTCTCTCTCTCTCTCTCCTCTCTCTCTCTCTCTCTCTCTTCTCTCTCTCTCTCTCTCTCTCTCTCTCTCTCTCTCTCTCTCTCTCTCTCTCTCTCTCTCTCTCTCTCTCTCTCTCTCTCTCTCTCTCTCTCTCTCTCTCTCTCTCTCTCTCTCTCTCTCTCTCTCTCTCTCTTCTCTCTCTCTCTCTCTCGTCTCTAGTCTGGCTACGTTTACAAATCCACCCCAGCCAGATACTAACGGAAATATAAATATAATACGATATATAGCCGATATCTATTTATGTCGCTACTCGCTAGTCACAACGTTTTGTATAACACGTGTACATAACATGTGCGTTATGTCGCAATAGTCTACATTAGTCCTTACACAGTATATATGGTATGATGTTACTCACATGCTGCCACTGAAACACTGCTGTGGTGTACAGTCAGGTCTGGAACACTGCAACTATTTATAGGCCTGACGTTCAGCTTGGGTTTCCTCTGACTAAAAGTATTCACACTTACCTGTGTGTCTGCGCCAAGGCATTGAATATACAGGTGTGGTTACTAGAGTCTTACACCTGGGCCACACCCGAAACCTCTACCTTCATTTCGCCGTCCGTTTAATAGGTTAGAGCAGCCATACAGCCCATCTTAACAGGTTAGAGCAGCCACACAGCCATGTTAACAGGTTAGAGCAGCCACACAGCCTATGTTAACAGGTTAGAGCAG
>NC_137688.1:75518831-75540478 GCF_963989245.1 Nansenia antarctica | reverse complement strand
CCTTATCCTTTCCTTCCCCCCCCCCCCCCTCTGCAACCTTCTTTTTTCTCTATCCCTTTCTTTACGGTGAACTTGTGAATGGCAGCCAATCAGAGGCAGAGTCCCCTCAGCCTTCCTGACATCCACAGTAAGAAGTGATGCACTGCGAGAGAGAGAGAGAGAGAGAGAGAGAGAGAGAGAGAGAGAGAGAGAGAGAGAGAGAGAGAGAGAGAGAGAGAGAGAGAGAGAGAGAGAGAGAGAGAGAGAGAGAGAGAGAGAGAGAGAGAGAGCTCAAGTTGTAAAAGAAAATCAGGGGGGATGGTAGGTCCCCACAGCGTCAGTGACTTCAGTGTCAGTGACTTGGTAAAAATGTCATAGCATGTGTGCGTGCCCCCCCTCGCCCACAGTATTTTACTCAATATGTGCAAAACTAAATGTTGAAATAATACCAGCAGTAATACCACGTTCATTGATAAAATGACATAAGGGATGGAATGGGGGGATGGCCGTTTTAGAAGGGGGATGATTTTGACTGTTTTTATTTCAGGGGGGATGCCATCCCTCCTCATCCCCCCTCAACTCGACTGCTGGCTATAGGCGACTCCATGCTCATTACAAACTGTAACCTAACCTAATCTATTCAGACACGGCAGGATCACAGGTTAGCACAGTGTTGATGACGCAAGGCCAGAGTGAAAGCGGAGATGAGCATCACCTGGGTTCACTGGAGCTGTATGTGTGTGTGTGTGTGTGTGTGTGTGTGTGTGTGTGTGTGTGTGTGTGTGATTTCCAGTTTGCTAAGTGGGAGAATATCAACCCTACGGGATGAAACTGGAGCTGTGAGTATAGACGCCAGCGTTTCCTCCAGAGCCGGAGGGGACAAATGATGAGTCACTGTGCTAGCTAGCTAGCCATACCATTTTACATTGTTGAGGTATAAACAAAAAAATACACACAAAAAAAGGTTCAGAAACGTTATTTCTGTCGATTATTCATCCCCTTTAGTAATACCAGTTGGTATTGTGTTTGATATCGTTGGAAAGCCTGATTAGTCACCTTTACAACGAGGTACAACTTGCAACTTGTGTTGCTCACTCCACGAATGCATGATCCTTACAGGTTATACCTCTTTGTAAAGGTGACTAATCAGGCTTTCCAACGATATAAAATACAATACCAATACCCTAAAGGGGAGGAATAATCGACCGAAATAACATTTCTGAAGTGTTTTTTTAGGAGTTTATTACATTTAAATATACAATTTATTTTCCAGATATTTATTGACAGAGACCCCACAGCTTTTGCACCCATCTTGAATTTCCTCCGAACCAAAGAACTCGACCTGCGGTAAGGAACCTGCATACTGTACAGGAACAGAATACAAACTATGTTGGGAAAGCATACTTGTAAAGGTTGTCATGGTGAAGGTCTTATGACTGGTGTTTTCTTGTCTTTGTAGGGGGGTAAACATAAACATTCTTCGTCATGAAGCTGAGTTTTATGGAATAACGCCACTAGGTATGGCTTTGATGACCAGCTGGATGCACTCAAACCTAAACTAAAACACTGACTCTGTATGCACTCAAACCTAAACTAAAACACTGACTCTGTATTAGGGATGGACGGTTTTTCGGTTAAACCGAAAACCGGGGTTTATAAAAATAGAAACGTTTTTTTTTTTTAGAAGAATAAAATAGAATAAGAATAAAACTGGAACATGTCACATGTTTGTCGTGTGTGAAAATAACAATGATACAGTCTGAATCTGCCGCGCAATGAGTGAGAGGTTTGGTCAGTTGTGAAGAATAACTGAGGATTAATATCTAATTGGGATTATATTTAAGGGTAACGAATCACTCTATGGGAAAGATAGTTGCCTTCAGTTATTGGTAGATAGGAAAGGTTTTTTACAATTACTCGCTTACATTTAATAAGATCATTTTCGCTGCTCTCTGTAAAGCGCATTGGGTCACTTTTGTGAGAAATGCGCTATAGAAATAAAATGTGATTTGATTTGATATCAATCAATCAATCAAACTTTATTTATGTTCTATAGCACAAATCATGCATTGAATGTAACTCCAAGTGCAGTATTTACTAAACCACAATATAATAAAACAAGAGCTATACGGATCAAGAGTGTTTGTGCACAGCGCCACTGTGTGTGAAGGCGCTACTGAAAGTGATGACAGAACGCATGTCTCAGAAGATACGCGGTCACTTAGTGACGCAAAGGTAGTTCTGTATTTATCTCTATCTGTATTAGTACATTTATTTTGAAAGCTCTATTTTGACAGCTCTACCATGGGCACTTTTATTTTGATGGGGCATTCTTTGTTGATTGACTTACGACAGTTCAGGACGAGTCAGTCTCGCGGCATGTGGTTTTTATGAAAAGCTTTAAGTATGTTCACTGCATAATTCTAAGTCTAATATTTCAGTGATTATTGAGCAGTATTCAAATATTTAAATACATTGAGCAGCAGCTGAAACGTTGTCTAAGAACCAAGATATTGAGAAAGCAGTTCATTCAATGAAGACGCTGTTCCAAGAGATGATCTTCCGTGCAGGCGTGCACCCTGGATCAGCGGAGCTGGTGTGTTAAGTGTTCATGTGTTTTCATGTATGGTGTAGCTTACAAAAGTCTGCCTTTCCACTTTTATTTGTGAAACTAAGTAGCCTAAATGTGTTGCGACTGTGCTTACGGTGTTTTAATGGTGTTCGACATGAGTGTATTGTAGCAGTAGGGCTCAATTATTAGAAATTGGCGCTCTTTGTTTTTTTGTTTTTTTTTACATTTTTTTTTTTTGTTTGTTTTTTACTGTATTTTTCGGTTAACCGGAAAACCGCGGTTTTACTCTCTGACGGTTTTTCGGTTTCAATAATTGGAAACCGTCCATCCCTACTCTGTATGCACTCAAACCTAAACTAAAACACTGACTCTGTGTGCACGTAAACCTAAACTAAAACACTGACTCTGTATGCACTCAAACCTAAACTAAAACACTGACTCTGTGTGCACTCAAACCTAAACTAAAACACTGACTCTGTGTGCACTCAAACCTAAACTAAAACACTGACTCTGTATGCACTCAAACCTAAACTAAAACACTAACTCTGACTAACTCTGGTGTAATATTCACAAAACAATACCAACACACAACAGCTTGAGCTGAATTTTAGTGACATATGTGTACTAATATGTAATAAGTAATACTTTTGTAGTGACATATGTTTACTAATATGTAATAAGTAATACTTTTTCAGTGACACATATGTTTACTAATATGTAATACGTAATACTTTTTCAGTGACACATGTTTACTAATATATAATAAGTAATACTTTTTCAGTGACACATGTTTACTAATATATAATAAGTAATACTTTTTCAGTGACACATGTTTACTAATCTCTGGTGTCGATGACTGTTAAATGACTGTTTCCTGTCTGTTGAATGACTGTTTCCTGCAGTGCGACGCTTGTTGCTGTGTGAGGAACTGGACCGATCGTCCTGTGGCAGTGTGCTCTTCCATGGCTACCTCCCACCTCCAGGTAATAATAATATATCTACACTACCGTTCAAAAGTTTGCGGTCACTTAGAAATGTCCTTGTTTTTGAAAGAAAAGCACAGTTTTTTTCAATGAAGATAACATTAAATTAATCAGAAATAAACTCTATACATTGTTCATGTGGAAAATGTTTTTTGATCGCTATTATGCCGCTATGAGTACACCGACCAACGCGACGCGGACCGACCAACGCAGAAGTATAAACTGGGAGAGCCCTTGCGTAGGCTACGGCGTAGCCGCGCGTAAATTCGACGCAGAAGTATAAATTGGGCTTGAGTCATGGGATCAGTCTGTCTCTATGCTCCTCCCACAGCCATCCCGGCCCGTAAGACAAGCCCCGCCCCTGCGGTCCTGGGCCCCGCCCCTGAAGAGTGCCCTGGCCCCAGCGGAGCGGAGGGGGGGTTCCCCCGGCCCTGCTCCCCCCACCCCGCCCTACCCGGCCCCCCAGGAGCAGAGGGGCCACACAGGCTGGGTGAGTGAGAGGGACGGCTTACTAAGATTTGAACGTGGTCTATAAAATAAGGAGCAAATTCTTTTATTCTTTTATTATTTTAATTACTAATATTTATTGTAAAACTTGATACTTTGTGCTGGGGACATGGCAAATACCAAATGCAAAGTGGTTAAAATCCAAAATAATATCTTCAAGACCCTTTTTTTGTTATTTAGGCAAAGGCAAGGCAAGGCAAGTTTATTTGTAAAGCACATTTCATACAACAGGGGCAATTCAAAGTGCTTTACATACATTATTTAAAAATACAGCAAGAGGAGCATAAGCAAATACAAATTACAATGAATAAAAGCAAATATAAGAAGTAAATAGATAAAACATTTAAAAAGACAATAGTTAATGGAAAAAAGACATTGATAGAAGTGTTTGTGTTTAATCATAACTGGTGCAAAACATGAAGGTTTTTAACTTAGATTTAAATATTTTAAGGGTTTGGGCCTGTTTGATTTCTTCAGGGAGTTTGTTCCAGGAGCATGCAGCAGCGTGACTGAAAGCTGCTGCACCGTGTTTTGTTTTTACTCTTGGAATTATTAGCTGATTAGTCTCAGCTGACCTTAGGGACCTTGCGGGAATATAGGGTGGGAGGAGATCTGATATGTATTTTGGTCCAAGACCATTTTGTGATTTGTATGTAATTAGGAGGATTTTGAATTCAATTCTCTGAGAGACTGGTAGCCAGTGCAGGGATCTCAGGATTGGTGTAATGTGTTCAAATTTCTTTGTTTTTGTTAGGACCCTAGCAGCGGTGTTTTGGATGAGCTGCAATTTACGACCAGCTCCTTTAGATAGGCCTGTTAGTAGACCATTACAATAATCAAGTCTACTCGAAACAAATGCATGGATGAGTTTTTCAAGGTCTTGCTTGGACATGAAACCTCTCATTCTTGTTATGTTTTTCAGGTGATAGTAGGCTGATTTAGTTATCGAGTTTATGTGGCTGTTGAAGTTTAGATCGGAGTCTAGAATTACACCAAGATTTCTGACCTGTTTTTTAGTTTGACAAAACAACAATTTATATGATAAGGAAGACCTAAATCTATAAATGAAGCCTTTTAGAACAAACATTTTAAACATTTTACATCAAATAGGATAGTAATATCCTGTAATAGGAGGATTTTCCTGAGGACATTAAAAGTCAACGCTTAACAGGACTGACCCTTTAAATCACCAACTGCCAAAGAGTTCCGGAACACTCACCACCTAGAGTGTTTCGTGTGGAATCTACCTAGCAACAGTACTTTGATTGGCTACAAACAATGTTGACAATTTGGGTGACTTTATTCAGCCTCGGCAGTGAATGAGTTAAAGCTAGTAAGGATAAAACAAAACAACAAAGGTATTGTGGTTGGCTCCAGCACTAATGCAGGTTAAAACACACCGTTAAGAGTTTAAACTGTCAATGTGCAATAGGAGATAATAGGCGGATATGATATGAGAGCTGAACAGGTCGGTGCATTCGCGCTGGAGTTAACATGACCTGACACAGGCTCTACTCAGGAAGGAAACCTCTGAGTTAAGAGCTCTGTTAGCCTAGCCTGTTAGCCTAGCTTGTTAGCCTAGCCTGTTAGCCTAGCTTGATGTAACGTGAGCTCAGAGTGCGTGTATGAGACAGGGTCTGGTTGGTCCACCTCAAACCAAATAGCAGAGAAACGCACGTCACCATAACTGTCCCTCCTAAAGACCCATCTCTTCAGGCTATTGTCTTTAGAATGGGTAGCTGCTACTTACACACAACAACCACTAGTTGGCGAGCCTTGTAAATTAGCCTGCCTCCTACACAGAAAAACTGCAAAATAGCTTTATACTAGCTTATCCTGATGTGATTTTGAAAATGTAAGGATACTGGGTGGTAGAACGCACATGTCTAGGAAAAGTCATGAAAGGAGGGTCCTGAAATTTGATTGAGTGCAAAGATCTAAAATAACATTTACTCACAGGGTCAAATGATCCCACCCATGGCTGCTCTAGTGTTAATGACCCCACCCATGGCTGTTCTAGTGTTAATGACCCCACCCATGGCTGTTCTAGTGTTAATGACCCCACCCATGGCTCTTCTAGTGTTAATGACCCCACCCACGGCTGTTCTAGTGTTAAATGACCCCACCCATGGCTGTTCTAGTGTTAATGACCCCACCCAAGGCTGTTCTAGAGTTAATGACCCCACCCAAGGCTGTTCTAGTGTTAAGCTGCTACCAGGACAATCAGTCAGCTGTCCCGAGTCGTCCTGATTGGGCTCCAGCCACGCCCACCGGGTCGCCGACCTGCTTGGTTAGGAAACAAACCAGGGCACAAGAGAGGTCACCCAGACTGGGCCAGAGGGCCGGTGTTAGTACCGAAGTTGAGCGATTGTCGGATTTTGATCGGGGTCCTGCCATTACTGATGACGTATCACCGTATGTTTGGCTATGATGACGTTACACTTTATGATTGGCTATGATGACGTAACACATTATGATTGGCTGTGATGACGTAACACATTATGATTGGCTGGGATGACGTAACACATTATGATTGGCTGTGATGACGTAACACTTTATGATTGGCTGTGATGACGTAACACTTTATGATTGGCTGTGATGACGTAACACTTTATGATTGGCTGTGATGACGTAACACTTTATGATTGGCTGTGATGACGTAACACTTTATGATTGGCTGTGATGACGTTACACTTTATGATTGGCTGTGATGACGTAACACATTATGATTGGCTGTGATGACGTTACACTTTATGATTGGCTGTGATGACGTTACACTTTATGATTGGCTGCAGAGCCGTAAACGGAAGCCATCTGGGCTACAGGAGCGGGCTATTTTGCTAACGTTAGCAAACAATGTCAATGTGAACTCAACCCTAACCCTAACCCTAATACTAACCTTAACCTTAACCCTAAAGCCGAAAACCCACCAGCCGCCTTACCTTACCGAATTTGTGCGTGGCGGAACTTTTGCTGGACTTTTAGGTGCGTCGTCCTCACCAGACACGTGTTTGCTACTTCCGCGGTGCGTCTCAAATAGCGGGTTTTCGGAGGTGTGCTTATGGAGAACTATCTAATTTACATTAGAATAGGTACACTTTATATAGGCGCAAGTTCAGTCTGTGGTGAATCAGCAGTGCTGTGAGTTTGTCTTTCCACAATATCTTCAACCAGATCAACTTCCAGATGGAACGAAGAGGTAAGTAGTCTGCTCCGTCATTTGTTTAATTATAAAACTGCATGTAGATCATGAAGAAAAAAGACTGTGTAGGACAACATATTATCTATATATTTTTCTTTTTTCTCTTATGTAACGTAACTTTAAATAGTTTAGATTACACCACTTGTCTAGTCGCATTTCCTAAATCAAAGTAACGTGGTGACATCATTTGTTGTCGTTGTTTTTTAGGTCGAGTTGACAGAAGAAAAGCCATTGCTCTTTATCTGTTGCTCGTAAACGCCCAGAGACGACGTCGAATGTGGATTCACCCAATAAACCAGAGGAGGAGAGAACATGGAGCTTTCCACCATCTAGTAGCTGAGCTGCGTCTAGATGAAGGAAGACACATGCAGTACTTCAGGATGAGCGCTCAGTCACTGGATCATCTTCTGTCCATAGTTGGACCCGACCTCACCAGGCAGACAACTAATTACCGGGCTTCCATTGAGCCCAAACAGAGGCTTGCTGTTACACTGAGGTAATTATAGTGGTTTTACTGTTGTCGGACATGCAATGAGCAATACTATCATAATAATACGGTAATAATAATAATAATACATTAGACTTATGTAGCGCTTTTCTAGACACTCAAAGACGCTTTACAAACTGAAAAGATTGAGTAGTAATAATAAAAAGAAACAACAAATAAATAAGAGAAAGTATAGGGGTCTTATTAGTTTTTTGATTACTAAATCTAAATCTAAGTGTCTTTGTAGGACAATCTACAATCTACGACAATCTACAATAGCATAATAAATAAAGGTAACAAGTGTTTTTATTGAACAAATAAATGAAAACATAAATGAATGAATGAAAACTAAATGAACTAAGCTGAACTGAACTAAATGAACACAACACATTTTCTATACCTATTTATATGTCTAAAATGAAAAAAAAGTTATTTGGTTACTACTACTATTTACAACTGTAAACATACATTTGAACAACAGAAATATCAGCTGAGGGGGTGGGCTTTTCTTGGATAACCCCAGAGACAAATTTGTCTTGTAAATATTTTGTTATTGTACTCTTGTGACTTGTGTCAGACTGTCGAGGCAGAATTAGCACACTTAACGAACCCAACCTGATAGACAATGAAAAACCATTTTCTCTGCTAGAAACTTGACATTGGCCAGACAACAGACACATGTAAATGATCACACAGACCTGATTGCTCTCTTTTCTCCTAGACCAAACAGAGCAACCGAACGCAATCTGTGACCAATGTGTTCCTTTTCCACCTTTGTGTCTGTCTGTCATGCTCGTAAGCTGTTCTCCTTTTGAAAAAGACAGTTACTGTATGTGCATGACTATGCATTTGAAGAAACCTACGTAGAGGCTACCTTTCTCTATGCTGTATATTCTGTTCCCACTGCGCGTAACCAGGGCGCAACTTCCACAGATAGCGAACAGTCACTGACACACAAATGAATCCTCAGACGCTGGAGCAAAGTTTAGTTCTTTACTCAACCCTCAGAAACATGAGTGGTCGTTTGGTTATTTTGTAAAACTGTAAATAAACATAAGAGTACAATTACTGTAATGCTCAAAACTATACTGTTACACTTTCAACATCAACAGTATGTAGCCAACATATAATATCAATATAGCAATACAAATAGTTATACTTAAATAATATAAGCTATGCATTTATAAACATATACAGTATACATTGTAGTTAAACAAGAAAAGAAAAGGCAACTTACAAGCAAAGCCTTTTCCAGGGCAAGAATGTAAACAAAGAGATTCTCCGGAGCTTTTCCTCTCAACTAGCTGCTGCTACGAGCTATCACGTCTGAACAGTGTGCTCACGTCATGTGACTAATGTTCGTCATGTGACTAATCAAAACCGAAACTGAATAAAGGCAGTAACAAATGTAATGTCATAAAATGTCCACTAGATGTCTCTAAAATGAAAACCTAAGAAACCATGACACTCCCCGTCTGGTATGGAGGAAATACCACTATGAACTAACTCAGGGATACTCAGTCCTTTGGCGACATGAGAAGCACTGTCTCAGATATTGGTCTCAAGAACGTTTTAGCCGTCCCATGTTTGGTGATCTTCACTTCGATTCTTCTGATCTTCCCGTCCTTGTCAGGGAATGTCTGGCTGACTAGTCCTAAGGGCCAGTCGTTGCGCTTAGCTTGAGCATCTTTGAGAAGGACCAAATCCCCTACTTTAAGGTTCGGACGTTCCTCTTGCCACTTGCTGCGACTCTGTAGTGTCGTGAGGTATTCATGTCTCCATCGGCTCCAGAAAGTATTTGCAAGGTGTTGAACCTGTTTCCACTGCTGTCTGTGGAGGTCCATATCACTAAAATTTCCCGGAGGAGGAAGTGGAGTGCACATCTTCTGCGTAAGAAGCATAGCTGGTGTTAGAAGAAAAGGAGAGTCTGGATCCATTGAGATGGGGGTGAGAGGTCTGGCGTTGATTATGGCTGTAACCTCTGCCATCAGGGTGGAGAGAACTTCATGAGTCAGGCGAGAAGGGCAAGCCTTGAGCAACATGGAGTCAAGTATGCGCCTTGATATCCCTATCATCCTTTCCCAGGAGCCTCCCATGTGGGATGAATGAGGTGGGTTGAAGACCCATGAGCAGCCCTCTTCTCCCAGGTACTTTCGAATGCTAGGCATGTTGGGGTCGGTCAGCAGAATGTTCAGCTCTCGGCATGCGCCTGTGAAATTTGTTCCACAATCTGATCTGATCTGTTTGGCAGGTCCTCTTAGACTAAAGAACCTGCGTAGCGCATTGATAAAGCATGATGTGTCCATTGACTCAATCAATTCGATGTGGACAGCGCGCATACTTAGACATGTGAAAAGAACAGCCCATCTTTTACTGTTTGCCTGTCCTCCTCTTGTGCGTCTTGTGCTTACATGCCAGGGGCCGAAGACGTCCAGTCCCACGTAGGTGAATGGGGGTTCAGTACTCAGGCGATCAACAGGTAGGTCGGCCATCCTCTGTTCCGTCACTCTGCCTCTGAGCTTCTTGCAGGTTACACAGTCGTGAAGGATGCCTTTGATCAGTCGTCTTGCTCCCATGATCCAGTACCCTGCAGTGCGGACAGCGCCTTCGGTAAAGACTCGGCCTTGGTGCATCACCCTTTGGTGATGGTGTTCCACAAGTAGCTTTGCGATGTGTTTCCGTCCCGGAATAACAAGAGGGTGTTTTTCCTTGTAGGCGAGATCTGAATGTCTGAGCCGTCCCCCTATTCTCAGGAGGCCTTCTTCGTCGCAATAGGGATTGAGTTTCTTCAGAGGACTACTTCTTGAGATGTCCTTTCCACTTGCTATGCACGCAAGTTCGTCCTTGTAAGCCTCTCCTTGCACGCATTTGATGATGATGAGTTCAGCTTTTGTCAGTTCTTCAGCTGTGCGAGGCTGCTTGCAGTGATGCCATGAACTGCAAGTTTGATCCTGATCTTTGCTGGTAGCCTTACAGGATTCCACGATGTGGATGAGTGAACTTGTTGCTCTCACAAGTCGCTTCCATGAGGAAAAACGCTCGAATCTGTGAGATCCAAGGTGTGTTCTGTCGTTGGGCAGGTTGGTGATGTGTGCCCGCACCTCTATGTCTGAGTCCGGGTTGATGAGGTCAAAGACTTCAGGTGATGATGGTTCCTCTACTTGTAGCAGAAACGTTGGTCCTCTAAGCCAGGTTGTCTCACCTAGCATAGCTGCAGGCACAGAACGTGTGCCAAGGTCAGCTGGGTTATGGCTTGTGGAGATGTAGTGCCACTGGGTTGGTTCAGAAGACCGCCGTATACGCTGCACTCTGTTGCTCACATATACATAGAACCTTCTTGTCTGGTTGCTAATGTATCCTAGGACAACTCGGCTATCTGTATAGAACTTGACAGCATCCAGAGCTATATCTAGCTCGCTTGTGACTAGCTCAGCGACTTCCACACCCAACACGGCAGCTCCCAACTCCAATCTTGGGATAGTGTGAGCCGACTGTGGAGTTAACTTAGCTTTTCCAAGGACAAATCCTACTTGACATTTTTGCTCAACATCAATTACTTGGAGATAGGCGACTGCTGCAATAGCCTTCACTGAAGCGTCTGAGAACACGTGTAGCTCCTTTCTTATGGCTGTTGAGATTGTAGAAGCAGAATAGGTTCTTGGGATCTCCAACTGCCTGAGGTCTTGAAGAGAGCTTCTCCAAGCGTTCCACTCATCTTCCCTTTCTGGAGGAAGAGGAGAGTCCCAGTCGGAGGCTTCGTTTGTGAGCTCTCGTAACAGGATCTTTCCCTGTATCGTAACTGGCGCAACGAATCCAAGTGGATCGAAGAGGCCGTTGACAGTAGCTAGAACACCCCTACGTGTGAAAAGCTTTGTGGATTCTGCTACTTGAAACGTGAAGACATCTTTCTTCAGATCCCAACTCACTCCAAGGCTCCGTTGAATAGGAGTGGGATCGACATCCAAGTTTAGGTCTTTGAGTCCCTTTGCTCGGTCCTCAGCAGAGAATGCTTCCATAACCTCCTGGCTGTTGGAAGCAACTTTGTGAAGTCGCAGGTTCGACGCAGCAAGCATCTCCTGTGTCCGCTTCAGTAGGTCGATGGCTTCACGTGCTGTGGGCCTTGACAGGAGTCCGTCGTCAACGTAGAACTCTCTTTCGATGAACTGTTTGGCGTCAGACCCAAATTCTTCTTCACCATGAGCTGCAGCACGTCTGAGACCATAGATTGCCACCGCAGGAGAGGGACTGTTCCCGAATACGTGAACCTTCATGCGGTACTCACATATGTCGTTCCTAGGATCGTTGTCCTCGTACCACAGAAAGCGGAGAAAGTTCCTGTGGTCTTCTTTCACAACGAAGCTGTGAAACATTTGTTCTATGTCCACAGTGACAGCGATCGGTTCTCGTCTGAATCGCACCAGTACTCCTAAGAGGCTGTTATTTAAGTCCGGACCAGAAAGGAGAACATCGTTCAGTGACACGCCTTTCCATTTTGCACTGGAATCGAAGACGACTCGAATCTGGCCTGGCTTCTGAGGGTGATAAACCCAGAAGATAGGTAAGTACCAACATTCTTGTCCGTTCTCCAATGTAGGAGCCAGCTCAGCATGATCACGGTCGAAGATGTTCTGCATGAACGCGATGAAGTGCCTCTTCATCTCGGGCCTTTTCTCCAGTGTGTTTTGAAGAGAGGTAAGTCGTGTGAGGGCCTGGCCTCGGCTGTGAGGGAGTTGCTGACGTGGTGTTCTGAATGGCAATGGTGCCACCCAGCTGTTGCAGTCATCCATATACATTTCTTTGTCCATGACCTTTAAGAACAGTCTGTCTTCAATAGAGAGTCCAATCTTGTTGTCATCCTCGGACGTGTTGAAGATGGTGCTCCCTAAGTTGCATTCCCGGATACTGTGGGTGCCTTGCGCTGGGGCAATCTGATGTGCTGGCTTCGGAACATATTGCTCCTTCACCTGGATCCTGTTCGGACATGGGCTGAAGAATGAAGGGCGTTGGTTCTCAAGCACATTGGTGCGGTAGCTTTGGATGTCTGAAGGCTTGTGGGCTGCCTCTAGGCAGACTTCTCCTATGATGACCCATCCCAGGTCGAGTCGTTGTGCGTAGGGGGCGTCATGTGGACCGTTCCGTTGCTCCCGCACTTTATGAACTCTAAGGATGTCTCGGCCTAGCAAGAGAAGGATCTGTGCTTTAGAATCCAAAGGTGGTATACCATATGCTATGGGCTTGAGGTGGGAATGATGCAACGCTGCTTCTGGCGTAGGTATCTCAGCTCTTTCGGTGGGAATGTTGTTACACTCTATTAGTGTAGGTAGTGTCACTGTTGTAGCTCCATCCACAGATTCCACCACAAAGCCTGTGGCTCTCCTTCCTGTCATCTGAGTTGTACCTGCACATGTACGAAGTGTGAATGCTGAATCTGACCCCTTGATGTGGAACATATCAAAGAATTCAGACCTTGCAAGCGACCTGTTGCTTTGGTCATCCAGCACAACATATGCTCTGGTTGCTCTCTCTGGGTGTGCTTCTGGGAATATATTCACCAGGCAAATCTTCGAGCAGGATCTGCCGCTTTGACCCTCTCCACAGACTTCTGTGCAATTTGAGGTGACTGCAGATTGGTCTGATCCTCCTTCTCCCTCCCCGCCATCCTCAGATGGGGCTGGAGGCGGAGGTCCTGGATGAAGAGCCGTGGTGTGGCTGTTACTCTCACATTCCATGCACTTGATGGCTGTGGTGCAGTTCTTGGCTAGATGAGTAGTTGTGGAACAACATCTGAAGCAGACACCGTTGTCTTTGAGGAAGGCCTTGCGCTCCTCGAGGGGCTTGCTTCTGAAACCTCTGCAGCGTGTTAGGGGGTGTGGCTTCTTATGGAGAGGGCATAGTTTTTTCATGTCCACTGCTGTTCGGCCTGAACCGTCTCGTGTGTCTTTCTCGTGAGAGACATCTGTCTTACGTGCAGAGACCATGCTCTTACTTTGTCTCTTGAATGGCTGCTCTGACTTCATCTGGGCTGTGTTACTCATCGATAGCCTGAAGCTTGGGTCATTGCGAGCTCGTGCCTCTTTGGTGATGAACTCGCAGAAGAATGTGAATGGGGGAAAAACTACCTGTCGCTCAGCTTTGTATCTGGAACCCTGTGATATCCATTTCTCTTGGATGTTGTAGGGCAACTTGTCTACGATGGGCAAAATGCCGCGTGAAGTGTCCAGATAGCTCAAACCAGGCAGGTAACCTTCGAACATGGCTGCTTCCAACTCTTGGAGAAGGTCACTTAGCTCTCTCAGCTTCACAGGATCTTTATTGCTGATCTTTGGGAAGTTCTCCAGCCTGTCGAAGAGGGACTTTTCAATTACCTCTGGAGACCCGAAGCACTCTTCTAAGCGTTCCCAAGCTTTGCATAGACCTTGAGATGAATGACCTACATGTACTGCTCTTATTCGTTTCACGTGCTTTGCAGATTCACTCCCTAACCACTTAATCATGAGGTCCATCTCTTCATTAGCACTGAGTAGTAGTCCGTCAATGGCGTTCTTGAAGGACGACTTCCATGCCCAGTAATCTTCTGGGTGATCATCGAACTTGGTGAGACCGGAGGTTACGAGGTCTCTGCGTGCTAGGTACCGAGCCACATCACTGATGTCGCTTGTGTCACCGCTTCCTGTTGGTTTGTATGGTGAACCCTTGGGCCTGCTGGGTGTGGGCTGCTCTGATGAGGGCTGCCCTGATGTCTTTGGCCTACTAGGTCGCAGTGATGGAGAGCTGTGCTCATGCTTCACGGTGGAGGAGTGCTGTCTCTCGTATGAAACAGTCAGACGCTGTCTGGGTGGTGAGGAGGATCTCAGCCTATGGACTATCGGTTCCAGATTGGCTATAGAGTCCTTAACATCTTCGGCAGATAGTGGTAGCTGTGACTGTTGTTCTACGTACTGGCGTGTGCGGTCAACAGTGGCATGAATGACAGCTTCGATACCGTTGTTTTCTTCCTCCGCTGCTGCTTCAAGAACATTAGCTTCAGCGATGGCTTCTGCCACTTCTTTCTCATGCAGCAAGTTCTTTAATTTTGCTTCCATTTGGGCTTTTTCGATCATAATCTCTGATTCCATTTTTGCATAGCCAGCACGTGTGCGTGCTACTTCCACTTTGACACGTGCATTGACAGCTGCCCTACTGGCTGTTGATTTAAAAGACCTAGATGTGCTAGAGGCCACTGACCTTGTCTCAGCATTGCTCAACTCTTCCATCATGAATATTGCTGTGTGCTTGGCGTGAGCAAGGATGATGGGGAGCAGTGCTTGCGCTGAAGATCTCTCTCCTTGAGTCGATCCGCCCGCTGAGTGGTTGCTTTTTTACTATTCTGTTCCCACTGCGCGTAACCAGGGCGCAACTTCCACAGATAGCGAACACACACTGACACACAAATGAATCCTCAGACGCTGGAGCAAAGTTTAGTTCTTTACTCAACCCTCAGAAACATGAGTGGTCGTTTGGTTATTTTGTAAAACTGTAAATAAACATAAGAGTACAATTACTGTAATGCTCAAAACTATACTGTTACACTTTCAACATCAACAGTATGTAGCCAACATATAATATCAATATAGCAATACAAATAGTTATACTTAAATAATATAAGCTATGCATTTATAAACATATACAGTATACATTGTAGTTAAACAAGAAAAGAAAAGGCAACTTACAAGCAAAGCCTTTTCCAGGGCAAGAATGTAAACAAAGAGATTCTCCGGAGCTTTTCCTCTCAACTAGCTGCTGCTACGAGCTATCACGTCTGAACAGTGTGCTCACGTCATGTGACTAATGTTCGTCATGTGACTAATCAAAACCGAAACTGAATAAAGGCAGTAACAAATGTAATGTCATAAAATGTCCACTAGATGTCTCTAAAATGAAAACCTAAGAAACCATGACACTGTATTTAGACTACTCCAAAGTTGACATACAACTCAATAACAGTACTGTTTTACTGTCGCTATGCTTATTCATATCTGGCTCATAAATGAAGCAATAAAACACGCTAACCTTCTGGGCTGCTCATGAGGGAGCAGGAAACTCACTACACCGTCATATTTCCTCTCTTTAGTTTGGCCACCTGCAGAGCCACTCTGCTTATCTTGTTGCTTTCTGTTTTTAACAAAAGCATCACAGAGCACCTTCCACCTCCACCTGCAGTCATCAACTGTGGGGAGAAGTCATTAAATGTGTTATAAGTAAGCAATTTACCATGAGAGGAAGTGAGTTGTGGAGACATTTACCACTGGTACAGGGTTGATTTACATTTACAATCATTAATCGTTTCAGAATACATATATCCTTCCGCCACACAATATAGTCCCATAAACAAGATCAACCTTTGCATTGAAGGTCAGCACAGGTGTTCTTAATCAGATTGATTGGGAGGAGCATTGATACTGGAAATGCGGTCTGAACTGTGGGTTGTTGGGGTATTTACCACTGTTGCTAGC
This sequence comes from Nansenia antarctica, assembly GCF_963989245.1. NCBI lineage: Eukaryota > Metazoa > Chordata > Actinopteri > Argentiniformes > Microstomatidae > Nansenia > Nansenia antarctica. The sequence goes on along the minus strand of NC_137688.1, from coordinate 75,524,256 downwards.
CAATCAGAATCCAGTATCCAAACATGCTGTTGTAGAATAACATACTGGAAATGACACTACTTTTTGTGTTTCTTACACAGGTTCCTAGGAACAGGCGAAAGCTTCTCAAGCCTTGCCTTCCAATATTGCCTTGGGAACACCACGGTGGCTAACTCTGTTCATATGACCTGCAGAGCCATCGAGAAGCACATGACAGAGACGCACTTCCCTACGCCAAATGAAGGGATGTGGAAAGCCGTTGCCTCCAAATTCTGGTCCAAGTGGAACTTCCCAAACTGCCTAGGTGCCATTGATGGCAGACATGTGAACATCACAGCACCTCCAAATTCCGGAAGCTTGTTCTCCAACTACAAGAAGACATCCTCTGTTGTTCTTCTCGCCTTGGTAGACGCGGAGTACCGCTTGACATTTGTCCAGGTGGGGGACCACGGAAGGACAAGCGATGGTGGCGTGTTCTCCAACTCTGCTCTGGGAAAAGGCATGGAGCAAAAAACTTTGGGCGTGCCTGCAGACAGCCCTTTACCAGGGTCGGGTGGACAGGGTCCCATGCCCTACACCATGGTGGGGGGTGCTGCCTCCCCCCTTAAGCCCTATCTGATGAGGCCATTTCCTGGGACCAATCTCCCAAGATTGAGAAACGTTTTTAATGACCGCCTGTCGCGGGCCAGGGTGGTGGTTGAGCGTGCCTTCGGCATTCTCTCATCCAGATGGAGGGTGCTCCTCACAAGGATCAGTTTGAATCCAGAGAATGTGGACTCTGTGATCATGGCGACGTGCATCCTGCACAATTACCTGCTGACCCCGTCTCAAAACCAAAGCTGGCTGGATGAGGCTGAAGACAGAGTAGACCGACTCCTACCAGTGCTGAACATGGGTGGGAACAGGGGAGGGAGGGATGCATTTGGTGTGCGGGACAAGCTCTGCACATTTTTCACCTCCCCTGAGGGTCAAGGGTCCTGGCAGGACCGAATGCTGTAGGGCTCACAGTAGGGGGGTGGGGCGGCTGTGGCGCAGGAGGTAGAGTCGCCGTCTGAAGCCCAATTTATACTTCTGCGTCGAATTTACGCAAGGGCTCTCCCAGTTTATACTTCTGCATTGGTCGGTTTGCGTCGCGTTGGTCGGTGTACTCATAGCGGCATAATAGCGATCAAAAAGCTTATTTTTGTTATGAATGAATCAATGGTCTTTATTGTCATTGCTACAGTACAGGTACCACTTGCTTGTTGTAAATAAAAGTTCTATGATGCATTGAAATGACATTAAACTAAGATAATACGATGGTTATCATAATTTTTCAAATCTTTATTAATAAGTAATTACAGAAAAAGTAAATGACATTTCTGTCATGGCTTCCGCATTTTGGCCTACGAGAGAGTCGGAATCATGTGCTACCAAGCAGTCCAATCACAGTGCTTACGGTTGCGTAGGCACTGCCGTGTAGTTACATTTTTGGAGAGGTGCACGTCAACCTACGGCGTAGCCTACGCAAGCTACGGCGTAGGCTACGCCGTCGATTTTACGCAGAAGTATAAATTGGGGGGCGCTTAGGTGGTGTAGCGGGTTAAGCACTGACCATGTAACCGCAGGGTCCCCCACCCCAAAAAAAAAAAAAGTATAAATTGGGCTTAATGATCACAAGATTGGCAGATCAGCGGTTCGAGCCCCGGCTGGCCACATGTCGAAGTGTCCTTGGGCAAGACACTGAACCCCAAAATTGCTCCCAGTGAGCGGGCCGGCGCTTTGCATGGTAGCTTGCCACCATTGGTGTGTGAATGTGTGTGTGAATGGGTGAATGAGAGGCCGTTGTAAAGCGCTTTGGAGCAGCTTTGGAGCAGCCAAAAAGGCGCTATATAAGTGCAGTCCATTTACCATTTAGGGGTTTAACTGAAGTACTTGTTGTCTTCTTGTTGTTTAATTTACAATTCTTTGTGAAGCCTTTAAATAAATACTTGCGAGTAATCTCTGTTTCCATTATTCAAATAATCAACTAAAATGTTGAAATATAACACACATATTTCTATGTAATAACAAATTGCATAAAAGTAATTGGTGTTCTATCCTCTTATCAACAGTTACTGCTTAGACTTTGGCTTGGAAAGGAGACATTCATTTACATATGAAAAGAAGGTGTTGTGTAGGGGAGATCGAGCGATAGAAAGAGGGGGAGGGGTGGGTCACCTACGCATTTCGGTAATGAAGGTGAAAAGAATAAACAAGTATATTTTAAATATCTCAAAGTACGCTACAGTTGGAATAACATGTAGGCTATAGCCTCTCTATACAAAGCAGCAATTTATTCGCTCAAACATTAGATACATTCATTTTCAGTCAAACATCGCATGTGTCACACACAAATACATAAAACATTTTATATATTACCTTCTGCTTCAACAGCTGAAGCGTGTTGCGGTTGATAAATTTCTGGGTGTTTTTCAACTTCGACAATTAGCTTGCAGTCATCCATCTTCAAAGTGCTCGTTTTGATAATGTATCGATCTATGCCTTCTTTACCCTCTGACCTCTGAGTGAGTGAGAGAGAGAGAGAGAGACTTCTACTTTAGACTTGTTTACAGTTCTAATTTATTTGTATTTATATGTTTTTAAACTGCAATGTCAACACTTCTTTTTCACTTATTAACATAACAATTATAATTCATAATAAAATATAATTCCAGCCTACGTGGGGGTTTATGCTATGACTACAGTATTTAAAAGTGTTGATTTAAAAAGACATAGATGTAGACATTGAAACTGTAGTCTATGTTGCTGGTAGATCATTTTCACGTCGGCCTCGCGCTGAAAAACACGCGTTGAATAGACAAGCCTTCTACTCTCTAGCGAGCGGCAGCAGTCGGCGTGAGTCGCCGGTGAGAGGGCCTCTCACGCAGCAGGTGGGACTGCTACAACCTGTTAGAATGTGCGCCTAAATGAGACTCACAGGTAGCGTGACCCTAAGGTCGCTTTGACGCATCCAGTGTAATTTGGGCCTAACCCTAACCTTAACACTAACGACGTTAGCAAACTAGCCCGCTCCTGTAACCCAGATGGCTTCCATTTACGGCTCTGCAGCCAATCATAATGTGTTACGTCATCACAGCCAATCATAATGTGTTACGTCATCACAGCCAATCATAATGTGTTACGTCATCACAGCCAATCATAATGTGTTACGTCATCACAGCCAATCATAATGTGTTACGTCATCACAGCCAATCATAAAGTGTTACGTCATCACAGCCAATCATATGGTGACACGTCATCAGTAATGGCAGGACCCCGTTAAAATTCCAACAACCGTTCTCCTTCGGTACCAACGATTCACTTACCTCGTCAGATGTGTTTGTTGTACGTCTCTCTGGATGAAGGTGTCCAGCTGACCGTCAGACATGTAAAACTGTGGTGTTGTGATCACCAAAGGTGATGGAGCATTCCAAACCTTTTGCTCTTTAATTATGTTTTTATAGCCTATGTAAAGCACTTTGTGACCGCTGGTCTGTGATAGGTGCTATATAAATAAACTTGACTTACTTCCTTACTCTCTTGTGTCTCCAGCGCCGGCCGTGGACCCCAGGAAGGTTCTGATCGTAGCCGGACACAACAACTGGATCGTGGTGGCGTACGCTCACTTCCTCATCTGCTACAGGTACGGCAGACGCGGCTCCTCTGGGGTTCAGGTGGTTTAGCATGGGCACTAACAACGTTAGGTTGTGGGTTCGCAACGTTAGGTTGTGGGTTCGCACGTACACACACACACACGGACGAACACACACACACACACACACACACACACACACATATATATATACACAGGCACCGCACACACGCATCGCGTACGCACGCACGCACACACACACACACACGGACGAACACACACACACATATATATATACACAGGCATCGCACGCACGCGTACGCACGCACACACACGTGCGTGCGTGCGCGATGCGTGTATGCGGTGCGTGTATATACTGTATATACGTATGTGCGTGTGTGTATGTGTGTCCGTCCGTCCGTGTGTGTGTGTGTGTGTGTGTGTGTGTGTGAGCAGGATAAAGGAGTCCTCAGGGTGGCAGCAGGTGTTCTCCAGCCCCTCCCTGGACTGGCCCATCCAGCGCATCGCCCTGAACGCCAAGGTGGCGGCGGGGGGCGGGGGGGTGGTGGGCGGTCCCCATGGCGACAAGGACAAGATGGTGGCCGCTGCCTCGGGCAGCAGAATCATCCTCTGGAGCATCCAGGACGGAGGGGGGGGCAACGAGATAGGTAGGAGGGGGGGGGAGATAGGTAGGGGGGGGGGGGAGATAGGAGGGGAGGGGGGTATTAGTACAGCACATTTCATACAACAGGGGCAGTTCAAAGTGCTTTACGTACTATTATTAAAACACAGCAAGAGGAGCATAGTAAGAAAATAGAAATGACAATGAATAAAATCAAATATAAGAAGTAAATAGATAAAACATTCAATAAGACAATAGTTAATGGATAAAAGACATGGATAGAAGTGTTTGTGTTTTTAACTTAGATTTAAATATGTTAAAGATTTCTTGAGGGAGTTTGTTCCAGGAGCATGCAGCAGCGTGACTGAAAGCTGCTGCACCGTGTTTTGTTTTCACTCTTGGAATGATTAGCTGATTAGTCTCAGCTGACCTTAGGGGCCTTGTGGGAATATAGCGTGGGAGGAGATTTGCCCTAGGATGTTGTACTAGTCAAGTACAGTGAAGTTCTCCCCCCCCCCCCTAGGTGTGTTCAGCCTGGGAGTACCAGTGGACCACCTCTTCTTCATTGGTAACCAGCTGGTCGCCACCAGCCACACTGGGAAAGTGGGGGTGTGGAACGCTGTCACACAGCACTGGCAGGTAGGGGGGGGGGGGGGGGTGGTGGTGTGGTGTGTGTATCTGTATATACAGTATGTGTGTGTGTGTGTGTGTGTGTGTGTATATATATATATATACTGTATATATATATATATGTCTGTGTGTGTGTGTGTGGTGTGTGTATGTATGGTGTATATATATGTGTGTGTGTGTGTGTGTGTGTGTGTGTGTAGGTGCAGGACGTGGTCCCCATCATCAGCTGTATATATATATATACAGTGTTTCCTCTACATGCATTTCATCGTGGCGGTCCGCCACGATGGAATTTCCTCCGCCACCATGCAGATTTCTCAACCCAAAAAAAAAAAAAAGATTTAGGCCGCTTTTCAGACCTTCACAGCGCTAGACACACCCACAAGCGCGAAGCGACGCGCTTGCAAAACTGTTTTGTGATTGGTCGAATACATCTAGGTAGGCTGCGTCTAGTCTACAAACTACTTCAGGTGTCAACTACTTCTACTACAGATTGATTAGCAACACTGCATCAGCACGACGGTGGGTTATTGCATTCTATGGTTCGTGTTCTTATACCAGTGCTCAGTATACAAGTATTT
>NC_137688.1:75495408-75502908 GCF_963989245.1 Nansenia antarctica | reverse complement strand
GGGGGTTCATTTTAGTTCATTTTATACAACAGGGTCAATTCAAAGTGCTTTACATACAATAAAAAAGACAATGAATAAAAGCAAATATAAGAAGTAAATAGATAAAACATTCAATAACATTAAGTTTATGGAACGAAAAAGACATTGATAGAAGTGTGTTTGTGTTTAATCACAACTGCTGCAAAAACATGAACGTTTTTTAGCTTATAAAATAAATATTTTATGGTTTGATTTCTTGAGGGAGTTTGTTCCAGGAGCATGCGGCGGCGGCGTGACTGAAAGCTGCTGCACCGTGTTTTGTTTTCACTCTTGGAATGATTAGCTGATTAGTCTCAGCTGACCTTAGGGACCTTGCTGGAATATAGGGTGGGAGGAGATCTGATGTATTTTGGTCCAAGACCATTTTGTGATTTGTATGTAATTAGGAGGACTTTGAATTCAATTCTCTGAGAGACTGGTAGCCAGTGTGCCACGTACACACACACATAAAGTACACACACACACACTCACACACACACACTGTCACACACACTGAATGTCCGCCGGACGACATCAGCAGCACCTTTCTCCCCCCACCGCTCCCTCCTCCCACTAACAATGCTAACACTGTTCCCACTAACAATGCTAACACCCCTTCCAAACTCTCTACTCGACACTCGATCTCTGGATTGTCATCTTTTTCCCCCCTCTCCCCCGATGAGATTCTCACACTTATCACATCAAAACGGGCAACCACATGCCCTCTTGACCCCATCCCCTCCCCTCTTCTCCAATCCATTTCCGCCGACATCCTTCCTTACCTTACCACCCTAATCAACTCCTCCCTATCCACTGGATCTGTCCCAGCGGCCTTCAAAATAGCCAGAGTCAAGCCTCTCCTCAAGAAACCTACCCTTGACCCATCATCTGTCCACAATTACAGACCGGTATCCCTTCTCTCCTTCCCTTCCAAAACCCTTGAACGCGCGGCATCTAAACAACTGACTGACTATCTCCGGAAGATGGATCACTTAGACCCCCACCAATCCGGCTTCAAGGCTGGGCATTCCACTGAGACTGCGCTCCTTGCTGTCACAGAAGCCCTCCACTCTGCCCAAGCCTCCTCCCTCTCCTCTGTTCTCATTCTCCTTGACCTGTCTGCTGCCTTCGACACAGTCAATCACCAGATCCTTCTCTCCATCCTCTCAGACCTGGGCATCTCTGGCACCGCACACTCCTGGTTTTCTTCCTACCTGGCGGGCCGCTCCTACCAGGTGACCTGGAGAGAATCGCTATCTTCTCCACGAACCCTCTCCACTGGAGTTCCCCAGGGTTCCGTCCTAGGGCCCCTACTCTTCTCCCTCTACACCAAGTCTCTTGGCTCGGTAATCTCTTCACATGGGCTCTCCTACCACAGCTACGCAGACGACACTCAACTCTTCCTGTCCTTCCCCCCGTCTGATGTACACGTGGCAACCCGTATCTCAGCATGTCTCGCTGACATTTCAACTTGGATGGCTGACCACCATCTCAAGCTCAATCTTAACAAGACCGAGCTCCTCTTCATCCCCGGGAAAGCCTGCCCTCTCCAAGACTTCTCCATCACAGTGGAGAACTCTACTGTAACCCCCTCCCTGACAGCCAAGAACCTTGGAGTGATCCTGGATAACCGACTATCCTGTGCGGAGAACATTGCAGCAACGGCTCGCTCCTGCAGATTCCTCCTCTACAACATCAGAAGGATACGACCATTCCTTACCAGAGAGGCAGCGCAACTCTTGACCCAGGCACTGGTCATCTCCCGCCTGGATTACTGCAATGTACTCCTGGCTGGGCTCCCCGCTTCAGCCATTAGACCTCTGCAGCTCATCCAGAATGCTGCTGCCCGGCTGGTATTCAACCTCCCCAAATACTCGCATGTCACCCCTCTCCTTCGCACCCTGCACTGGCTCCCGATAGCAGCTCGCATCAGATTCAAGACCCTGGTGCTTGCATACCAGGCAGCTAAAGGGACAGCCCCTGCCTACCTGAAGGAAATGGTAACCCCCCAAACCCCTACCCGCTCACTCCGTTCCTCCACCTCGGCTGGCCGACTGGCCCCACCTCCTCTACACAGCAGTCGGGCTGCCCGATCACGTCTCTTCACAACACTGGCTCCCCGCTGGTGGAATGAGCTCCCCACGGCCGTCAGAACGGCTGAGTCACTACCCATCTTCCGTCGTAGACTGAAGACCCATCTCTTCAGGTTACATCTTAACTGTCTTCTGTCTACTTACATCTTCTGACCCTCACCACTACGTCTCCTAAAGACACCCGCTTTCCCCTCTACTGTGTCCCTAAGAACTTCTACTGCCCCCCTTGTACTGTTTCTCAGTTTCTCCAGTAAAAAAAAAAAAAAAAAAAAACTCTTAGTAGAAGGCGATAATAGGGAGAAGGTTTTTCCTTCTATCAGTGGCCCCGGGCCCGAGCTAGAGTATTCTTCCTGCAACGAATAGTGGACTGCTGATTCACATGCTTAGTATTCAAATGTATTGATTGTAAGTCGCTTTGGAATAAGGCGTCTGCTAAATGCCAAAAATGTAAATGTAAATGTAAATGAATGATCAGCTGACCTGAGGGCGGTGTCCATGACAACAGCAGCTGGCGGGGGCTCTCTGGGACGTGGGTCACCGAGGGAGGGGCCAGGCCCTGGGGCGGGGCCTGGCTGGTCGTCACGGAGACCCAGGGGCTGTGGGCGTGGCCTGCGGGGTTGGAGGAGCGCACGCTGAAGTCGTAGCGCGTGAAGGGGCGGAGCTCTGTGACCGTGTGGGAGAAGCTGGAGGAGGTGGAGAACAGGACCTACACACACACACACCACACACACACACACACACACACACACACACACACACACAGGTTAGGCACACACACACACACACAGGTTAGACACACACACACACACACACACACACACACACACAGGCACAACGGTATATCATATATATATTAAGAAAACACATATAGGCCTTAAGTTGAACCACTTTTTCGTTCTCACCCATGTGGCACTAAGAATTAGTCACTGGGTGAAAGATGTAAAGATCTATAGATCTATAGTTGTAGATAAAGGGTAAAAAAGTTCTCATCTACAATCCTGCAGTTTTTTTTGGGAATTACTATTTCACTTCGGGACTAGATATTTTACTTGCGAACTGATAATTTGGTGATTAAGTAATTATATGTGAGGTGAGTGATGCGAGTTCTGTCACGTGTGTTCCGCTCGACCAATAGCAGCCGCTTTGCTGCCTAGTTACAGACGACAACAAACAAAAAAACATGGCTGCCCCCGGGTACAGCTGGAATGCAGAAGAGGACGAACATGCACAAAAAAACACCTTCTAAAGTTCGCAAAAAGGTTTCAAAACAATGTTATATGCATCTCACGTCCGTTCAGAAAGAAAGTGAACTCACACAGACACGGTGGGATACATTTAGAAACTGCGTCGAACGTACAAACATTCCCTGTCCCTGTCTCTGTCTCTGTCTCTGTCTCTGTCTCTGTCTCTGTCTCTGTCCCTGTCCCTGTCCCTGTCCCTGTCTCTGTCTCTGTCCCTGTCCCTGTCCGTCTCTCTGTCTCTGTCTCTGTCCCTGTCCCTGTCTCTGTCTCTGTCTCTGTCTCTGTCTCTGTCTCTGTCCCTGTCTCTGTCTCTGTCTCTGTCCCTGTCCCTGTCCCTGTCCCTGTCTCTGTCCCTGTCTCTGTCTCTGTCCCTGTCCCTGTCCGTCTCTCTGTCTCTGTCCCTGTCCCTGTCCCTGTCTCTCTCTCTCTCTCTCTCTCTCTCTCTCTCTCTCTCACTCTCACTCTCACTCTCACTCTCACTCTCACTCTCTCACCTCCTCCTCCTCCTCTTCCTCGTTGCTCCCCGCCTCCCCCCCCAGGCTCCGCCCCAGCAGTAGGTACTCTCCTATTGGCCCGTTGGGTTGGGAGGGCGGGCCCCAGGCCAGCTCCACGCTGTGGGGGCCGACGGAGAGGGCCACGGGGGGGGGCTGGGTGTGGGGGGGGGCGGCGGCCGTGGTGACGGTCTGGGGGGGGGTGCGGGTGCAGCCGGCGGGGGTGCAGGCCTCCAGCACCAGGGCGTAGCGCCAGAACGGCTCCAGGCGGCGAAACAGGAAGTGGCGAGAGAGACCGCTGAACTCCAGGTTCCCCTCGCTGTAGAGGTTATACATCTGGAGGGGTGGGGGGGGGGAGGGGGGGAGGGGGAGGGGGGGGGGAGGGGAGGGAGGGAGGGAGGGGAGGGTTAATATCCAAAATACCTTTTGTTTGTAGTCGTGTTGTTTAGACACTAAATAAGGTTTTGATGACCTTTGTGTGTGTGTGTGTTAGCAAGGTAGTGTATGTGTCTGTGTGTGTGTGTGTGTGTGTGTGTGTTAGCAAGGTAGTGTATGTGTCTGTGTGTGTGTGTGTGTGTGTGTGCATGTGTCCATGTGCATGTGTGTGTGTGTATGTGTGTGTGTGTGTGTGTGTGTTAGTAGCAAGGTTGTGTGTGTGTGTGTGTGTGTGTGTGTGTGCATGCGTCCATGTGTGTGTGTACGCGTTCATGTGTGTGTGTACGCGTCCATGTGTGTGTGTGTGTGTGTGTGTGTGTGTATGTGTCCATATGTGTGTGCACGGTTCCATGTGTGTGTGTGTGTGTGTGTCCATGTGTGTGTGTGTGTGTGTCCGTGTGTGTGTGTGTGTACACGTCCATGTGTGTCCATGTGTGTGTCCATGTGTGTGCGTGTGTCCATGTGTGTACGCGTCCATGTGTGTGTACGTGTCCGTGTGTGTGCGCATGCATCCAGTATGTCTGTATGTGTCCATGTGTGTGTGTCTCTGTGTGTGTGTGTGTGTGTGTGTGTGTGTGTCCATGTGTTTAAGCGTCCATGTGTGAGTGTCTCTCTGTGTGTGTCCATGTGTGTGTGTGTGTGTGTTCATGTGTGTGTACCGTGATGACCCCGTTGGGCTGGTCCGGCTGGTCCCAGGTCAGCAGCAGGGCGCGGCCCCCCTCCCTCTGCTCCAGGGTGAGGGGAGGCAGGCCGGCGGGGGAGGCCTGCAGGGTCCTAGTGCCCACCCAGGGGCTGGACGCCGCCCCCCCCCCGTTCACAGCCTCCACACGCACGCTGTATGCACTGTAGGCCTGCAGGCCTGACACGCTGGCCCAGAGAGTACCACCCTGGAGGGAGGAGGGGGGGGGGGGGAGGGAGAGAGAGGGGAGGGGGGGTTTGAGAGAGAGAGGGGAGAGAGAGGGAGGGGGGAGAGAGAGTTATGTCAACAAGTACAAGTACACACACACGCACAATGGACCTATCGCTAAGCCACGCCCCCTTTGAATCAGGCTTTCGCCCCCTACATAGCGCTGAAACGGCCCTTATTAAGGTCCTTAATGACATTTGTGTAAATACAGACTGGAAACATCTCAGTTTTGGTACTACTAGATCTTAGTGCTGCCACGACATTCTAATAGACATTCTAATAGATTGACTAAAAACCTGGGTAGGACTTTCGGGCACTGTCCTGAACTGGTTTAGATCCTACCTACAGGACAGAAACTACTATGTCTCCATTTGCAACTTTGTATCTGACCAAATTAAAATGACATCTGGGGTTCCACAACGGTCAATCCTTGGCCCCCTTGTATTCAATCTCTACATGCTTCCATTGGGACACAACTATGCGGATGACACTCAAATCTACATAGCCCTCTGACCGAACGATTATAGTCCCATTGACAATCTCTGTAATTGCATTGAGCAAATAAACGCCTGGATGACACAAAACTTCCTCCAACTAAACAAGGACAAAACAGAGATAATTGTACTCGGTGCACCTGACAAAAGATCGAAAGTCAGTGCAAAACTTGATTCTCTCTCTCTCTTCAAACTAAAAAACAGGTCAGAAATCTTGGTGTAATTCTAGACTCCGATCTAAACTTCAACAGCCACATAAACTCGATAACTAAATCAGCCTACTATCACCTGAAAAACATAACAAGAATGAGAGGTTTCATGTCCAAGCAAGACCTTGAAAAACTCATCCATGCATTTGTTTCGAGTAGACTTGATTATTGTAATGGTCTACTAACAGGCCTATCTAAAGGAGCTGTTCGTAAATTGCAGCTCATCCAAAACGCCGCTGCTAGGGTCCTAACAAAAACAAAGACATTTGAACACATTACACCAATCCTGAGATCCCTGCACTGGCTACCAGTCTCTCAGAGAATTGAATTCAAAATCCTCCTAATTACATACAAATCACAAAATGATCTTGGACCAAAATACATATCAGATCTCCTCCCACCCGATATTCCCGCAAGGTCCCTAAGGTCAGCTGAGACTAATCAGCTAATCATTCCAAGAGTAAAAACAAAACAATCATGTTTTGCACCAGTTATGATTAAACACAAATACTCCTATCAATGTCTTTTTTCCATGAACTATTGTCTTATTAAATGTTTTATCTATTTACTTCTTATATTTGCTTTTATTCATTGTAATTTTTCTTTTCTTGCTCCTCTTGCTGTATTTTTAAATAATGTATGTAAAGCACTTTGAATTGCCCCTGTTGTATGAAATGTGCTATACAAATAAACTTGCCTTGCCTTGCCTTTGAAAACAAACAACGCTTCACTGACGGTGACTGACTGACCGACCGTGACTGAATGACATTCAATGACTTACAATGGCGGGAGTTGGCAAATTTCTGATTTCTGATTTACCACAGAAAGTAATATACCAGTTTTTTTTTTAAAGATGACAGGAATAGAATCTTTGTCTAGAAGCTTTTCACCATCAGATATTAGCGAGTTGTTTGTCCGAGTTTTCTGCCTGTAGTGACTTTTGCTGTGATATGATTGGACAATTTCTATTCTGGGGCGTGGCTTAGCGATAGGTCCATTGTTTCTATCACGTGGAGGACTGCAGAGTCACTACCTATCTGCTGTCAGGACTGCAGAGTCTCTACCTATCTGCTGTCAGGACTGCAGAGTCTCTACCTATCTGCTGTCAGGACTGCAGAGTCTCTACCTATCTGCTGCCAGGACTGCAGAGTCTCTACCTATCTGCTGTCAGGACTGCAGAGTCACTACCTATCTGCTGTCAGGACTGCAGAGTCACTACCTATCTGCTGTCAGGACTGCAGAGTCTCTACCTATCTGCTGTCAGGACTGCAGAGTCTCTACCTATCTGCTGCCAGGACTGCAGAGTCTCTACCTATCTGCTGTCAGGACTGCAGAGTCACTACCTATCTGCTGTCAGGACTGCAGAGTCACTACCTATCTGCTGTCAGGACTGCAGAGTCTCTACCTATCTGCTGTCAGGACTGCAGAGTCTCCACCTATCTGCTGTCAGGACTGCAGAGTCTCTACCTATCTGCTGTCAGGACTGCAGAGTCTCTACCTATCTGCTGTCAGGACTGCAGAGTCTCCACCTATCTGCTGTCAGGACTGCAGAGTCTCTACCTATCTGCTGTCAGGACTGCAGAGTCTCTACCTATCTGCTGTCAGGACTGCA
>NC_137688.1:75481911-75486911 GCF_963989245.1 Nansenia antarctica | reverse complement strand
AGACACACACACACACACACACACACACACACACACACACACACACACACAGCACACACACAGCACTGAAACGGCCCTCCTGCGAGTCCTAAATGATCTGCTCTTAGCCGCCGACTCTGGTAGTCCCGCCATTTTGGTGCTCCTAGATCTCTCAGCTGCCTTCCATAGAGTGGACCATTGGATCCTACTGTCACGTCTAAACAGCATGTGGGCATCACTGGTGTCGCCTTAAGCTGGTTCAAGTCCTCCCTGTCCGGCTGTAGTTTCTCCGTTCAGCTAGGAGAATGTTTCTCCTCTGAGGCCTCTCTCACCTGTGGGGTTCCTCAAGGGTCGATACTGGGCCTCCTTGTATTTGTCCTTTACATGCTGCCCCTGGCAAACCATGGCAAATGGAATAAATGGACTGTATTTATATAGCGCATTTATCCAAAGCGCTTTACAACGGCCTCTCATTCACACATTCACACACACATTCACACACCAATCACTGCCATGCAAGGCGCCGGCCCGCTCACTGGGAGCAATTTGGGGTTCAGTGTCTTGCCCAAGGACACTTCGACATGTGGCCAGCTGGGGCTCGAACCGCCGATCTGCCAATCTTGCGATCATTAGACGCCGCTCTCTACCTCCTGAGACACACTGTTATGCTGACGACGTCCAGGTCTGTCTGCCACTAACATCTAGAGCAGCGGTTCCCAACCTTTTTGGACTCACGGCCCACTTTACAAATCTATACAGTATTCGCGGCCCACTCAGGCATTTTACAGATGCGTAATTTTTTTTTTAGTGTCCAGTATTTCCTCCAGGAATTTTCACACTAGTGGCGTTGAGGCCAAACCTAGCGCGCAAAGCGTGCACGCGCATGAAACGCGCACGAGCGCTCAAAACAACGACGTAATTTCACCAAAAACTAGAGGGAGCGTGGCAAAAATAAATAGCGGTTAAACCATTAAAGCCGAGCGGCGATGTTTTATATAGCAGGTGATCAAATACCAAGATCGTAAATGTTGTATGTGTTCAATATTTACGACCAAACATCCTTATGTGTGTGGGCAACTCCCGACTAGGGTTGCCAGATGGGCTCGGGTTTTTTTGGTGGAATTAGCGGTTTTAGACTGTGGTTAGGGTGGAAAATGTCGATCCCATCTGGCAACCCTGTTCGCGAGTCCGATTGTGACGGGGATGGAATGTAGCCAATCAAGAAGCAAGCTGACGGGGGAGTCACGTGACGCAGGAATAAGAGATAGCAGCCTAAAGCGTGCTCTCGTCGACTTTGGGACTAAAATCCTTTAAATTATCCGTAATTGTGTTCAACTGTTAACAATTTGAGTCGAAAAATGTAAGTGACGGGAGATATGGCAGAAGACCCAAAAAATTCGGCGAAGGAGTCAAGACAGAGACTTCGTTCAGCCACACAAACGCAACTCCACATGCAAGCTAACGTGGATGATGCTAACGAGGTAGAATGAGCCAGCAAAGCTCCTGTTGATAGCAGAGCCACTGAGTATGATATGGTTCAAATACTCGAGATGCTGAATAAGATATCGGACACGGTATCTGGTAAATGAAAGAAATCCCACGTTCTGTGTGTTCCATGGACACTAAACTGACCTCACTCGGCACAGGCATTACTAAGGTGGAGGAACGAGTGAGTAGGCTGGATGACGAACAAGCTAACAGGAGTGAGTAGGCTGGAGGACGAACAAGCTAACAAGAGTGCCGTTCCTGCAGTCACTAAAGCGGACTTGCAACAACTAACAGACAGGCTAGCTAACGCTGAAGATAGATCCAGACGCAATAACCTCAGATTCGTTGGGATACCAGAGGGAGCTGAAAAGAACGACATGACTGCGTTCCTGAACAAACTCATCTCAACATCCCTGGACATCAACCCTCCCCCAGGTGGAATCGAAATGGATCGTGCTCATAGGATTGGAACACGTTTGGATACCGGAGACAAGGGCAAAGTGAGAACCATCGTCGCCCGCTTTCTGCGCTACAAAGATTGCCAGAACATCCTTGAGGAGGCATGGAAGAAGAGACGCATAACGTGGGACAACAAACCGGTGATGATCTTCCCAGATTACTCGAAGGAGACCCAGCGGAAGAGAGAAGCATTTAACCTTTGCAAGAGAGCACTCCATGAGCGTAAGATCAAATTCAGCCTGCTCTACTCTGCACGTCTGAGGATCTCCACCGATGGAAATGGCCCACGGGTGTTTGACAACCCGGAGTCAGCATTACAGTTTATTGAGCATCGCTGAGGACGGTAGGCCTACTGTAACGGTGCGTTTTCAAGAAACTTTAATTTGGGATATGGTTTAATAGGTGCGGGGATTATTAAAAAATGTTAACGCAATATGCGTATTGGTCTATTACCCGCTTGGCACCTTGTACAGTTTATCTGACATTTGAGTTTGTTCTAAGCTATGTGACCAACATGTGAGCTTGTTATGGCCATAATTCCCCAGTGGGTTATTTTACTAAATGTACAACCCCTTACAATTCTGATCGACACATCATCTGAACACATCTTGGACAATTTACCCAAAGCAGAGGGCTTTTGGGCTGACTTGTTCTAAGTCATGGACCTAGGAAGATTGTTTTGTTTTACTATGATACTGTTCTTAGTCATATTGTTCTCTGCTTATAGAGATCATCAAGTTTTTTGTTTTGTGTCTTATAAGTTACATGGTATTATTTACTTTGTTAATGCACCAGGGGTCTTACATTATATTATAACCAACACTCATTCTATGGTTAAATACGTAAACATTTATCTATGACTAGCAATCAGAGGAATTTGTGCTATTCCACCTGGAATGTAAATGGATTAGGGTGTCCAGCTAAGAGAAAAAAGATTTTGAGACATTTGAACATTTTAAAACAGGATATCGTTTTTTTGCAGGAAACACATTGCTCTCATCAGGAATATGATATAATGTCAGGTTAAACTATGCAGAGAATGGGTGGGGCATGTATTCTTTAGTGCTGGGTCTTCTAACAGTAAAGGGGTAGCCATACTAATTAACAAAGGTTTGCAATTTAAGCTAAGGAAGGAGGTTAAAGATGAGGAGGGCAGATTAGTTATAATATTGGCTGACATACAAGGTCAGACCCTGATATTGGCCAATGTATATGCACCGAATGCAGATAATCCTAGTTTCTTTGCGGACTTGGAAAGTAAATTGTGTGATATTGGACAGTACCCTATAGTTTTAGGGGGAGATTTCAATAATGCCGTAGATAAAATCATGGATCGCAGTAAGCCAATAGGAGGTAGAGAGACTGATTCTGTTTTAATTATTAAGAGAATATGTAATTCCATGGGCCTTGCAGATGTATGGAGGCTGAACCATCCAGTGGATAGGGATTATACTTTCTATTCAGGAGCACACAAAGTATACTCGCGAATAGACTTTTTCCTTATTTCAAGATCCTTATTGCCCTCCATACTGGCCTGCACTATTGATAGCATTCTGTTGACCGACCATGCTATGGTTAGATTAGATATGACTCCATATCGAGAGACCATGAGGTCACGAGTGTGGCGCTTTAACTCATCGCTGCTACGGGACGTTGGTTTTAGGGAGGAGCTTAGGGCACAGATCAATCTATACTTGGAGACCAATGTCCCTACGGCTCCCTCCGCCATAGTGGCATGGGAGGCCATGAAGGCTTTTCTCAGGGGATTCATTATTCAGTACTCCTCTCATAAAAAAAAGGCTTCCACCGCTAAACTTCTAGATTTAGAAAGGGAAATTAAGAATATAGAGGATAAATTAAAAGGAATATATCTGACGTGCTTTGTAAAAAACTGACTCATCTTAAGTATAAATATAATACTGTAATATCTAAGAAAACTGAGTTTCTTCTGTTTAGAGCTAGGCTGACTATTTTTGAATCTGGGGATAAGGCGGGAAAATTCATGGCTAGATACATTAAACAGAAAGAGTCTAAATCTATTATAGCAGCAGTGAGGGATACAGAAGGGACATTGGCAACTGAACCTAGTAAGATAAATGACATTTTCAAAGACTTTTATATAAACCTCTATACGTCTGAAAGCACTGCCACGGATGACGAGATAGTATCCTTCCTTGATAATGTGAACCTCCCTAAACTGAGTGGTGCACAACAAGAGGAGTTAGATTCACCTATTAGTTCACAGGAGATTATTGAAGCAATAAAGGCCCTAGCAGCAGGCAAATCGCCTGGCCATGACGGCTTTACAGCTGAATTTTTCAAATGTTATGCTGAAGATCTCCTGCCATTGTTTGAAAAGATGCTTACGGAGGCATTTGAAAGTGGTAGGCTACTTCAGTCTCTAAATCAAGCAATTATTACACTTATATTGAAAAAGAGAAGGATCCGACTGATTGCAAAAGCTATCGTCCGATAAGCTTGATCTGTCGATTGTCGACTACTATCTAAAATACTTGCTAATAGATTAGATAAAACACTTGGGTCACTTATCCATCCGGACCAAGTGGGCTTTATTAGACGTAGAAATTCTTCTGATAATGTGAGGCGCCTTATAAATATTATGTGGTTTATGCGAAATTCTAACAATCCAACAGCGGCCATCTCGCTCGATGCTATGAAAGAGTTTGATAGGATAGAATGGAGATACATGTTTCAAACATTGAAGGCTTTTGGGTTTGGCCAAACATTTCTGAGATGGATTGAGATCCTTTATGAAGACCCGGAGGCAGCGGTGAACACAAACGGTCTAATATCATCCTATTTTACACTTGGTAGAGGCACTCGGCAGGGCTCGGCACTGTCACCAGGTCTCTTCTGTCTAGCCCTCGAACCCCTTGCAGTAATGATTCGTAACAACCTGAATATTCAAGGAATTAGAATAAATGAGTCCACGCATAAGCTTATGTTATATGCGGATGACATATTATCGTGCTAGGATAAAGTTGGAAAAGCTCCAAGTCCCGATCAATAAGGGTGGTATGGGTTTACCTAAACTAATATTGTTTCACTATGCC
>NC_137688.1:75449411-75464411 GCF_963989245.1 Nansenia antarctica | reverse complement strand
ACATATCTACCTTAACTGTACATATCTACCATAACTGTACATAGCTACCTTAACTGTACATATCTACCATAACTGCACATATCTACCTTAACTGTACATAGCTACCTTAACTGTACATATTTACCATAACTGCACATATCTACCTTAACTGTACATATCTACCATAACTGTACATATCTACCTTAACTGTACATATCTACCATAACTGCACATATCTACCATAACTGTACATAGCTACCATAACTGTACATATCTACCATAACTGTACATAGCTACCTTAACAGTACATATCTACAATAACTGTACATATCTACCTTAACTGTACATATCTACCTTAACTGTACATATCTACCATAACTGTACATATCTACCTTAACTGTACATAGCTACCTTAACAGTACATATCTACCATAACTGTACATATCTACCATAACTGTTGTTCTTATATCACTATTTGCACTTCTGGTTAGATGCTAAACTGCCTTTCATTGTCTGGTACTTGTACTCTGCAATGACAATAAAGTTGAATCTAATCTAATCTAAAAAATGGTCCATGTTCTATTCTATGAATCCAGGCTACTTTGTCTAGTTGCTTAAGAAGACAATGATGTGGTCTGGTAGTGTAGGATGACCTACAGTAAGAAGTTGCTAAACGTGTGTTCTCTCTCATGTGTGTGTCTCAGGGTCATTGTCAGTGAGGCCGTGTCACGGCGGCCATCTTGGAGGCAGCAGAGATCCCATCTCGCTAACGCTAACGCGGATTTGGAAAAACAACAGAATAAATAAGATCTGCATATCAGTGTGTGCAAACAAACAGAGCCCCGGGGGGTTTAGCCTCCTGGTTAGCTGTGTGTTTCATCATGCTGCATCTGTCATACGGACAGCAAATATTTGCTCATTAAATGACACAAACACAGAGACAGAGACGGAGTCCTGGGAGAGGCTGGCTGGCTGGGCCTGATAGTAGGAGGAGGTTACCATGGCGACCCTGAGGTAACAGGGATGACTCACCTTCATATGAGGAGGTTACCATGGTGACCCTGAGGTAACAGGGATGACTCACCTTCGGTTACCATGGTGACCCTGAGGTAACAGGGATGACTCACCTTCAGTTACCATGGTGACCCTGAGGTAACAGGGATGACTCACCTTCAGTTACCATGGTGACCCTGAGGTAACAGACACCTTCATAGGAGGAGGCTCTGGGAGGAGGGAGGGGAGGTGGAGGAGGGAGAGATGGGGGGAGGGAGAGAGTAGGAGAGGAGAGAGGAGCACAGGAGAAAGGGAGAGAGGAGGAGAGTAGAGAGGAGAAAGAGGAGGGAGGGGAGGGGTGTGTATGTGTGTGTGTGTGTGTGTGTGTGAGGTACCTGTGGTTGGGCCTCAGGTGAGCATCAGTGTAGTTGGAGCCCCCCGGTCCCCCGGCGTGGACCTCAACCCCATCCCGGAGCAGCCGGTAGCCAGCCAGGCGGCCGTGGGGCGCTAAGGGCTGACCCCAGAACAGCTCCACACAGGAGGAGTTCACCACCACATGTCTGGGCCTGGCCCACACGCCTGGGAGAGAGAGAGAGAGAGAGAGAGAGAGAGAGAGAGAGAGAGAGAGAGAGAGAGAGAGAGAGAGAGAGAGAGAGAGAGAGAGAGAGAGAGGGAGAGGGAGAGGGAGAGGGAGAGAGAGAGAGAGAGGGAGAGAGAGAGAGAGAGAGAGGGAGACTAGGTCTCTATTGGTTGGTGATTTTAATTCTCATACAGATAATGAATCCAAATCTAGAGATTTTATTAATCTATTATCTTCCCTAGATTTTACTCAGCATATTACAGAGCCTACTCATAACAAAGGCCACACACTAGATCTAGTTATTTCAAAAGGATTGAAAATGTCTGTGTCCTCTGTTCTAGACATTGCTGTATCAGATCATTACTGTATTTTCTTTAAGGTAACGCTAAATATGAAACAGAAGAATGTGGACTGCATTGTCAAAGAGATGTTTAAATTCATCGGCAAATGAAAAGTTCATGAGCATTATGAATTCACTCTCTTCACCTTACGAAATACTCCCCATAGATAACTTAGTAGAGAGCTTCAACAACAACCCTTGATATTATAGCTCCAGAAAAAAATCAAAAAAGTGTCATCAAAACGCAAAGCACCATGGAAAAATGAAGAACTCTGCCAATTGAAAAGAAACTGCCGTAAAGCAGAGCGCAAATGGAGAAAGTCTAAACTATATTTGACAAGTCTAAACTACCTTGACATTTTTAAAAACCAGATCTTTACATATAATAGGGCAATGAAGTTGGCTAGACAAACCTATTCCTCTGATATCATTTCTGAAAACAAAGGTAACCCCAAAGTGCTTTTTTCAACCATTGATCGTCTGATTAACCCTTCAGTGGTTGCGCCTGTTGAAAATAAGTCACTTTCAACACTTAGATGTAATGAATTTGCTACATTCTTTCAAGAAAAGATTTCCATTATAAGATCAGAAATATCATTAGAGAATTCAAAATCTAATTTGGTACTCCCAGATGAATTAAGTATGCCTATTGCTGTCATGGATTCATTTGAGCTTGTCAACCCCCATACTTTAAAAACAGTTGTTTCACAAATTAAATCCTCAACATTCTCACTTGATCCAATCCCAACATGGTTCTTCAAAAGTGTTTAACTGACAATGTATTAGAAATTGTGAACTGCTCTCTATCAACTGGCGTCTTTCCCACTCCCCTAAAATCTGCCATTATAAAACCACTAGGTAAGAAAGGAAAGCAAGATAATTCTGTTCTTGGAAATTTCAGACCAATATCTAACCTTTCATTTTTAAGTAAAATCCTTGAGAAAGTGATTTTCAGACAACTTAGTGATTTTCTTCGCAAAAACATTTTATTTGAGAAGTTTCAGTCGGGTTTTCGTTCTAACCACAGTACTGAGACTGCATTAGTAAAGGTTGTAAACGATCTCAGACTTATCATAGATGCTGGTGGTGTATCAGTTCTTGTCTTGTTAGATTTGAGTGCTGCTTTTGATACAGTAGATCACACTATTCTAATACATCGTTTAGAAAACTGTGTCGGCCTCTCAGGACTTGTATTAGAGTGGTTTAAATCTTATCTAGCTGGTAGGCATTTCTCTGTTGTCCTGGGAGACTCTGTTTCTGATAATGTTAACATCACATGTGGGGTCCCTCAGGGGTCTATTCTTGGTCCCTTGCTCTTCTCCATGTACATGATCCCATTAGGTGGAATCATCAGAAAACATGGTGTACATTTTCATAGTTATGCTGATGAAACTCAGCTGTACATATCAGTATTGCCTGATAATTCACATGCACTCAGCTCGCTGGAGAATTGTCTCCGAGATATACAACTTTGGATGTCCAAAAATGTTCTACAACTAAATCAGGACAAAACTGAGATTCTTGTCATTGGACCAAAACCACAAAAAGACAAATTGTCGAATACAATGGGAACCTTGCTTTCAAACTGCAAACATGAAGCTAAGAATCTAGGTGTGATTATAGATTCTGACTTAAGCTTTGAGCCTCACATCAAATCTATCACTAGAAATGCTTTTTATCATCTACGTAATATTGCAAAAGTTTCTCTGGCAAGCTGATGCAGAAGTGTTAATGCATGCTTTTGTTATTACACGTTTGGACTATTGTAACAGTCTCCTTTCTGGTCTTCAGAAGAAAGCTATTGGCCAGCTGCAATTAGTCCAAAATGCAGCAGCGAGAGTTTTAACCAAAACAAGCAGACGAGCTCATATAACTCCTATTTTAGAAACTCTACACTGGCTTCCTGTTAAGTTCAGAATAGATTTCAAGATCCTTCTGCTTGTTTATAAAGCTCTCACTGGCATAGCACCAGAATATTTGAAAGACCTTTTGCTAGCATATCAGCCCAATAGAGCTCTCAGGTCTTCTGATGCTGGTTTTCTCTGTATACCACATGGACAAAAGAAGAGATTTGGTGAGGCTGCATTCTCATTTTATGCACCCAAATTGTGGAATGCACTGCCAGTTTACATTAGGGATGCAACCTCAGCAAATATGTTCAAGTCAAGACTAAAAACCCATCTTTTTAATATTGCCTTTAAATGACTAAATAATTAAATTAAGATTATAAAAACCCATCCTTTTAATATTGCATTTAAGTTACAAAATAATTAAATTAAGATTATATAATGATTAAAGCACTTTGAGCTGCAACGTTTGGAACACACAAACACACAAACACACACACACACACACACACAAACACACAAAAGTACATGAATATTGAGAAAAAAAGAGAAAAAAAGAGGAGAAGAAATACATGTGTGTGTGTGTGTGTGTGTGTGTGTGTGTGTGTGTGTGTGTGTGTAGTACCTGTGGGAGCGTCTTGCTGGGTGCGTCCCGTGGAAGGCTGACTGGCCGCGCACCCCCCCGCCGTGCACGCCACCACTACGAAGCTGTAGGACGTGTGAGGCTGCAGGCCTGGAACACACACACACACACACACACACACACACACACACACACACAGGTTAGATACACACACACACACACACACAGGTTAGACACACACACACACACACACACACACACACACACAGGTTAGACACACACACACACACACACACACACACAGGTTAGACACACACACACACACACACACACAGGTTAGACACACACACACACACACACACACACACACACACACACACACACACAGGTTAGACACACACAGGTTAGACACACACACGCACACACACATTCACCTTCCTATCAGGTTTTCCACCACCAAGCTTGTTATAAGATGTTTCTGTTTCTGTGTGAAAGTGTTTCTTCATGGACAATAACAGGCCTGTCACTGTGATTCACCTTCTATCTGCGACAAATGCGTCGTGCGAGTGTGGCGCAGAGGACCAAACCGCAGACCATGTTATCCTGGATTGCCCGGTGTACCACCCACCCAACGGGATGCATGGTCTGTCGGTATTAGATGACGAGACGATGACGTGGCTTCTGGAGGGGTGTCCAGAAATATAGCCCGGGTGAGCCCCTCAACCAGGTCTCGGGGTGGTAAACGGGTAGCCCCTCGGCCCCGAGCCTGGTGGAGTGGAGAGGAAAACAACTACCCATACGCCGAAGAAGAAGAACCTTCTATCTAGAGACAGAGATGGAGGGAGGGGGAGAGAGAGAGGGGGGGGAGAGAGAGAGAGGGAGGGGTAGAGAGAGAGGGGGAGGGGGAGAACGAGGGAGAGAGAGAGAGAACGAGGGAGGGAGAGAGAGAGAGAGAGAGAGAACGAGGGAGGGGGAAAGAGAGAGAGAGAGAGAGAACGAGGGAGGGGGAGAGAGAGAGAGAGAGAGAACGAGGGAGGGGGAGAGAGAGAGAGGGAGAGAGGGAGAGAGAGAGGGAGGGAGAGAGAGAGAGGAGATAAAGCGAGAAAAGGGCAGGGTGGGGGTGGGGAGAGATAGATAGAGAGAGGAGAGAGAAAAGAAAAGAGTGCAGAAGAAGAAGAAGAAGAAGAAGCAGAGAGAAGAGAGAGAGACCCGTATACGTCGGCCCCTCCCTCCCTCCCTCCTCCTGAAGGGTGGATCCATACCCGTCCGTGTTAAATTATGCATGCTATAACTCAATAATGAAGCCACGTAAAGACGCGCGCTGACACGGGATAGGAGCGGCCGGCGTAATGTCATCAGCTTCTGATCTATTCTAATTATAATACCCCTATATGCACTGACGTTATAGCGCTGTCCAACTGATTTATTAATGTGCCGGGGTTGTGCGTCTACCTTCCTTTGTGTTTATTATGTATGTTGGCTTTGATATACACACTCTCCCCGTTTAAACAGGTCAGGGGGGCAGGAAAATCTACATTAAAAAAAACGATACGACGCACGTTTGAAATCCAACGTGGTTGTAATATGGGATGGATGTAATCACGTGGGGAGTCAAATCAACGTCGGAAAGGATTTACATTTAAACAAGACAGTGTTTTAGATGCTTTAAAATGAGTTTTTCTTTATGCAAATGCGATCGTATTAAGGGATAAAATCAGAACAGGTAACGAACCTTTAAAAACAAAACATTAAATACATGAATGGACGATGTTGGAATTATCAGAATATTTAGAACTTTAAGAGTGTATCTGTGTTCTGTCTTTCTATACTTTTCTTTTTTTTTTTTACTTTATTTGTTAGGATTAGTTTTTTAGTTTTTTTTACTTTGTGATTTCAGGAGAGATGCTCAAATAAAAGTCCTCATCATTCTAATTAAAATGACCAGTTTCCTGATTAAAACAGTGACATTCAATTCAAATACAATTTTAGGGGCATCATATGAAAGCGGATAATTACACATACATTATGTGATATTATCGAACACATCTATATTCTATATCAATATTCTAAATCTATATTCTATAATATTTTGGGGTGGTGGGTATTGCACTATATTTAATCCCATATTATCAATGTGGATTACAGACAGACAGGCAGATATACAGGCAGACAGACAGGCAGATATACAGGCAGACAGACAGACAGACAGACAGACAGACAGACAGGCAGACCGACAGACAGATAGACAGCCAGACAGACATACATTCAGACAGGCAGGAAGACAGACAGAGAGACAGACAGCCAGAAAGACAGAGAGAGAGACAGACAGCCAGCCAGCCAGCCAGCCAGCCAGCCGGCCAGACAGCCAGCCAGCCAGCCAGCCAGCCGGACAGACAGACAGCCAGCCAGCCAGCCAGCCAGCCAGACAGCCAGACAGCCAGACACACATCCAGCCAGCCAGCCAGCCAGCCAGACAGACAGCCAGACAGACAGACAGCCAGCCAGACAGACACACAGCCAGACAGACGGACGGACGGACAGAGAGACAGACACAGACATACAGACAGACAGAGAGAGAGACAGGAAGACAGCCAGAGAGAGAGACAGGAAGACAGCCAGACAGCCAGCCAGCCAGACAGCCAGCCAGACAGACGGACGGACAGAGAGACAGACACAGACAGACAGACAGGCAGACAGGCAGACAGACACACAGACACAGACAGCCAGCCAGACAGACAGACGGACGGACAGAGAGACAGACAGACAGACAGGCAGACAGGCAGACAGACAGACACACAGACACACAGACACAGACAGCCAGACAGACAGACACCTACTCCAGGCAGAGTGTGAGCAGCGTCTGGGTCCTGTCCATGTTGTCTAAACGGTAGAGAAGCCCCGTACCGCGGCCGAGAGCCTGTTTAGCATGCCACCCCCCCCCTCGTTTAACCCAACCCCAGATCAATGTTCCCACTGCGTCACCCCCCCCTCGTTTAACCCAACCCCAGATCAATGTTCCCACTGCGTCACCCCCCCCTCGTTTAACCCAACCCCAGATCAATGTTCCCACTGCGTCACCCCCCCCTCGTTTAACCCAACCCCAGATCAATGTTCCCACTGCGTTGCCTTGAGTTGTGTATGGGTTAAGTAAAGAAGTCTGTGAGGCATACTAAACACTGGAGACAGCTGCAGCCAACACACACCAGAAGGCTTCACTATGCCATGTAACCATGTGGTGTGTGTGTGTGTGTGTGTGTGTGTGTGTGTGTGCTGTGTACGTGTGTGTCCTAGCATGGTGTGTGTTGGGGCTTGTGTGTGTACTAGCATGGTGTGTGTGTCCTAGCATGGTGTGTGTTGGGGCTTGTGTGTGTCCGACATGGTGTGTGTCTTAGCATGGTGTGTGTCCTAGCATGGTGTGTGTCTTAGCATGGTGTGTGTCTTAGCATGGTGTGTGTCCTAGCATGGTGTGTGTTGGGGCTTATGTGTGTCCTAGCATGGTGTGTGTCTTAGCATGGTGTGTGTCTTAGCATGGTGTGTGTTGGGGCACGTGTGTGTGTGTGTGTGTGTGTGTTGGGGCACATGTGTGTGTGTGTCCTAGCTTGGTGGACGGCGTTAATGCAGATATCACCGGTCGTCGTGATGCTGAGCACTTCCCAGGTCTATAATAATAATAATAATAATAATAATAATAATAATAATAATAATAATAATAATAATAATAATAATAATAATAATAATAATAATAATACAAATTCATTGTATTTATAAAGCGCTTTTCTGGGGGTCAAAGACGCTGACAATATGGGAAAAACAGAAAACACAGAAACAAAAAGCAACAGATAACATGAGCACATAGAACACAGAGTTAACGAACAAGGAACAATTAACACAGCAATGTTAGGGGTTAGGGGAGATGGTAGGGTTAGGGGAGGTTGTATGCATGTCCAGGGTGGGAGGGGGGTGGCAGGGTTAGGGGAGATGGTTAGGGGTAGGGGAGGTTGTATGCATGTCCAGGGTGGGAGGGGGGTGGCAGGGTTAGGGGAGATGGTTAGGGGTAGGGGAGGTTGTATGCATGTCCAGGGGGGGAGGGGGGTGGCAGGGTTAGGGGAGATGGTTAGGGGTAGGGGAGGTTGTATGCATGTCCAGGGGGGGAGGGGGGTGGCAGGGTTAGGGGAGATGGTTAGGGGTAGGGGAGGTTGTATGCATGGGAGAACAGGTAGGTTTTGAGGTGGGATTTAAAAGTGGAGAGTGAGGGTGAGTCTCTGGTTGTAGTATTTCGTTCCCCTCTGAAACATGAGAGCGTTTTGTTTTCGTGCGATAGACGCTACACACACACACACACACACACACACACACACACACACACACACACACACCACCCTCGAAATAGACACGACCCAGAGACAGACACTACCCCGGCGTAACTCACAAACATTTCCAGTGAAATCACATTTTTCCTAATGTTTAATTCAACACCAGAAATCAAAATGTCTACGGCGAGTAAACAAGCTATGGGGAAATCACTAAGTTGTGGCTTAATCAGAGCAAATCAATATACTGTTTCATATTAAGACGCTCAGATATTCATCACTATTCTTCTTCTTTTTTTCCTTCTCTCCTCCTGAAGACTGCTGGTTAAATAACTGAAACACAGGCAGCGACCCATCATTGTGTTGCTTTTAATTAAAAATACTCAATCATTTCAATGTGTGCCTCAAACACACACATACTCACACACAGACATACACACAAGCACGCACGCACACACACACACACACACACACACACACACACACACACACACACACACACAAACAAGCACGCACACACACACAAACAAGCACACACACACACACACACACACACACACACACACACACACACACACACAAACAAGCACGCACACCACACGCATCCTCAGAATCTCCGCTCCCATCCTGAAATTAGAAATGCTCCCTGACTTCCACACGCAGCCTCTAGGGGGCAGTGTTGCCCTGCTGAAGACACCACACTGACGCTCCAGACTCAAGTAAATAAATAAATAAATAACTGAAGCAGCAGTACCATAAAGCCAAAGAAAAAAAAAACTTCAATCATTTTAACAGTCAGCCCAGAGGATCGCAGGCTAGTCCGTGGTCGGCGGCGCGCTAACACAAAGTGAAACAATGCCGTAACTGTCACCCAAATTGTTGGACAGGGGAGCGGGGAGGTGTGGGGTAATAAATGATCTAAAAAGGCCTTTTATTGACAAGCTGCCATTCCCTGTTTGCATTAGAGAATATGAGACCATGATCGCTGCAGGCCGCAAGCCCCTCTCTACCTGACACACAGAGAGAGAGAGAAAGGGAGAGAGAGGAGATGGAGAGAGACAGATAGAGGGAGGAGAGGGAGAGAGAGAGAGACGGAGTGGGAGTTGAGGGAGGGAGAGAGAGAGAGAGAAAGAGAGGGGTATATAGAGAGACAGGGAAATATATATACAGCGAGAAAGAAAGAGAGTGAAAGGGAGGGAGAGATAGATAGGGAAGGAGAGAGATAGAAAGAGAGAATGAGAAGTGTAAAAGGAGATGCAGACAGAGAGAAAGATGTAGGGAAAAAAGTAGAAAAGACTCTGAGAGAGACAGAGAGAGAGAGACAGAGAGAGAGAGAGACAGAGAGACAGAGAGAGAGACAGAGAGAGACAGAGAGAGACAGAGAGAGAGAGACAGAGAGAGAGACAGAGAGAGAGAGAGACAGACAAAGAGACAGAGAGAGAGACAGAGAGAGACAGAGAGACAGAGAGACAGAGAGAGAGAGTTTTCCTCCAGCATTGATAACACCTCTAAATAATTAAGAGTTTACTTCCTGTCAGTGGCTCCTTAATGCAGCGCCCCCCCCCCCCCCCCCCCACCCCCCCCTCCTTAATGCAGCGTCTGTCTGGGGAGGGTTATGGAGGTACCCCTGACGCACTTCACCAGATCAGGTTTACCACACACACACACACACACACACACACACACACACACACACACACACACACGTCCTCACCCCCCCACCCTTCTCCCTTACCCTCGCTCGCGTAATCTAGGATAAGACTCGGCGGTGGAGGCAGAGGAGACTGGAGGATGGGATGAGGGAGTTGGAGGTCCTCTCCCCCCCCCCCCACCCTCTCTCCCCCCCCCCCCCTCCCCCTCTCTCCCCTCCCCCCTCTCTCAGTCTGAGTTCATCTGTGTCTCAGCAGCATTCGGCATCCTTTGGTCTTCCTCAACGACCAGGTCAGACATGACAAAGACCTCTCCATGTCCCAGAGAGACACAGTATAAAACTGACTTATAACGCTGGTTTTCTCTGTGTACCACATGTACAAAAGAAGAGATTTGGTGAGGCTGCATTCTCATTGTATGCACCCAGATTGTGTCTCACTGCCAGTTTACATTAGGGATGCAACCTCAGCAAATATGTTCAAGTCAAGACTAAAATCCATCTTTTTAATATTGCCTTTAAATTACTAAATAATTAAATGATGATTATATAATGATTGGAGCACTTTGAGCTGCAACGTTTGCAGGAAACGCGCTATACAAATAAAACGTTATTATTATTATTATTATTATTATTATTATTATTATTATTATTATTAGTAGTAGTAGTAGTAGTAGTATTATAACTAAATACTAAGACATACTAAATAAATACAAAAATATTCTGTATGGTCAATCTTAACACGCATTAAAAAGAGGAAATGTCTCCAAATAAAGTAGAAACATGTATTATATTTGTTACATTATTAATAAATGTTTCCTTGATATATTCGAGCCTGTTTATTCTGTCTTATTCATAAAGCATAAATCAAGCATACGTCACATTCAATTATATCGCGTAAATAATAATAATAATGTGAGAATTCAAGGAACGCAACAAACTGTTTCTCTTGTGTGACTAAGTGACTAATGACCTGATAGAAACGTAAGCAGAATAACATTTAGCTAAATGTTTGTGTTTGTGTAGTTCTCCTCAGACTAAAGGAGGTTGGGGAAATGTTATTTTCCTCAGTCAGGATGATAATCAGTCATACTGATCCATCGCTTCAGGAAACTGTTAAACTGTTACCTGTTCCTACTAAATCAGAACATGCAGATACAGAGTCTGGACCATGTTGGAATAACACACTTGATTTAGGACTGGGAACTGTGTGTGTGTGTGTGTGTGTGTGTGTGTGTGTGTGTGTGTGTGTGTGTGTGTGTGTGTGTGTTACTGTACTTCAATGTACTGATGTGTACTTCAATGATTGGAGCCCTTTGAGCTGCAACTTTTGCAGGAAAAGTGTTATACAAATAAAGGTCATTATTATTATTATTACTTACAGTATACTGTAGCATGTAACCTAGCCCTCCTCCCTCCTTCCTCCCTCCTCCCTCCCTCCTTCCTGTCTGCCTGCGTGTATTTCCTGTTGCTGAGTGAGACAGGACCAGAGCACAAAGGAAACATGTTCCCTGCTGTAATGAATTAATAATGCACTTACAAATGGCCAATTAAACGCATGATTAATAATATAATCTATATAATTGTGAGCAATAATTCATACTGCCCTAATGATAGCAATACATCGATTCACGTGGGATCTCAATATTTTTTTCACCCCTACGAAGTTCAACGGTGCTGTAT
The DNA here is from genome assembly GCF_963989245.1 of Nansenia antarctica. Classification (NCBI taxonomy): domain Eukaryota; kingdom Metazoa; phylum Chordata; class Actinopteri; order Argentiniformes; family Microstomatidae; genus Nansenia; species Nansenia antarctica. Next base: position 75,452,448 of record NC_137688.1, on the reverse strand, counting down.
CCTATTTAGTTTTTTTATTATTAGTATTATTACTAGCCTATAACAATTAATATTTATTTGACAGGATACAATGTACAATAATAGTAAAATTATAATTTTATATATAATAGTAAAAAAAAACTAAAGAAACATATACACTGCTGAGATCGAAGGCATTGTACCAGATATAACTATAGACTTTTTATATTAATTTACTGATACTCACTGTAATACCGTGTACTGTAATACCATGCACTGTCTAAAATATCTATAATAATAAATACAATATCATGTCTTTGGCACTATTTGCACAATCTGGTTAGATGCCAAAGTACATTTTGTTGTCTCCGTACTTGCACTCTGTCAATGACAATAGGTTTTAATCTAATATACTCTAATCTACTCTAATATAACCTAATCTAAAAACAGGTCATTTTCAGATACATTTTATCTGCAGTGTGAAAGATATTTGTTTCTGTTACACATTTTAAAAAATGCTTAATAAAATCATGACCAAGCATGACCTTCACCAGCAAACCTTTCCATTCTCCAGAAACATACATACCTGCTTCATTCTTCTAGAAGCATATGTGTACTGTTTCATTCTTCTAGAAGCATATGCGTACTGTTTCATTCTTCTAGAAGCATATGGATACTGTTCCTAGCCGTCAAATGAACAGAGGAAGGTTTTGAGTGGAGTCTGACAGGTTTGTGCTAATACGGAGGGGGAAAAATGAATTATGTCATATTAAACATTAAGCATTGGGAGAACCGGGAGCAATTATTTCCTCTCATATTTCATGTAAAACGTTTATTCATCTATCTGCGTTTCCCCGTCTAGCTCTCCCTCCCTCGCTCCCTCTCTCCCTTGCTCTCCTCCTCTCTCTCCCTCGCTCCCTCTCTCTCCCCTCCTCTCTCTCCCTCCCTCACTCCCTCTCTCCCCCTCCCTCCCCTCCTCTCTAACACCCTCGGGTGTGAGGTGGCAGTTTAAAACTATTACGGAGAAATGCCTGTGATTTATTTAGCGATTATTCATTACAATAACAAAGGACAAGGAGAGCGAGTCTTTGTCACTCGCGGGTGGAAGTGTGTGTGTGTGTGTGTGTGTGTGTGTGTAAACTGCTCTGGGATCTAATAGAAGGCACACACACACACACACAGGCGCACACACACACACACACACACACACACACACACACACACACCAAACACACACACACTCTCTCTCTCTCCCCCCCCCCAGGCCCACAGGCCATGGTGAATACAGCTCCTTATGACATGCAGCCAAGGGAGGCTGGTGGAGGTAGAAAATGGGAGGACGGAGGTCATTGTAATGCATGGCACGGATCACATGACCCACACCCGTGGCTGTTCTAGTGTTAAGCCTAGTCTTGGACTCAATCACACTTTCTTTGAAGATACTTTTAAGTGATTAGGATTCTTTGAAACCGACCCAGAGTGTATCAGAAATGAAATACAATTCATCTGACACACTGAGTAGGAGAGAGAGACCAGGGGAAGAGATAGTAATAATATCTGATTATATAAAAGGAATAAAATAAAGAAAATAATGATGGCCAAACAGCCAAAAAGAGAAAGACAGGAATGGAATGGAATGGAGAGATATACAGACAGGAAGAAATGGAGAGAGAGAGAGAGAGAGAGGGGGAGAGAGAGAGACAGAGAGAGGGAAAGAGACAGAGAGAGAGAGAGAGAGACAGAGAGAGAGAGAGAGAGAGACGAGAGAGAGAGAGGAAGAAACAGAAACAGAGAGAGAGAGACAGAGAGAGACAGAGAGAGAGAGAGAAAGAGAGAGAGAGAGAGAGAGACAGAGAGAGAGAGAGAAAGAGAGGGAGAGAGAGGGAGAGGGAGAGGGACAGAGAGAGAGAGGGAGAGAGAGGGAGACAGAGAGGGAGAGAGAGGGAGAGAGAGGGAGAGAGAGGGATGTGTCCCAGCAGCAGTGCTGGCTGATAGACGGGGTTTCCCTCGCTGAGTCACAGGGGCGTCTCAGGGAGGCTTAACGCTGCACAGCGCAGGGCCTCAACACACTGCCAACACACACACACACACACACACACACACACACACACTCACACTCACACACTCACACTCACACTCACACTCACACTCACACACTCACACTCACACTCACACACTCACACTCACACTCACACTCAAACACACACACACGCACACACACACACACACACACACACACACACACACACACACACTCACATACACGTACGCACAGACACACACACACACACACACACACACACACACACACACACACTCACAGACACGTACACTCATACCATGCTGGCATTACCACATTTCCCTTGGCCTGCCAGGCATTAAACACACACAGCAAACACACCCAACGTGCCAACGCTGTCACACACACACACACACACACACACACACACACACCCCTCCCCACAGACAGTAAAGCCACCGCTACCAGGAGAGAGAGGAGCCCGTTAGCAAGTGTGTGTGTGTGTGTGTGTGTGTGTGTGTGTGTCTGTGTGTGTGTCTGGTGTCTCAGTGTGTGTGTGTGTGTGTGTGTCCAAATCCCGCTCTTTTTCCCGGCACTCCTGAGATCTCGTGCGGAGCGGCGCCGGGGGGGATTGTGGGTAATATCTCCAGACAGCAGAGCGCTCCACCAGAGCCTCCCACTCCCACCTGCTCCCAGGATTATCATCCTGGAGGAACCAGACATTCCTCTCCTCCCCCCCCCACAACCCCACCCCCCCCCCCCCCCCCCCCCCCCCACCCCCAGCCCTAACCCCTCCCTGCCACGCACTCTCACACACTGTACCCTCCACCCCACACGCACCCTGATGCCCTGCTACACCCTAATCTCTCTTTCTCTACCACCACACCCTCCCTTGGTACCCTACCCCCCCACCCCCTAACCCCCCCCCCCCCCCAGCCTTCCTCCCAGCCATCACCCACCTTCTTCTTCCCTCTCCACCACACCCCTCAACTCCTAACCCCTTGTCACCCCCCCCCCCCTTCTCTCTCTCCGTCTCAATCACCCACTTCTCCTCTGCTC
>NC_137688.1:75442963-75445463 GCF_963989245.1 Nansenia antarctica | reverse complement strand
TCCCTCTCCCCCTCCCTCTCTCCCCCCCCCCCCCTCAGGCAGGATGGAGGGAGCGAGGGAGAGGTGGAGGCCCATCGTTCTTCCTGGCCCACTAAGTGTCTGTCCAGATTACATCAGCAAGTTCCGTCGACGCAGCAGCTGGGTGTGTGTGTGTGTGTGTGTGTGTGTGTGTGTGTGTGGGAGGGGGACAGGGGTAGGTAATTGCTCTGGTGTATCGGGTTAGGTTGGGTTAGGCCATAATTGGGACTGTTTGGGCAATCCTCACAGGTGTACAAACTAATACAGCTCACTCACTCAGAACCCAGAGAGAGGGAGAGAGGGGGGGAGAGAGAGAGAGAGAGGGGGGGAGAGAGAGAGAGAGGGGGGGGAGAGAGAGCGAGAGAGGGAGAGGGAGAGAGAGGGAGGGAGAGTGAAAGAAAGAAAGAAAGGAAGAAAAAGAGAAAGAGAGAAAGAAAGAGAGAAGTTAAGGAAAAGACGACGCATGGCTGGTTCTCTGTCTGGGCTTAATACAAACAAGGAGCTACAAACACAATAGGAAATGCCTGACTTGTTCTATATGGCAATTCGACAGCTCTGTCTCCCCCCCTCCATCTCCCTCCCTCCCACCCCCTCCCAGTCCGTTTGTGTACACTCCAGGTCTCTAGGCAGAGTCGTGTGGGCGAAAAAATAATTAGATCTAAAATTAGCCAAAAGCCAGAAAGACAGTTTCATCTGAGCTTTCATCACCTAAGCCAGAGAAATTAATTATTTGGTGATATCACTGGCGTCAGAGATAGCTACGCCTCTGAAGCTATTAAGCCGCTATCAGAAATATCATGTTTGCTCAGCAATCCCGAACCTGAGAGCAGAACTGGCCAAATAACACTTGTTCAGACATGAAAACACCACGTACGCTAGCTAATACGCCGCGCTACGCTAGCTAGCTGAGAACGCTGGCTCTGCCTCCTCCTCTTGGATGGGAATAGACCAGGAGACGTCGTCAACACAATCAACACAATCAACACAACGGCAACACATGAAGAACGCAACACAACATAGAAAAAGAAGAACATGTGAATATAATGATCGTACACAAACATGAGGAGGGAACCTATGCAGACATGCCTTGTAGTCAATGGAAAACATGTTGAAGACTTGTCATTATGAGTGGACACACACACACACACACAGGTAAAACATGTTGAAGACTTGTCATTATGAGTGCACACACACACACACACACACACACACAGGTAAAACATGTTGAAGACTTGTCATTATGAGTGGACACACACACACACACAGGTAAAACATGTTGAAGACTTGTCATTATGAGTGGACACACACACACACACACACACACAGGTAAAACATGTTGAAGACTTGTCATTATGAGTGGACACACACACACACACACACACACAGGTAAAACATGTTGAAGACTTGTCATTATGAGTGGACACACACACACACACACACACACACACACACACACAGGTAAAACATGTTGAAGACTTGTCATTATGAGTGGACACACACACACACACACACACACACACAGGTAGAACATGTTGAAGACTTGTCATTATGAGTGGACACACACACACACACAAACACACACACAAACACACACACACACACACACACACACACACACACAGGTAAAACATGTTGAAGACTTGTCATTATGAGTGGACACACACACACACACACACACACAGGTAGAACATGTTGAAGACATTAGGAGTGATAGTGAGATGTGACAGACAGTCTGGTTGTGATAGCGTGAGTGGAATTTGATTGAACGACAGGGCTGATTCTTCCTCTGCATCGAGAGAGGAGAGGAACACACACTCTCACACACACACACACACACACACACACACACACACACACACACACACACACACACAGGAACACTCTGAAGCACCTTCAGCAGAGTGAGTTAAGTTCTTGTGAGAAGGAGGTGGTTAGTTTAATGAGGCCCTGATGATGTGAGCAGTGATGGAGGGATCATGATGTCTGAGGACGTCCTGCTGTAACAACCAAGTTACTGTGAAACAAGGCCTGGACTACACCTATATGTATATGTATATGGGGGGGGGGGGGCTGAGGGCAAAGGTCACGGTGGGTTGAAAGGGTCAGAGAGGAGGTTAGCTCCGCCCACCTGAGCACTGTCGGTGCAGCCTGCAGCGTTGCATGCCCGCAGAATGAAGCCATACTCCTGGAAGGGGCGGATCCCCCCGCCGTCCGTGAAGCTGGTCTCGTCTCCACGGTAACGCTCCTGTCCGTCACGCAGGATCACGTAGTGGCTGATGTCACCTGACCACGACAAGAGAGGGATGGACCAATCAGGAGGGGTTTGGTAGTCAGGAGGGAGGAGTGGACCAATGAGGAGGGGTTTGGTAGTCAGAGTGGACCAATGAGGAGGGGTTTGGTAGTCAGAGTGGACCAATGAGGAGGGGTTTGGTAGTCAGAGTGGACCAATGAGGAGGGGTTTGGTAGTCAGAGTGGACCAATG
>NC_137688.1:75420463-75437963 GCF_963989245.1 Nansenia antarctica | reverse complement strand
ACACACACCACCCGGCCTGGGACGCACTGATAAATGGATGGTCCAGGTCCGCACCTCCTGAAGAGTGTGTGTGTGCATGTGTGTGAGCGTTTGTGTGTGTGTGGGGGGGGATTGTGTGTGTGTGTGTGTGTGGGGTGTGCATATGTGTGTCTGTGTGTGGGCATATGTGTCACATGTTACCAGCTCTGAAGCACAGACAGAGACACCTGGTCTACTTCCTGGTCTACTTCCTACTTCCTGTCTACTTTCTGGTCTACTTCCTGTGTTGTATAGATATTTATCAATCAATCAAACTTTATTTATATAGCACAAGTCATACATTGAATGGAACTACACTGAATGGAAGTATGTGTATATATATATATATATATATATATATATATATATATATATATATATATATATATTGAGATTGTTGTGATCTTCTTGTATTAGTTGAAGACAAAGAGACATAGCCCAGTGGAGGCAGACATGGGTGGACAGGCTGGTTGTAATGGTCTGGTGTCAAACACACATACTACCATTCATCATTCTACTCCAGGTATTACAATGAGCCCGTCCTCCAATGTCTACCTCCACCAGCAGACAGCTGACAGACAGACAGCCAACAGAGAGACAGAAAGCCAGCCAGATGGCCAGCCAGCCAGACATACAGAAAAACAGACAGCCAGCCAGACAGCCAGCCAGCCAGCCAGCCAGCCAGCCAGCCAGCCAGCCAGACACAGCCAGAGAGACAGCCAGCCAGACAGCCAGCCAGAGAGACAGACAGCCAGCCAGACAGCCAGACAGCCAGCCAGAAAGCCAGACAGCCAGACAGACAGAAAGACAGCTAGACAGCCAGCCAGACAGCCAGCCAGCCAGCCAGCCAGCCAGCCAGAGAGCCAGCCAGCCAGCCAGCCAGCCAGCCAGCCAGCCAACAGAGAGACAGACAGCCAGCCAGAGAGCGAGCCAGCCAGCCAGCCAGCCAGCCAGAGAGCCAGACAGTCAGCCAGACAGCCAGCCAGCCAGCCAGTCAGCCAGACAGCCAGCCAGCCAGCCAGCCAGCCAGCCAGCCAGCCAACAGAGAGACAGACAGACAGCCAGCCAGAGAGCGAGCCAGCCAGCCAGCCAGCCAACATGAATGAATGAATGAATGAATGAATGAATGGACTTTATTGTCATTTCTACAGTACAGGTACCAAACAACGAAATTTAGGAGGGGTGGCTCCCCTGGTGTTAGGAAAGGGAAAAAAAACACACAAAAAAACAAAAACAAACAATCACAAGAAGGGAAGGAGCTGGTTTACATAAATAAAGGCTATGTACACTATCCACTGTACTATACTGTACAGATAGACGACTAGGGTTGTCATATTGCACACTAGTATTATTTCACATTTATTTAAAGTGTCGCAGTTTGCAGGCTTGAAATGTACATGTTTGTGCCTCAGCACTACACCTGATTTTTTCAGTCCAGCAGCTGCCATCAATCCGTCCAGACTGTCCAGGGCCCAGAACTTAGGTCTTTGCTGTGTTCAGGGCCTGGACGGCCCTGTGGTAGAAGCTGTTCTTCAGTCTGTTTGTCCTTGCGGCCAGGGTCCTGAACTGCCTTTTCGAGGGCAGCCTGGTAAAGTGTTCGTACCCAGGGTGGGTCCGGTCCCTGGAGATCTTGGAGGCCTTCCTGAGACAGCGTGTGTTGTACAGCGCTTCCAGAGAGGGGAGGGGGGCGCCGGTGATCTTCTGTGCTGTTCTCACGACTCTCTGTAGCGCATTTCTCTCCGCTGTTGTGCAGCTGGAGAACCAGTTGCAGATGCCGTAGGTGAGGATGCTCTCCACTGCGCCGCGGTAGAAGGTCACCAGTATCTCCTGCTTGCTGTGTTCCTTCCTGAGGACTCTCAGGGTGTATAGCCGCTGTTGTGCCCTCTTGATGGTGGCTTTTGTGTTGTCCTTCCAGGTCAGGTCATCCCGCATGTGCATCCCCAGGAATCGGAGGGTTGAGACTCTCTCCACGCTCTCTCCGTCGATGAGCAGGGGCTGGATCTCGGACTTTTTCCTCCTGAAGTCTACGATGATTTCCTGGGTCTTTGACTTGTTCAGCAGCAGGTTGTTAACCTTGCACAGCTTGCTCAGTTGCTCTACCTCATCCCTGTACGCCGCCTCGTCCCCCCCCGAGATGCATCCCACCACGGTGGTGTCGTCTGCAAACTTTACGATGGAGTTGCTGGGGTGGACGGGGGTGAAGTCGTAGGTGTAGAGGTTGTAGAGGATGGGGCTTAGCACGCAGCCCTGGGGGGACCCAGTGCTGAGTCTGAGGGCTGTGGAGGTGTGGGGGCCCACCCGCACCCTCTGGGGCGGTCGGTCAGGAAGTCCTTGATCCACGCCTGTGTCACATATAGAGTGTGGTAGACCCAGGTCTAGTAGTTTGGTCACTAGCCTGTCTGGAAGGATGGTGTTGAAGGCGGAGCTGAAGTCCACGAAGAGCAGTCTCGCGTAGCTGTTTCCCCTCTCCAGGTGGGATAGAGTGGCGTGGAGAGTCGTTGCGATGGCGTCCTCTGTGGACCTGTGGGCTCTGTAGGCGAAATGGTATGGATCCAGGTTGGGCGGGAGGCGTGTGAGTATGTGGGCCCGGACTAGTTTCTCAAAGCACTTCATGATGATTGGTGTGAGTGCCACCGGGCGGTAGTCGTTTAGGCAGCTCACCGTGCTTTTCTTCGGGACTGGGATGATAGTTGAGGTTTTCAGGCAGGGTGGGATGGTGGCCTGGGACAGGGACTGGTTGAAGATGTTGGTGAAAACCCCGGCCAGCTGGTCGGCGCAGTCCCTCAGCACCCGTCCCAGGACGCCATCCGGCCCCGAGGCTTTCCTGGGGTCCACCGCCTTCAGTACGCGTCTCACTTCATGCTCTGTGAGGGTGAGGCTGCTGAGAGCTGGAGAGAGTGGTGTTTGTGTTGTGGTTACCTCCGTTCGCCCCTCGTCGAACCGGGCGTAGAAGGTGTTCAGCTTTCCCGCCAGCAGGGGGTCGTCCTCTGCGGCTGTGAGCCTGTTGGCTCTGAAGTTTGTCATCTGCTGAACCCCCTGCCACATCCGCCTGGAGTCGTTGCTCAGGAGGCATTCCTCAATCTTCTCTCTGTGGTCTGCCTTGGCCGCTTTGATTCCGCGCTTTAGGTTAGCCCTGGTGGTGCTGTACAGCGGTGTGCTCTTCCCTGCGAAGAAGGTGTTGTCCCTCTCGTTGATCAGTTTTTGGACCTTCCCAGTCATCCATGGCTTCGTGTTGGGGTAGACCCGGACCCGTTTGTCCACGGTGACTGAGTTGGTGCAGTTCACTATGTGGTTCAGAACCGACGACGTGTACTGTTCCAGGTCTTCATGCTCATATTCCTGCCATGGGGTGTCATTTAGGCAGATCTGCAGTGGAGCGGACCCTTCTGGCCAGGTTCTGACAGTCTTAGTGGTGATGGGAGCACTTTTCCCCATGGTAGTGTATGCAGGGATCAAGAGGATTGACACATGGTCAGACATGCCTAGATGAGCTAGCGGACTAGCCTTGTAAGCACGTTTGATGTTGGTGTATACCTTGTCCAGTGTTTTTTCTCCTCTTGTTGCACATTTCACATGCTGATAGAACTTGGGTAGTACTGCCTTCAGGTCGACATGATTGAAATCTCCTGCTATTATGTGAATTGCCTGTGGGTCTGTGCTTTGTTTACCACTGATGACGTCATATAGCCGCGCCAATGCTAGGCTACCGTCCGCGCTAGGCGCAATGTAAACACATGTAATGAACACCGCGTTGAACTCCCTCGGGAGGTATGTGGGTCGGCATTTAACAGTCAAGTATTCCAGGTCTGGGGAGCAGTGGCTACTTACAGTTTTCGTGTTTAAGCACCAGCTATCCTTCGTCGATATTATGATCCCACCCCCTCTTGACTTGCCGCTGAGCTGCGTTCGGTCAGCGCGATGTAGGGTGCGGCCCTCCAAGCTAACCGCGGAGTCCACGATAGTGTCATTTAGCCAGGTTTCAGTAAGAATAATCACACAGCTATCTCCCACGATGTTATTTTTGGCAACTTGTAGTCTCAGTTCATCCATCTTGTTTGTCAGGGACCTGACGTTGGAAAGGAAAATAAATGCTCTGCAGCCCCGTCGTTGCTTGCGGTCCTTACGCCGGCGTTTGCGCCTCAGGGAAGGGACTGAGTACCAGGGTTCTCCCGGTACACGGGCGATCTCGTGTACCGGGAGAACCCTGGTACAGAGAGACAGACAGACAGCCAGCCAGCCAGCCAGACAGACGGCCAGCCAGCCAGCCAGAGAGCCAGACAGTCAGCCAGACAGCCAGACAGACGGCCAGACAGACAGCCAGCCAGATAGACAGCCAGCCAGCCAGACAGACAGACAGACAGACTGACGGACACACACCTGGATCAGCAGGCCTGGCGTGGGGCGGTCGGAGCAGACGTGTCGTGCGGGGTCGTAGCCCGCTCCGTTGCAGCACCGCCTGTCCGGCCCGATGACCTCCGACCCGCAGCACGTCCCGTTCCCGGCAGCAGGGTGCATTCTGGGAGAGCCGCCGTCCCGGCCGACGCAGCAGAGAGATGCGGAGGCGTCAACGAGGTCCTCCCCGCAACACACAAGACCTGAGGGACATGGGGGTTAGTCACCACAACACACCAGACCTGAAGGAGAGGGACATGTGTACATGGAGTGATGCATGTGTACAGTGTGTATGAACCTGTGTGTGTGTCAGAGGCTGTCTCTGACCATGGGACCAGGCCTGTGACATGTGCTGTACGTTGCGTGTGTCACGTGTTTACTTGTGCGTGTTGTTGCAACACGTCCAGCTGCGTTACCCATCATGCTCCTCTCCTCCTCCTCCTCCACAGGCCAGTGTGCTACTTCCTCTTTTCTCTCCTCCTATCTCCTCCTCTTCTCTATTACTGTGCATTCCTTCCTCTCCTCCTCTGTCTCACTCCACCTCCCCTCTTATCTATTCACTCCCTCTTTCTCTGTCTCCCTCTCTCCTATCGTGTCTCCCTCCCTCCCTTCCTCTCCTCTTCCTCTATATCCTTCCCTCCTCCCTTCTCTCCTGCCTCCCTCTCCTCCTCCTCCTCTCTGGTGATGTGTTCTCTCTCTCTCCTGGTGGAGTGTTGAGGCGGGGGAGGGAGGCGTGTTTGTGTGAGCTGACATGCGTGACAGTGATATGTGACGTCTGTCTGTCACGCCGGCGTCACCTTGACTGTCAAGGTGAACATGTAGAAATGAGTCTGGTTGTCCTGAGTGTTTGAATGTTTGCAGCTTTTATAAATACAGCATGAAGCTGTAAACATGTATCTCACTGTCCTGAATTATGTTTTTAACCTGAAAATATGGAATAAAGATTTACCCACTCTCTTCTCCGTGGTTCATTATATATATTTCAAATATACAACAACTCTCACACACACACACACACACACACACACACACACACACACACACACCTCTCTGAGCTTATGATGGAAGGAGAGGTCCTATGTGGCACACCCTGTTGCTACCCGTCTCCACTAAAACAAACACACACACACACACACACACACACACACTTCGCTGGTCGCTCACAGGCCAGAACAGACAGCAGATAGAGGCTAGTGTCAGTCTGATCTGGATTCTTATTGCTCTCCAGGATCAGACCAGGTCAGACTGGTCTCCCCTAGACAACTCAGAACCAGCCAGCCAGATCTGCTCTGATCTGATCCAGCACAGCTGGACAACGTCATAAAACGTCATAAAGGGACCAAGTGATTTGATTGGACAAAGAGCGAATTTACGAACGCAGCCCTGGTAGGCAACCCGTCTCCCATGGTACCAGAACACAGAACCCGTCTCCCATGGCAACAGAACCCTCTCCCATGGTAACAGAACACAGAACCCATCTCCCATGGCAACAGAACCCTCTCCCATGGTAACAGAACCCTCTCCCATGGTAACAGAACACAGAACCCTCTCCCATGGTAACAGAACACAGAACCCGTCTCCCATGGCAACAGAACCCTCTCCCATGGTAACAGAACCCTCTCCCATGGTAACATAACACAGAACCCTCTCCCATGGTAACAGAACCCTCTCCCATGGTAACAGAACCCTCTCCCATGGTAACAGAACCCTCTCCCATGGTAACAGAACCCTCTCCCATGGTAACAGAACCCTCTCCCATGGTAACAGAACCCTCTCCCATGGTAACAGAACACAGAAGCCGTCTCCCAAGGTACCAGAACACAGAACCTTCTCTCATGGCAACAGAACCCATCTCCCATGGCAACAGAACACAGAACCCTCTCCCATGGCAACAGAACCCTCTCCCATGGTAACAGAACCCTCTCCCATGGTAACAGAACCCTCTCCCATGGTAACAGAACACAGAAGCCGTCTCCCAAGGTAACAGAACACAGAACCTTCTCTCATGGCAACAGAACCCATCTCCCATGGCAACAGAACACAGAACCCTCTCCCATAGTAACAGTAGAACCCTCCCATGGTAACAGCAGAACCCTCCCATGGTAACAGTAGAACCCTCCCTCAGCCCTCAGCCATCAGCCCTGAGCCCAGACTCCTGTCGGGACTCTTAGCGGTTCTTAGAGACTCCTGCGTTATTTCCTTGGGTAAACCATCACTACTTTAATTACCATCAACCTTGTTCCAGTGTGATAAACTGCTAATTGTTTAATACCCTAATCAGCGTTCACTCTTTGCACAGATAAAGTGTGACAGAGCCATTAATTCACACAGTCATTTCACTTAACGGCCAAAATGCCAAGGCAGATTTCCCGGTGCCGCGCGACGTTTTTTTCCCAGGCGAGGCTGCATCCATCACGCAGGCCGGGTGACATAAAGATGTCTGACGCTCGCTAACTCACTTAGGGACGGCAGCTGCTGCCGCGCGCGGCTTGGTGGCAATTCCCAGGATGCCTTACTTCAGCTTCAATGACTCGCAAACAAACAGCTCAACAATTTTCCAAAATAGCTCCCCCCCCCCCCCCCCCCGCCCCCACCCAGCAACCCCACCTTGGCTTCCCTTCCGGACGCCCTCTCTCTCTCTCTCGCGCGCGCCGATCGACAGGACGGGTTTGTTTCTCTTCCTCCCTTCCTCCCTTCCTTCCTTCCGCCCTCCCTCCCTCCCTCTCTCTCCCTTCCTCAGGGAAATGTGAACTTTGACTCGGTGACCTGCAGCGAACACTAGTGTCCGACCACTCCCCTCCCTCCCTCCCTCCCCACCCTTTCATCCTCTCATCCCCTCATCCTCTCCCCTCAGTGCTCCCTCCCTCCCTCTCTCCACCCAGAGATCAGAAGGAAAGAGAGAGAGAGTAGTAGAGTAGTAGAGAACCGCTCCTGGTCTGATCTCTCCTCCACAGCTCAACTTCAGGTTCTGTGTTCATATCAGCCTGCGAGCAGGAACAACAATCCCTGCGTGAGAGCGTGATCACACACACACACCTCTCCTCGTTCCCCCCACCGCACTGCAACTAACGCTTTAGCTAATCTTCAGATTTATGATGGATTTGCATACATTCATTAGAGCACCAGGGACCCAGACCAACAGAAGGTGCTTAGGCAGTGTGAATTAAGGTTCATTCACTTAATGATAAGTCAATATTTAGCCCGCAATGAACAACTGATAAAAATGTGTGCCGTGGATTACGCCAGCCTTTCGGCTAACTAAACCCCCTCAACTTAAAACAAACGAAACACTTTTTAAATGCCTGAATACATTAGCCCCGTTTAACTCAGCGCACGCACACACGCACACACGCACACACGTACACACACACGCACGTACACACACTCACACATTTTTCAAAGTCACACACAAAGCACTCAACATACTTCAGTGCTGATGTATTAAATAACCATAAGGTAGGAGAGTTGTTTCAGAGTTGTGTTTTTGTTATTTCCGTGTGACTGGAAGCACCCCCACAAACACCCCCCCCCCCACACACACAGACACACACACCCACCCCCACCCCCACCCCACACACACACACACACAGTTTCCTCTGCTCCTTATTCCCGTAAGGACACACTCCGCTGTGTGCGGAGATGAAATCACATTGGGTTGACTTTCTCTCAACAGCGTTGTGGTGATCCCCCCGCGCCCCCCCGTCCCCGTGCCTCTGCCACTGTGTTCCCTTGTGCCCCCCCCTCCCCGTGTCTCTGCCACTGTGTGTTTTATCAGGCCGCTGCGTTCTTACCAGATGCCTGTGACGGTGTAACTGCTGGGGGGGCAGTTATTCTTTCACCACTCTTAGGGGAATTAGAGAGAGAGAGAGAGAGAGAGAGACAGACAGAGAGAGAGACAGAGAGAGAGAGAGAGACAGAGAGAGGGAGAGACAGACAGAGAGAGAGAGACAGACAGAGAGAGAGAGACGGACACAGAGAGAGAGAGAGAGAGAGAGAGAGAGAGAGAGAGAGAGACAGAGAGAGGGAGAGAGAGACAGAGAGAGGGAGAGAGAGACAGAGAGACAGAGAGAGAGAGAGAAGGAGAGAGAGAGAGAGAAAGAGAAGGAGAGAGAGATGGAAAGAGGGAGAGAGATGGAGATGGAAGTAGGGGAAGACTGGATGATGGATCGCTGCCATTCGGCCAGCCAGGCGGTATGAGATCCTCATCATTTAAAACAATAATAGTTGTATATCAATCAAAAGATATTTAAGGTAAATTACTTTTGGACAGGCTGTAAAAACGTCTGAGAGGAGAGGGTGATTCACAGGTGATTTACAGCGTGTGGACAGAATGTTATACCAGGATGGGACAGATGACACTCAGCTCTTCCTGTCCTCCCCCCCCCCCCCCTCTGACCTACATGTGGCAACACGTGTCTCTGCATGTCTCGCTGACATCTCTACATGGATGTCAGCCCACCACCTCAAGCTCAACCTTAACAAGACTGAGCTACTCTTCATCCCTGGGAAATACTTCCTGCCTTCTGCAAGACTTCTCTCCATCACAGTGGAGAACTCTACTGTAACCGCCTCCCAGACAGCCAAGAACCTTGGAGTGATCCTAGACAACTGCCTATCCTGTGTGGAGAACATCGCAGCTCCTGCAGATTCTTCCTCTACAACATCAGAAGGATACGACCATTCCTCACCATAGAAGCAGCTCAACTCTTAGTCCAGTCACTGGTCATCTCCCGCCTTGACTACTGCAACGCACTCCTGGCCGGGCTCCCCGCCTCCGCCATCAGACCTCTGCAGCTCATCCAGAATGGTACCAGGTTGTGCTACCAATGCTGCATGCCAGAACTGCAGAGTCACTACCCATCTTCTGTCAGAGACTGAAGACCTCCATCTCTTCAGGCTACACCTTAACTGCTCCTCCAGACATCTACTACCCCCCGGCACTGTGTCTCCTAAGACATCTACTGCCCCCCTTGTACTGTCTCTCCAGTGCCTATCACAGAGACTGCCAGTGGCCCCGGGCCTGAGCTAGATTACTCTTCCTGCTACGACTGGTGACTTTGACTTGCTTAGTCAAATGTGTTGATTGTAAGTCGCTTTGGAATAAGACGTCTGCTAAATGCCAGGGCCCCCCCCCCCCACCCAGGGAAACCCCCCTACTGTCTCCATGGTAACCCCTCTACTGACCCCCTAACTAACCCCCCTACTGTCTCCATGGTAACCCCTCTACTGACGCCCTAACTAACCCCCTTACTGTCTCCATGGTAACTAACCCCCCTACTGTCTCCATGGTAACCCCTCTACTGACCCCCTAACTAACCCCCTACTGTCTCCATGGTAACTAACCCCCTTACTGTCTCCATGGTAACTAACCCCCTTACTGTCTCCATGGTAACTAACCCCCTTACTGTCTCCATGGTAACTAACCCCCTTACTGTCTCCATGGTAACTAACCCCCTTACTGTCTCCATGGTAACTAACCCCCCTACTGTCTCCATGGTAACTAACCCCCTTACTGTCTCCATGGTAACTAACCCCCTTACTTACTATGAACCTCAGCCAACACCCTCCCATCTGCTTGGAGGTGTGTGTGTCTGTGTGTATGTGTGTGTGTGTGTGTGTGTGTGTGTGTGTGTGTGTGTGTGTGTATGTGTGCATGTGTGTGTGAGCGTGTGTGTGTGTGTGTGCCTGTGTGTGCCTGTGTGAGAGAGAGAGAGTATGCTACATGTTTATATCTGTGAGTGTGTTTGTGTGTGAGTGTTGGCTTTGGTTTCCAGTGTGTTCCTCTACTTTTGTGATTAGTGTGTGAGTCCAACTCCCCACCCCACCCATTCACCCACCCCACCATCACCCCACCATCACCCCACCACCACCCCACCACCCCACCACCACCCCACCACCCCACCACCACCATCACCCCACCACCACCACCCCACCACACACCCCCGGGCCACAGCTCTGCAGCGTAGCAGCCGTGCGATTGGCTGGAAGGTGTTGTGGCCCATTAAGGTAACCTGATAGAGAACCCATCAGCATAAACACATTAGAACAGAACGTCTTCATGGGTCCAGCCGCCTCTCCATCCTGTAAAACACACAGACGCTCATTCTGGAGGCAGATCCTGTCGGCCATTTGTTTCTCATCATTGATGAGCTGTGTGTGTGTGTGTGTGTGTGTGTGTGTGTGTGTGTGTGAGAGAGAGGGTTTTGGCAGAACAATGAGAGGACATACGAGGGATGATTAAGCAGGGAGCTGACACATACACACACAGGCACGCATGCACACACACACACACACACACACACACACACACACACACACACTCTGTAGCCGCTACTGTGTATGAACAGTATGCACGTGCACATGCACTCACACACACACACACACACACACACACACACACACACACACACACACTCACACACACACACACACACACACACACACGCCTCCCTCCGACAGGCTCAGAGTGCTTAACAACTGGGATAATTTCCTCCAGCAAATGGTCACTGTGCCCTTGAAAAAAAAACATTTGATTATTATTCTTATTTATTTATTTCTCCTCCTCCTCCTTCCTTCCTTTTCTCCCTTCTTTTCTTTTCTTTTAGCGTCATCACAGACGTGTCCGTCACCCTGCTAAGATAGCACCCCCGGACCGCCAGGCTTTTAACACTTAAAACGGTGAAAAAAAGAGAAAAGATCATTCTAGATTTGCCCTTGAACGTTTGGGGCTGGCTGGGGGAACGGGCGGGGGAAGAGTTAAGGCAGCGCACACACACGCTGGAGGGAGGAGGAAGTCAGGAAGAGGTTTCTGGTTTTAGAGGGAATGTTTAAGGGGAGTGCACAGCGAGAGGAAGGGACTTCAGGAAGGGCAGGGAGGGCAGGGAGGGAGGGCCGAATGGTTAGTCTAAACCCTGTACTATCACACGGGGCTAGTCTAAACCCTGTACTATCACACAGGGTTAGTCTAAACCCTGTACTATCACACGGGGCTAGTCTAAACCCTGTACTATCACACGGGTTAGTCTAAACCCTGTACTATCACACAGGGTTAGTCTAAACCCTGTACTATCACACAGGGTTAGTCTAAACCCTGTACTATCACACAGGGTTAGTCTAAACCCTGTACTATCACACAGGGTTAGTCTAAACCCTGTACTATCACACGGGGTTAGTCTAAACCCTGTACTATCACACGGGGCTAGTCTAAACCCTGTACTATCACACAGGGTTAGTCTAAACCCTGTACTATCACACAGGGTTAGTCTAAACCCTGTACTATCACACGGGGTTAGTATAAACCCTGTACTATCACACAGGGTTAGTCTAAACCCTGTACTCACACGGGGTTAGTCTAAACCCTGTACTATCACACGGGGTTAGTCTAAACCCTGTACTATCACACGGGGCTAGTCTAAACCCTGTACTATCACACAGGGCTAGTCCAAACCCTGTACTATCACACAGGGTTAGTCTAAACCCTGTACTATCACACAGGGTTAGTCTAAACCCTGTACTATCACACAGGGCTAGTCTAAACCCTGTACTATCACACAGGGTTAGTCTAAAGTCTAAACCCTGTACTATCACACAGGGTTAGTCTAAACCTAGTCTAAACCCTGTACTATCACACAGGGTTAGTCTAAACCTTGTACTATCACACAGGGTTAGTCTAAACCCTGTACTATCACACAGGGTTAGTCTAAACCCTGTACTATCACACAGGGTTAGTCTAAACCAGACCTGGGCATGCGGCCCTATGGTTGTCCCTGGCCGGCCCTGCGTGAGGTAAAAAAATATTTTTTTCATAATAATAGAAATAACATGTAAATTAGTGTAGGCAAATGCGTCCAGTACAATTGCATTGCTTTTATTTTGAAGGCGACAATTTTTATTTTCAATTTACGGATGTGCGTGACTATGTTACACATCTTCACTGTAATGTGCAGTTGGAGAGATGCTGAGGAGAGAAATGTCTGCTCGTTAAAAAGAGAAATATTGATGCAGAGTGTAGGGTTTTTAACAAGACCAGGGGCCTCATTCATAGAAAGTACTTTGGATCAAATGTTGATCTTACCCGTGTCGTACGTAGAAAACCACGTCAACGTAGTGATTTATACAATTTCAACGTGAGTCAATTTGACCGTGGAAATATAACTCTGCATAACCAGTAGGTAATGTGCGTACGTCAAGGTCAATACCCGACGTAGAGCTACGATCGTTTCCACGGTCAAATCGACTCAAGTTGAAACTGTATAAATCACTACGTTGACGTGGTTTTCAACATTTTATCCAAAGTACTTTCTATAAATGAGGCCCCTGATCACAAATATTATTGTGATTACAGTTTATACTGACTGGGAACAATATGATGATTGATGATTCTTAATGACAGGTAAGAAGAGCGTGTGTGTAAAAGCACATGTTAGAAACAGAGCAGCCTGTAAAGGGTTAACTCTGTTCCAGGAAGGAGAGCTGTACTGGGAGGGGAGGAGCATCTCAACGTCAGGCAGCTGAAATGAAACTAAACTGTGTAGAGACATGAAGTGTATCGTGGACAAGGGCAGACTCTCTCAAACTTGTTAGATATCGTCCTCAAACAGGCATCTATCACACATACAGTAGAAAGGACAGAGACACCTATCACACATACAGTAGAAAGGACAGAGACATCTATCACACATACAGTATAAAGGACAGAGACATCTATCACACATACAGTAGAAAGGACAGAGACATCTATCACACATACAGTAGAAAGGACAGAGACATCTATCACACATACAGTATAAAGGACAGCGACATCTATCACACATACAGTAGAAAGGACAGAGACAGCGTACACACTCTCACAGAATCACAGACAGGTGAGTTAAGACTTACAATGACAAGTCAAGATAAACTATTGTGTAGTCTCTACCAGTTTGGTTTATAGACAGTTCCGCATGTAAAACATATTGATTTGGTTGAAGAACTATTTCCTATGTGATGTAGAATAATGTTATCATCATTGGTCGCTGTATAATCTCATAAGACAGTCTTGACAGCTCCATAGCTGAAACTATCGAGATCTGATTGATTCCAGGAAATGCTTTATGGTGTCACCTTTGGTCTCTCTAGATATGGCTTCCTCCAGCAGTCTCCTGTCTGAGGAGCAGTTCCTGTGTTCCATCTGTCTGGATGTGTTCACTGACCCTGTCTCTACTCCATGTGGACACAACTTCTGCATGGCCTGTATCAGAAAGTACTGGGACACCAGTGAATTGTGTCTGTGTCCTTTGTGTAAGGAAACGTTCTATAGAAGACCTGAGCTTCGCGTCAACACAACGTTTAGAGAGGTCGTAGAGAAATTCAAGACAATGAGAGTCAGGGCTGAAGATGAGTCCCCTGTCGAACCTGGACAAGTGCCTTGTGACGTCTGCACTGGGACGAAGCTCAAGGCTCTGAAGTCCTGCCTGGTGTGTCTGACCTCTTACTGTGAGACTCACCTGGAGCCTCATCAGAGAGTCGCAGGCTTAAAGAGACACAAGCTGATCGACCCTGTGGAGAACCTGGAAGACAGGATGTGTAAGAAGCACGACAGACCCCTGGAGCTGTTCTGTAGGAGCGATGAAATGTGTGTGTGTTGGCTGTGCATGAAAACAGACCACAAGACCCATGACACCGTCCCCATAGAGGAGGAGTATGGAGAGAGGAAGGCTCAGCTGGGGAAGACAGAGGCAGATGTTCAGCAGATGATCCAGGAGCGACTGCAGAAGGTTTCAGAGATCAAACACTCAGTAGATCTTAGTAAGAAAGATACACAGAGAGAGAAAGCAGACAGCGTACAGGTCTTCACTGCTCTGGTGGACTCCATGAAGAGAAGCCAGGCTGAGTTCCTTGACGTGATCGAGGAGAAGCAGAAAGCAGCAGAGAGGCGGGCTGAAGGGCTGATTAAAGAGCTGGAGCAGGAAATCACTGAGCTACAGAGGAGAAGCGCTGAGCTGGAGCAGCTCTCACACACCGAGGACCACCTCCACCTCCTCCAGAGCTTCCCTTCCCTGTCCACCCCTCCACACACCAAGGACTGGTCTGAGGTCAGGGTTCACAGTGATCTGAATGTCGAGTCTGTGAGGAGAGTTCTGTCTGAGCTGGAGGAGACGCTGAATACAGAGATGGAGAAGCTGCCTGAAGTCAAGCTGAAGAGAAGTCAGCAGTATGCAGTGGACGTGACTCTGGACCCTGATACAGCACATCCAGATCTCATTCTGTCTGAGGATGGGAAACAAGTTAGAGATGGAGACACAACAAAGAATGTCCCTGATAACATAGGGAGGTTTTCCCTGTGTCCCAATGTTTTAGGAAAGGAGGGTTTCTCCTCAGGGAGGTTTTACTATGAAGTGGAGGTGAAGGAGAAGACTGGGTGGGATGTAGGAGTGGCCAGAGAGTCCATCAACAGGAAGGGGACTATCACACTGAGCCCTGTGAAAGGATACTGGACTGTAATGTTAAGGAATGGAAATGAGTACAGGGCACTCGCTGACCCTGGTGTCCCCCTGTCCCTGAGAGAGAAGCCCCAGAAGGTGGGGGTGTTTGTGGATTATGAGGAGCGCCAGGTCTCCTTTTATGATGTGGAGGCCAGGTCTCTGATCTACTCTTTCACTGGCTGCACCTTCACTGAGAAACTCTATCCATTCTTCTGCCCTGGCCTGAATGATGGTGGTAAAAACTCTGCCCCTCTGATCATCTCTCCTGTCAATCACGCTGACTGACCAAGCAGTAAAATAAGCATTTAGATTCATCTTTATCTGTTGTCACTCATTAGGAAAGATTATGGTATATTTCCCCACACAGAGTAATTTCTGAGCTGGTTATGGTTTCGTTATCATATATTTTGTGCTCTCAGTGTGTCTGCTAGATGGTGAATATGCAGTAGCAATGTCAGAGACAGTAAAATAGGTCAACATTACAATAATAACTAGCTAATAATGAAAATACAGTATGAGAGCATCTGGTTTATAATAATTTGAACACCCAGAGAAGTCAAACAGTCTCATGTATGTAGAGTCCTGTGTTCTTATGAGGCTGGGCTGTATCTGACATGTCTCTGCATGTGTGTGACGTAATTACATTTAACAGAATGTACGTTTGATAATAATGTTATTGATTTAATGGCTTGCAAAGGGAATCAGATATGATTAAACAGTTTAATAAGGGTGACTGTGATTGTAATATGATACACATCTTCTGTACATGATGTTATAAGTTTGTCTACTGGCCCTCAACAATAGTCCCGGTTTCTCATGTGGCCCATTGTGAAAATGAATTGCCCACCCCTGGTCTAAACCCTGTACTATCACACAGGGTTAGTCTAAACCCTGTACTATCACACAGGGTTAGTCTAAACCCTGTACTATCACACAGGGTTAGTCTAAACCCTGTACTATCACACAGGGTTAGTCTAAACCCTGTACTATCACACAGGGTTAGTCTAAACCCTGTACTATCACACGGGGTTAGTCTAAACCCTGTACTATCACACAGGGTTAGTCTAAACCCTGTACTATCACACAGGGTTAGTCTAAACCCTGTACTATCACACAGGGTTAGTCTAAACCCTGTACTATCACACGGGGTTAGTCTAAACCCTGTACTATCACACAGGGTTAGTCTAAACCCTGTACTATCACACGGGGTCAGTCTAAACTCTGTCTTATCACAAAGCATTTGTTGACTGTTTAAATCCTGGTTTAAACGGCATTCCCGCAGTCTAACAGGTGAATCAGCCATTAAAGGGCGTCTGTTTGTGGACTCCCCTGACTAACTAACCTCCTACCTGCTGAATGACCAAGCCCAGCCAGCACACAACACACACACACACACACACACCCACACACCCACAACACACACACACACACACACACACACACACACACACACACACACCACCTCACACCCCAGCCCAGCCAGGCCACAACACACACACACACACACACACACACACACACACACACACACACACACACACACACACACACACCACCTCACATCCCAGCCCAGCCAGGCCACAACACACACACACACACACACACACACACACACACACACACACACACACACACACACACACACACACCTCAGTCAAGCCAGTCCAGGCCACAACACACACACCCCCTCTCCCACCCCAGCCCAGCCAGGGGTGTTCTGGCCCGGCCCTGAACAGGGTGGATCCCAAACCGTGTTATCTGTTGTCCTGATGAGGTTTCTGTTTCTGTTTCACCTTTTTTTTTTCTCTCCCTTTTTTCTTGGCTTCAATTCAATAACCCTGCATTCACGGCGTGCGTGTGTGTGTGTGTGTGTGTGTGTGTGTGGCTGGGCAGACGGCCTGTCTCCCGGCAGGGCGGGCCCCTGTGGAGCATGTGTATGGTTCTTGACAGAGCGAAGTGTAATGTGTGATAGATCGCACTTCAGGGACCCAATAATCACATCACCCTCTAACACAGCCAATCAGCTGCCCTCCGCGGGACACCCTTCACACGGACGCCGGGAGCCCTCCCTCTCTCTCTCCTCCTCTCCTGTCTTCCCTTCTTCTCTAACCCCCTCCCTCCCTCCCTCCCTCCCTCCCTCTCTTTCCTTTACAGACACCGTTCTTTTTGTTTGTTTGTTTGTTTGTTTCTTTTCCATTTCTCCCCCAGCCCTTTTCTTTTTCCTGTCATTTTTTTTCTCTTTGTTTCTGTCTATCTTCTTTCTATCTTTCTTTCTGTCTTTCTTTCTTTCTTTCTCTCTGTCTTTCAGTCTTTCTGTCTTTCTGTCTTTCTTCCTGTCTTTCTTTCTGTCTTTCTATCTTTCTCTCTGTCTTTCTTTCTTTCTATCTTTCTTTCTATCTTTCTTTCTTTCTTTCTTTCTTTCTTTCTTTCTTTCTTTCTGTCTAGTTAGTTCCCAGTCTCACCAGCCCTCTCCCCTATGCAGGGTTAGTTCCTGTCTGCAGGGTTACTTCCTGTCTGCAGGGTTAGTTCCCAGTCTCTAGCAGCCCTCTCCCCTATGCAGGGTTAGTTCCCAGTCTCTAGCAGCCCTCCTCCCCTATGCAGGGTTAGTTCCCCGTCTCTAGCAGCCC
>NC_137688.1:75412963-75415463 GCF_963989245.1 Nansenia antarctica | reverse complement strand
GGGTTTCCACTCTTTTTGAGGAATAGTTTTTTCAGGAGTTTTTTCCAGGACAGCACTTGCTCACAAACGGTTGTACACTTTACCGGTAGGCCCTAACCCTGGTATCGACTAGGGGTGCAACGGTTCTCGTGAACCGTGGCGGTTTTCGGTTTATCCTGTGTTTCATTCAAAGTCGGATGTTTGTTCATGGCGAGCGGAGTTGAGAATATGGCAACAGTTTGAGGAAGCCCTGGATTGCTACAAATCTGCGTTGTGTGGGGTCATTCATTCTGGTTTTGGTATTGAATACAGGGAATGAAAACTGAACAGAAACGTGTGTCGCAGAAATGCTTCACACGTGTCCTGTATGCGCTTAAAATGCGCATAATAGATATATGGGCTACAGCTGGTACAGCTCTCATAGCTAACGTGCATTTTTACTTTCATTTCTTCCTCTCCTATTATATACTAGTCCTCAAGCCTAAGAGGCACTTTTTTTGTGACGCCAGCTGGTGAAACCGTAAACCACTCGCGTGAAACGGCTGTATACTTTGTGCAATGGATTCATTGTTCTTTTTTGAGGCTAAGTGATACATGGCTTGTAAACATACTTTAATTTGGGGTAGTGGTGGTCTAGTGGATAGTGAGTTGGACTTGGGATCGGAAGGTTGTGAGTTCAAATCCCGCCTGAAGCCACACCACTACTAGTGTGCCCTTGGGTAAGGCACTTAGCCCTCAGTTACTCCAGGGGGAATGTCCCTGTAATTCGTAATTGTAAGTCGCTTTGGATAAAGGCGTCTGCTAAATGGCAAAATTAATTAATTAATTAATTTTAGGACGTGTTCAAAAGCAAGGACTGTGTGATCATGTAATTATGTGTAGTTGTGTGTTTTTAGCATGTTGATGTTCTATCAGCATGTTTGATGTTATTAAAATACAGTTAGACCTTTGTAGCGCTGTCAGTGGCGTAGCGCAAAATCCCGGGGCCCCCCGCAAGGTGGCGGCGGGGGCCCTTTCGCAACGGAGGTTAAAAGAAAACGTGCGTTTTTTAGAGTCCGATGCGTTATTGACGTTGTGAAATTTCGCAATATGCACTCTACATTCTAAATGCTTGACTTAGCCAAAGGTACAAACAAGTGAGAGCAATAGCCTATAACTAAAACCAAATGGTAGACTACATCAGTAGAATGTATTATAAGTAGAATAGTACACGCTTTATTTCTTTTAACAAAGTGTGGTGTGCACAGCACAGCAGTGCGATATCCGTAAACATACAATCTGTAGACTCTCCGCTAAGGGTTGCCAGATGGGATTGAGAATTTCCAACCTAACCAATCTAAAAACGGCTAAATCCACCAAAAACCAGCCAATCTGGCAACCCTGTCTCCGCTGCATCAGAGTCTACTTGTTGCGCAAAATTGGCCAGGGTTTTGTCAAATCCTTTGTTGGACATCTCGTTTCTTAAGTCCTGGTATATTGTGGCATTTCTTTACTGTTTGCCATCTGGAATACCCAGGGAGACGCAGACAGCAGAAGTAGAATAGAATAGTAGAATAGAAAAAGAAACCGCTATAACCAGCTGAATTATGTACCTGTATGATGCACTGACAGTCTGTGACAGTGTGTGCACCTGCCCGGACCCTGCCCTTCTGCCTGAGTTTGAGTATGATGCTGCCCAAATAAACGTTATTGTTTAGTGCTGTACGCTTTCGTGGTATTATATTGTGTGAATTATCATCTGTATGTTGTGTTCTTTCACTCGACTAACCGCCGAGATAATACTTGAGACATGTACTTCCGTAAACGTTTTTTTTTTTTTTTTTTTTACAATATCGGACCGACAGTCCCACATATAGCGGCTATAATGTCCGAATAGAGAATCTACCTCCACCTAAAGAATGCTTATTGTACTTGTATCCATGTTGAGAGTGAATGACACAGGGACAGACAATCAGGCAGCAAGGTGCACCGAAGCGAACTGACGCTGAACCCCTCATATAGGGCTTTCACACCGGCAAAGAACCGTGCCGGTTCGCGTTCGCGTTTGGGGAAAAAAAAAAAGTATATTACATTTGTATCCAATGTTAGGGGGCCCCTTATTGGCTGGGGCCCCCCCGCGTTGCGTCGCTTGCGGGCCCGTCCGCTACGCCACTGATCGCTGTGCTTTGTTAGCCGCTAGCTGTTAGCAGCGTTTGCTTCCGGTTTCATGACAGAGAGTTTAACCCTATATGTGCAACATTCAAATGACTCTAACTTCGTCATCTTTTTTCGGATTTCAATGTATGACACGTCATTTGAAAGCTTATGATCTGTAGTTCCAATCAACAACAAGTCACATTTGAAAGTGTTTATGTAATTTTTTTACATTATATACATTATATATATTTATATTATACAATACCAGTCATTCTGGAATGTGTCTAAATGTTAAAGTTCCATAAGTATAAGCAAAATAAAGTAAAGTAACAGTTTGTAAATAAATAGTAGCATTAAAAAAAAGAAAGAAACACGTACGGTCCCG
>NC_137688.1:75382963-75385463 GCF_963989245.1 Nansenia antarctica | reverse complement strand
TGGTCTACTGCCTGCCTGTCTGTCTGCTCAGTAGTCAGTCAGTACAGCCTGTCTGTCTGTCTGCCTGTGGACAACCTCCACCACCACCCTGCTCTCTGGAGAGAGAGAGAGAGAGAGAGAGAGAGAGAGAGAGAGAGAGAGAGAGAGAGAGAGAGAGAGAGAGAGAGAGAGAGAGAGAGGCCCCTAATTGTAAATAATTTTACCACATGAGACAATCAAGTCACCTTGAATATACCCCTCCACCCCCCCTAACCCACCCTCACATCTTGGTTTCCCCTCCCTCCCTCCCTTGCCTGCCCTCTCCCCCTCCCTCCCCCCACCTCCCCCGTCCTCCCCCAGCCCACAGAGCGGCCCCTGACTGTTTTTTAGGCTTTACTGGTCTGTGTTAAATTCTGCAATTTGAAGGGCTGTTAAGTTTTTCAATTGAAATTTCATTTAAGATGCAGGTGCTTTTTATTTTATTGACGCTTTACTGCTCTCAGGGAACACGCCGCAATACACAGCGCAATAACGCCTAACCCTGCCCCAATCAGCCCCTGGAACATCTGTAATGGCGGGACGTTTGGAATACTTAGAAGGAAGGGGGTCCTTCCCCCCCCCCCACCCCCTCCCTCCCTCCGTCCCCCAGTCTCTCTCCCCCCCCTCCCCCGCCGTAAATCGCCACGGCAGAAGGCTAAACAAGAGCGCGCGCCGCCAAGCCTTAAATCACATTTATAAGGATTTGGTTAGCATAGTAATAACACAATCAAGTGACAAGGCCAGGAGGGGGGCTGGGGGGGGGCGGGGGGCTGGGGGGGAGTGGGGGTGGTGGTAGTGGTAGGGGGGAGACAGGGGGGGAGGAAAGAGGGGATTATTTTTAGCATAGCAGAGGTCTCGGTGAGGAGATGATGAGGCTTTTGAAGGTTAGCGGGCGTTGTGTGTGTGTGTGAGTGTGTGTGTGTGTGTGTGTGTGTGTGTGTGTGCATTAAAGAGGACACATTGTAAAGGTGTAACAGTTAAGGTGAGCTCAGAACGAACACTGAAGGATGACATGTATTCAATTAATTTAAAACATATGTAGTCTATAATGGAATAATAAAAATCTATAGTATAGGAGACTGTGAGCCCACAGCGTTATAACTGTATCACAGCCTCCGCTCAGCACAGGAGCCGGGCGTTTACACACTCACACACTGCATGCCCGCAGGCCCCTTTAATAAGTAATCAATCAATTAAATGATGAAGTAATTTTTCCTTGAAATGTGAAATACAGAAAGCGCTTTATATATCATCCCAACTCAAACAGTGATATTCATGACTGTCTTTTCTAAGCTTAAGGGAAGGCCGTAGTTTTAGCTAAGCAAATAGGATGTAAGGTTAAAAGCATGTTTTGGATTAATATTCCTACACACACACACACACACACACACACACACGCACCTTTTTTCCCGGGGTAAAAACATGTGCTAAGGCAGAGAGAAAAGGGAGCTGTCGAACACGGCAAAGTTTATGTTCACAGCTCTTAGCTGTCAGGTCCGAGAAGTAAGAATTCATGGATAAAATTACATTAAAGAGATGGATATAAAATGTTAATGGAATGATAAAAAGGAGAACGGCTTCGCCCCCCCCTCCTGAATACTTTAAGGCCTCATCTGTCTTGGCGGGGTGAAGCCCCCGCCCGTCTCTCTCTCTCTCCACAGAGAACCAGAAGAAAGGCGCTTCAATGACAGAACACATAGAATACATGTATCTAATCACACACACTCACACACACTCAGACACACACACACACTCACACACTCTCGCCATGCCGCGTTTAATGAACTTTAATGAAATGTACCGCTAACGCACCGCAAGGGCTAGCGAGGAGCCACCGACAAAACCACCACAATCACATCCCATATGTGCGGACGTGTTTTACGGATGGGGGGGGGGGATGGGGGGGGAGTGAACGTAGTCATGTCACGCTGAGTTTATCTGAACGGCGGGATGCCGTGGGGTTTTAACGCGGATGTGTGAATTAGCGGTGGCGTTTTTAAATCCTAACTCACAGGCTTTCTTCTCTCTCTTCTCTGCTCCGACTCGATATCAGAAATTGCAAATCATTTTCCTTTGTAACTTCTGTTCCCATTTGGGTCTCCTGCTGCACTGACTGAATCTGCTGAGGAATATATATACCATACAATACCCTGATATTTACCCCATCTATACCTAACACTAGCCTGATATTTACACCATCTATATAAACACTACCCTGATATTCTATATAAAATATAAAAACATAATATATGAACATATCCAGCTGTATCAGAAACACACACACACACACACACACACACACACACACACACACACACACACAAACACACAGAGGAATGCCTGTAATCAGAGAGACGTTACTGTAGCTGTTAGCTCCACAGTCACAGGGCTGTCAAGATAACAGGACACTACAGAATGTGTGTGTGTGTGTATGTGTGTGTGTGTGGGTGTGTGTGTGTGTGTGGGTGTGTGTGTGTGTGTG
>NC_137688.1:75360188-75370188 GCF_963989245.1 Nansenia antarctica | reverse complement strand
CTGCTGGGTCGACTTTCTCTGGTCTAAATATAGAACAGAGGACACCGCTATCTGAGGGATCCGAGAGAGAGAGAGAGAGAGAGAGGGATGAGAGAGAGAGGAGAGATGGAGAGAGAGGGAGATGGAGAGAGAGAGAGAGACAGAGAGAGAGAGAGAGAGAGAGAGAGAGATGAGAGAGAGAGAGAGCAGAGAGAGAGAGAGAGAGAGAGGGAGAGAGAGAGAGATGGAGAGAGAGGGAGATGGAGAGAGAGAGTGAAACACTAGCCCGGCAGCTTGGGCCTGTTTCCGTCTGCTTCTCTCTGGGTCCTCTCCCTCGTCTGGCCTGATAAAGCCTGTCTGGACAGCCAGGGGGTCTCTGCCACACACACACACACACTCACACTCACACACACACACACATACATACCTATACTGTACACATTAGGAGGGGGGGGGGGGGGGCTGGGGGTCTCTGGTTCTACTGTTCTACTGCTGCCGTGCCCTTGAGCTGCCAGGCCAGGGAGGAGACGCCTGGCTGAGGCTCTGAGACTAGTACACACTTACACACTCCTGAGAACACAGAGGCTAGTACACACTCCTGAGAACAGAGGGCTGGCTGGCAGGGAGTTGGAGTTTGACGACACACACCAACACACACCAACACACACCGTGAGACGAGAGAGAGGAGCTTCCCTCTGCCAGCGTTCGACTGCCCTGGCCCCTGGTCCTAGCATGGATTTTCTTTCCCGCGATGACCGATGGCCAGACGATTCACTTACTGTAGACAGATGTACTGGTGCCGCTGAGTCGCTCTGCTAACAGCCTCTGCTGCTACACGGCTAACAGGTGAATGAATGGAGCTCACAGCCAAGACTCAGACAGAGGCGAAGACAGACAGGTGATCAGTGTGTCTGCCGTGGGGTAGACGTGGTTTAATCATTGTCACGTTTTCCTCTGGTGATTTACCTGTCTCATACCCCTCTCCCTCCCTCTCCCTCTCTCTCTCTCTCTCTCTTCTCTCTCTCTCTCTCTCTCTCTCTCTCTCTCTTTCTCTGTCTATCTGTCTCTGTCTTGCTCTCTCTTTCTCTCTCTCCCTCTCTCTGTCTTTCCTTCTCTCTGTCTTTCTCTATCTCTCTCACTCTCTCTCTCTCTGTCTCTCTCTTTCTCTGTCTCTCTCTCTGTCTCTGTCTCTCTGTCTCTGTCTCCCTCTCTCTCTCTCCTTTCTCTCTTTCTCTCTGTCTCTCTCTCTCTCTCTCTCCTCTCTCTCTCTCTCTCCTCTCTCTCTCTCTCTCTCTATCTATCTATCTATCTATCTCCCCTCCCCCATCCCTCCAGGTGGTCTCGTCCGGCCCAGGTTGAACGGTCTGTTGGAGTTCTACTCTCTCTACCTGTCTGAGGGGGAGGGGGGGGTGGGGGAGGGGCCTGTCCTGGTGTACAACAGCTCGGAGCTGTTTGAAGACCACACCCTCCGCAACCTCACCCCCGGCACCAATACACCATCACCCTGGCCGTGAGTACACACACCCTCACCCTCCCACCTCCTACACCCTCACCCTCCACCTCCTACACCCTCACCCTCCACCTCCCTACACCCTCACACCCTACACCCTCCACCCCCTACACTCTCACCTCCTACACCTTCACCCTCACCCCCCTACACCCTCCACCCCCTACACTCTCACCTCCTACACCTTCACCCTCACCCCCTACACCCTCCACCCCCTACACCCTCACACCCTACACCCTCCACCCCCTACACCCTCACACCCTACACCCTCCACCCCCTACACCCTCACACCCTACACCAGGGGTCGGCAATAGGCGGCCCGTGGGCCATTGCTGGCCCATCACCAATAATATTTGGCCCAGCAGATTATTTTGAGAATCCACTTTTCTTTTTTTTTACAATATCGGACCGACAGTCCCACATATAGCGCCTATAATGTCCGAATAGAGAATCTACCTCCACCTGAATAATGCTTATTGCACTTTTATCCATGTTGAGAGTGAATGACACAGGGACAGACAATCAGGCAGCGAAGCGCACTGACGCTGAACCCCTCATAGTGAATCATAAGTCGGTGGACAACGCGTGGTGCTAAAATAGCCGACATGTGGTGTGTGGTTTGAAAAAAATAACACGAGCTCAGTAAACCATTCAAACGTAATGTTTACGTATGTGTGACTGCAACACACATATGAACAGTAACAGAGCAAATTCTGTTTAATTTTCTGAAAAACATTGACAACAAAATCAGCGCAAAAAAGAAGCTGAATCCGCTTGATCATGGAGGTGATGGTGCATAGGCCTATGCTCCTGAAACGACAGAGCAAACACGCTATTAGGGCTAATAATTAGGCTACAATGAGCCATTCATTCAAAATATACAAAATACAATTAGGTTATTAAATACAATAACGACAGGCTTGGTACTCACTTAATGTGAAAAGTGGCATCTCCCATCGGTCAGTATTTGCTTGATATCTGGTGATATGGACGTCACTTTAATCCAGCAGTTCTCAAGGTTTTTATGCGTCAATCGATTCCTCTCGTGCGTCTTTATCGCATTCATTGAAAAGAGCACGTAAAATGTGAGTCTCACAACGGCTTTGCATTGATGAAACCAGGTAGGATGAACGTATAGTTCGCTGTCCATTCCTCTTTAAATGCCCTGTTTTCGCCGTCAACTTTCCTCTTTAAACCTTTGGAGAGTGACATTATGTTTCTCTTGCTAGCTAACAGGTTAAATGTTTAGCTAACTTCACCCAGCACGCAAACAACCAATCCAATAATAATGTGACCTTGTCTGGGAGGAGGGGGGAATAATTATCAGAATGAAACTATGTTAAATTATTATAAGAATAAGTTAGGCTGCGCTACATCGTCAGTCCACACATTTATTATTCAAAAATATGGAAAACTACGTTTCAACGTTGTTGAGAATCACAACACAAACTCGCTAGTCAAGCCAAAATACTGCAGCGAAATGGATTGTACTGCTACCTAGTTTGCAGGCTCACAAAACAAGCTGTGTTAGTTGACTAGCGATGTGTACCGGTACATTTCTCGAAAGAAAAGTCAAAGCATTAGAACGTGTCACATTTTTTAACAATCAATTACTTAAATTAGCCTTTGATTATGTTCGGGCCCGCCATCTAGTGGCTCAATTTATTTTTGGCCCGAGGCCAAACCTAATTGCCGACCCCTGCCCTACACCCTCACCCCCTACACCCTCACCCCCTACACCCTCACACCCTACACCCTCACCCCCCACACCCTCACCCCCTACACCCTCACCCCCTACACCCTCACCCCATCCACCCCCTACACCCTCACCCCCTACACCCTCACCCCCTACACCCTCACCCCATCCACCCCCTACACCCTCACCCCCTACACCCTCACCCCCTCCACCCTCTACACCCTCACACCCTACACCCTCACCCCCCACACCCTCACCCCCTACACCCTCCACTCCCTACACCCTCACCCTCACCCTGGCCGTGAGTACACACACCCTGAGACCAGACCAGACCACCTCCTGGCTGTTAGAGACACACTCAGACAGGAGATGCTCTGTGTGTCTCAGATCATACACAACACACTCTTACACACCACGTAATCAGGCCAGCAGACCATGTCAGTATCGACTGACATATACAATCATGTTATTCTATATATGGATGTTTTACTGTATTGTTATTAATTAAATTATGATTCTATAATGATTGGAGCACTTTGAGCTGCAACATTTGCAGGAAAAGAGCTATACAAATAATAATTATTATGATTATGATTATTATGATTATGATGATGATTACTATTGTTATTACTATTATTATAATTATAATAATTATTATTATTGTAATATTATATATATATATATATATGCCATTTAGCTGACGTTTTTATCCAAAGTAGCTGACATTTCATTGCATACATCTTTCAGTAAATACGTATTGTATTACATGTGTGTTACTGATTACTAACCGTTGTAGTGTGTGTGTGTGTGTGTGTGTGTGTGTGTGTGTGTGTGTGTGTGTGTCAGGCCTGTACAGGGGGTGGGTGTACCCTCAGCCCCCCCAGCCAGCTACGCACGGAGGAGAGCACCCCCGAGAACGTCCCTGCCCCCACCGTGACCCCCCTCTCCCCCCACGCCTTCAACGTCACCTGGAGCCCCCCGGACACCCCCAACGGTGAGAGGGAGGGGGGGGGGGGGGGGGTCATAGAGGCAGTGGGGGGGGGGGGGGTTAGGACATGGCTGAGGGATGGAGCAGAGATGTGGGCTGACATCAACAACCACCAACAATGTCAGTGTCTCCTCCACTCCCCTGCTCCAGTGTCTCATCCACTCTCCTGCTCCAGTGTCTCATCCACTCTCCTGCTGCTTCAGTGTCTCCTCCACTCTCCTGCTGCTCCAGTGTCTCATCCACTCTCCTGCTTCAACGTCTCCTCCACTCCCCTGCTCCAGTGTCTCATCCACTCCCCTGCTCCAGTGTCTCATCCACTCCCCTGCTCCAGTGTCTCATCCACTCTCCTGCTCCAGTGTCTCATCCACTCCCCTGCTCCAGTGTCTCATCCACTCTCCTGCTCCAGTGTCTCATCCTCCACTCCCCTGCTCCAGTGTCTCCTCCACTCCCCTGCTCCAGTGTCTCATCCACTCTCCTGCTCCAGTGTCTCATCCACTCCCCTGCTCCAGTGTCTCATCCACTCTCCTGCTCCAGTGTCTCATCCACTCCCCTGCTTCAGTGTCTCCTCCACTCCCCTGCTCCAGTGTCTCATCCACTCTCCTGCTCCAGTGTCTCATCCACTCCCCTGCTCCAGTGTCTCATCCACTCTCCTGCTCCAGTGTCTCATCCACTCCCCTGCTTCAGTGTCTCATCCACTCCCCTGCTCCAGTGTCTCATCCACTCTCCTGCTCCAGTGTCTCCTCCACTCTCCTGCTCCAGTGTCTCATCCACTCCCCTGCTCCAGTGTCTCATCCACTCTCCTGCTCCAGTGTCTCATCCACTCCCCTGCTTCAGTGTCTCATCCACTCTCCTGCTCCGGTGTCTCATCCACTCTCCTGCTCCAGTGTCTCATCCTCCACTCCCCTGCTCCAGTGTCTCATCCTCCACTCCCCTGCTCCAGTGTCTCATCCACTCCCCTGCTCCAGTGTCTCATCCACTCTCCTGCTTCAGTGTCTCCTCCACTCTCCTGCTCCAGTGTCTCATCCACTCCCCTGCTCCAGTGTCTCCTCCACTCTCCTGCTCCAGTGTCTCCTCCACTCCCCTGCTCCAGTGTCTCATCCACTCTCCTGCTCCAGTGTCTCCTCCACTCTCCTGCTCCAGTGTCTCATCCACTCTCCTGCTCCAGTGTCTCATCCACTCTCCTGCTCCAGTGTCTCATCCACTCTCCTGCTTCAGTGTCTCATCCACTCTCCTGCTCCAGTGTCTCATCCACTCTCCTGCTCCAGTGTCTCCTCCACTCTCCTGCTCCAGTGTCTCATCCACTCTCCTGCTCCAGTGTCTCCTCCACTCTCCTGCTCCAGTGTCTCATCCACTCTCCTGCTCCAGTGTCTCATCCACTCTCCTGCTCCAGTGTCTCCTCCACTCCCCTGCTTCAGTGTCTCCTCCACTCTCCTGCTCCAGTGTCTCATCCACTCTCCTGCTCCAGTGTCTCCTCCACTCCCCTGCTTCAGTGTCTCATCCACTCTCCTGCTCCGGTGTCTCATCCACTCCCCTGCTCCAGTGTCTCCTCCACTCCCCTGCTCCAGTGTCTCATCCACTCCCCTGCTCCAGTGTCTCATCCACTCTCCTGCTCCAGTGTCTCATCCACTCCCCTGCTCCAGTGTCTCATCCCCTCCCCTGCTCCAGTGTCTCCTCCACTCTCCTGCTCCAGTGTCTCCTCCACTCCCCTGCTCCAGTGTCTCATCCACTCTCCTGCTCCAGTGTCTCATCCACTCTCCTGCTTCAGTGTCTCCTCCACTCTCCTGCTCCAGTGTCTCATCCACTCTCCTGCTCCAGTGTCTCATCCACTCTCCTGCTCCAGTGTCTCATCCACTCTCCTGCTCCAGTGTCTCATCCACTCCCCTGCTCCAGTGTCTCCTCCACTCTCCTGCTCCAGTGTCTCATCCGCTCCCCTGCTCCAGTGTCTCATCCACTCCCCTGCTCCAGTGTCTCATCCACTCTCCTGCTCCAGTGTCTCATCCACTCTCCTGCTCCGGTGTCTCATCCACTCCCCTGCTCCAGTGTCTCCTCCACTCTCCTGCTCCAGTGTCTCATCCACTCTCCTGCTCCAGTGTCTCCTCCACTCCCCTGCTCCAGTGTCTCATCCACTCCCCTGCTCCAGTGTCTCATCCACTCCCCTGCTCCAGTGTCTCCTCCACTCTCCTGCTCCAGTGTCTCATCCACTCTCCTGCTCCAGTGTCTCCTCCACTCTCCTGCTCCAGTGTCTCCTCCACTCTCCTGCTCCAGTGTCTCATCCACTCTCCTGCTCCAGTGTCTCATCCACTCTCCTGCTCCAGTGTCTCATCCACTCCCCTGCTCCAGTGTCTCCTCCACTCTCCTGCTCCAGTGTCTCATCCACTCCCCTGCTCCAGTGTCTCATCCACTCTCCGGCTCCAGTGTCTCCTCCACTCCCCTGCTCCAGTGTCTCCTCCACTCCCCTGCTCCAGTGTCTCATCCACTCTCCTGCTCCAGTGTCTCCTCCACTCTCCTGCTCCAGTGTCTCCTCCACTCCCCTGCTCCAGTGTCTCATCCACTCTCCTGCTCCAGTGTCTCTCCTCCACTCCCCTGCTCCAGTGTCTCATCCACTCTCCTGCTCCAGTGTCTCATCCACTCCCCTGCTCCAGTGTCTCATCCACTCCCCTGCTCCAGTGTCTCATCCACTCCCCTGCTCCAGTGTCTCCTCCACTCCCCTGCTCCAGTGTCTCCTCCACTCTCCTGCTCCAGTGTCTCATCCACTCTCCTGCTCCAGTGTCTCATCCACTCCCCTGCTCCAGTGTCTCCTCCACTCTCCTGCTCCAGTGTCTCCTCCACTCTCCTGCTCCAGTGTCTCCTCCACTCTCCTGCTCCAGTGTCTCATCCACTCTCCTGCTCCAGTGTCTCATCCACTCTCCTGCTCCAGTGTCTCATCCACTCCCCTGCTCCAGTGTCTCCTCCACTCTCCTGCTCCAGTGTCTCCTCCACTCTCCTGCTCCAGTGTCTCATCCACTCCCCTGCTCCAGTGTCTCATCCACTCTCCTGCTTCAGTGTCTCATCCACTCTCCTGCTTCAGTGTCTCATCCACTCTCCTGCTCCAGTGTCTCCTCCACTCTCCTGCTCCAGTGTCTCATCCACTCTCCTGCTCCAGTGTCTCCTCCACTCTCCTGCTCCAGTGTCTCATCCACTCCCCTGCTTCAAAGCCCGGATGCAATATCTGCTGAACGAGAGGTTTTAAAGATGGTGTGTGCGGGGGCGTTGTGTGAAATACGTTTGGTTTTAGTTGTCTATTTTTAAATATATATATAATTAAAGAGGAGTGGCATATAGACTATATTTTTACCGGTGTGTTTCCCTGCATGTTTATGATCATCACAAATTGAAATCCTTTCCGTCGTCACTGCGATGATCACACACAGAAACGCACATCCAGATACACCCTTCGGCTCGTCCACTTTGACAGCTGAAACACCTAAAAACAACCATCTTTTTTCTTCTTCTTTTTTTCTTTTTCTTTTTTTTCTTTATATATTTTTTATTTTGTAAAGCAAGGGAACTCACCTCATCCCCAACCAATATGGTTCTGTCAG
Organism: Nansenia antarctica; assembly: GCF_963989245.1. Classification (NCBI taxonomy): domain Eukaryota; kingdom Metazoa; phylum Chordata; class Actinopteri; order Argentiniformes; family Microstomatidae; genus Nansenia; species Nansenia antarctica. Next base: position 75,362,437 of record NC_137688.1, on the reverse strand, counting down.
CGTGTGTGTTAGTGAGGGAGAGAGGGAGGGAGGGAGGGAGAGAGAGAGAGAGCGAGCAGGCGATGGTGAGCGGAGCTTCTTTAAGTGGATGGAAAGTGCTCCCTTTTGACTGAAGCTGTGAACTGCAGGCTAGGAACAGCCTGAGAGAGGAGCTGCATGCCTCTCCTTCTCTCTCTGTTTCTCTCTCTCGCTCACACACACACACACACGCGCTTAAACTTTTTTTTTTTTACATTTACGTCACCTTTTTGTTTACCTTCTGTGAGTTAATCGTCCTTGAAAAAAACAGGTGTATGCTGGGTATTATAACAGGTGCATGCTGGGTATTAGGGTAAAGGTCGGGTAACGTTTTAGTAAAACTGGCGAAATATTTAGCGAACAGCCACTGTAGCTATATATTTAGAGCAACATACGTTAAGAGCACACAACAAACACTTAAACACACATGATGAGAACACACAACAAACACTTCAACACACATAGTCCTGATGAGAACACAGGCCTTCTGAAGTAGCTGTGGGATGCAGGGGAGAGGATGAGAGTTGCAGGTATCATTTCCCCATCTGTAGGTGTCTTATTGTCAGATGCTGTTTACCTAAAGACATCAGAAAGATACATTTCCTTGTTTATAAAAATAGATCGATCACAGCGACCTGCACGGAGCTGCTAGCAGCTTGATTTGCCACGTGTGCAATAAATCCTCTCATGTTTTTAAGTTGTCACACATCGTGCTGTAACTCACGTTACATGTTCATTAAGTAAACCCTTAGATAGATAGTAAGGTAGATAGATAGTAAACTCTTAGATAGATAGTAAGGTAGATAGATAGTAAGGTAGATAGATAGTAAGGTAGATAGATAGTAAGGTAGATAGATAGTAAGGTAGATAGGTAGTAAGGTAGATAGATAGTAAGGTAGATAGATAGTAAGGTAGATAGGTAGTAAGGTAGAAAGGTAGTAAGGTAGATAGGTAGTAAGGTAGATAGATAGTAAGGTAGATAGGTAGTAAGGTAGATAGGTAGTAAGGTAGATAGATAGTAAGGTAGATAGGTAGTAAGGTAGATAGATAGTAAGGTAGATAGATAGTAAGGTAGATAGGTAGTAAGGTAGATAGATAGTAAGGTAGATAGGTAGTAAGGTAGATAGATAGTAAGGTAGCTAGGTAGTAAGGTAGATAGGTAGTAAGGTAGATACAGTAGATTGTAAGGTAGATAGGTAGTAAGGGATAGTAAGGTAGATAGATAGTAAGGTAGATAGATAGTAAGTTAGATAGATAGTAAGGTAGATAGGTAGTAAGGTAGATAGGTAGTAAGGTAGATACAGTAGATTGTAAGGTAGATAGGTAGTAAGGGATAGTAAGGTAGATAGGTAGTAAGGCAGATAGATAGTAAGGTAGATAGGTAGTAAGGTAAATAGATAGTAAGGTAAATAGATAGTAAACCCTTAGATAGATAGTAAGGTAGATAGGTAGTAAGGTAGATAGATAGTAAGGTAGATAGATAGTAAGGTAGATAGATAGTAAGGTAGATATGTACTAAACCCTTCACACACATTAAGACGCACACAGTTTCAAAAGCAGGAATATGGAGGATGTGTATGTTTTAGAAACCTGACCGTTCAGATGTCACTCATACCTTATATGATTGACATTAAATGATGCTTTCTAATAAATACTTCACGTTAACAAATTACATTTGTCTAAATAAGTCCTCACCCGATGTAATTTCCCTTTATACAGTGAAGCGGTATAATCTATCATCCATACACGTGTGTATAATATGACATGTATATGATTTTCTTTTGCATTGTCTAGTTATTTGACACAATCAATTACAGGATTCCTAATCTGACAGCAATTCATCCACCCAAAAAATAAACAAATCCTCAAATAACCAGATTATCTCACACTTAAAACCATTTCATTCTTGTTAGGGATCTGCCGTAATATTATTAATATTATTAATGTTATTATTATTATTATTATTATTATTATTACACGTAGCTCATTTTCTTAGCGGCTATGATTTGCTTGCTTGCTTGGTTCCGCACTAGAAGAAGTCTGAGTTATTTCCTCAATTCGGCGGCGGGTTTAAGAGCTAATCCCCCGGGAGGATTAAGCATTGAGCAACACCCAGACAAGGAGCAGGGTAAGCCTGTTAGGCATCCTGCTGCAGCTCGCCTGCCTGCTTATTACAGCCCAGATAGGGGCTGCTGCCTGCCTGCCTGCCTGCCGGCTGGTATGAAGTGCGG